>NC_089221.1:169939672-170286392 GCF_963924675.1 Phocoena phocoena
CACAGACCAACCCCCAGTCCTCATGGTCAGGCTGGGGTGGAGGGGAGCTGAAGCTGGGGGTGGATGTTGGCCAGAGGGGAACAGGGAGAGGAGGCTCTGGTTTGTGTGGGAGAATTAAGGCTGCACTGAAAGGGGCTTGGAGCAGGGGCATTAAAGGGTGAATAGGTGACCAATCACTAAGAAGAAAATACTTTGGGGAAAGGTATTTCTGGCAGAACAGCATGTGCAAAGGCCCTGAGGCAGCACCGTGCCTGGTGTGTTGGAGGAACAGTGAGGAGGCCTGTGTTTGGAGCAGAGTGAGCAAAGGGGAGAGAGGGAGGAGGGGAGGGCAGGGAGGGGACGGGGCAGGTCATGCAGGACCCTGTAGGCCACAGGGAAGACTTGAGCTTTTTATCTCAAAGGAGGTGGGAGCTCTGGAGGGCTGTGGATAGAAGTAGGATGGATCTGGCTCAGATTTTAAATCGATCATTCTGAATTCTTCCACAGAAGAAAAACAAAAATCTCAGGCCAAAGTGACAAAACATTACCTGTGTTCATTAACTGAGGTTGGTTCTTATGTGATGGTATTCTCCGAACTTTATGTTTAAAAATAGAAAAAGGGCTTCCCTGGTGGCGCAGTGGTTGAGAGTCCGCCTGCCGATGCAGGGGACACAGGTTCGTGCCCCGGTCCAGGAAGATCCCACATGCCGCAGCGCGGCTGGGCCTGTGAGCCATGGCCGCTGAGCCTGCGCGTCCGGAGCCTGTGCTCCGCAACGGGAGAGGCCACAACAGTGAGAGGCCCGCGTACTGCAAAAAATAATAATAATAAAAGAAAAATAATAAAAGAAAAATTTTTTTAAAGTTTCCAAATATAAATAAATTAATAAATGAACAAGGACAAGTTGAATTTGATTGGTGGTCTTCAACTCCAGCCCCAGCTGGACCCATTGACTGGACATCCAGGCCTCCCTCTGACCTGCACATTTGGCCCTTTCCTGGGGCTGGGCACCCACATTGCTGCCCCCTCACCTTGAGCCTTTCTGGCAGGGAGCCTAGCTTCTTCCCTGAACTCAACGACGGAATTCCTCAGCTCTGAAAGCCTAATTGTGCGTGAAATCCAATCGAATTATCAGGCCCTGATGAGCAATTCCCGAGATTATTTAGCTCAGTGAAGTAAATAATGACATTAACATCTCCTGTGAGCTCCTGGAGCCCCCACTGCCCCCCTTCAGTCCCGCATTCTAGTTCCCAGCATGGTCTTTTGCCTGAATGGTGGGAACAAAGATGTGGGGTGGGGCTCAAAATCCTTAGATGTTAGTGCAGGAGGGACTCAACACTTTCCTACAGATGGGGAAACTGAGGCCCAAAGCAGGACCTGTCACACAGAGAGTTAGGGCCTCTGGAATCCATCTCCACCTCTTTGGCCATTCCTGCAAGCATTGATGACCCACATGGGCAAACCTCCCTCACTTCTTTCCTTGGGTGTGCCAAGGCAGGACTCAAATACCAGCAAGAGTGACATGCTGTGTGCATGCTGTGTGTGTGTGTGTGTGTGTGTGTGTGTGTGTGTTGGGGAGAGGGTGGGGAAGGCTATGGTGTACCTGACCCTAAGATTTGTCTTGTTGAGAGAGGTAAAGAGACACGGATTAACTTTCTGCTATGATAAGCTAAGTATGCATGTTTTTTAAAAAAAGTATTATAAGAATGACTACTGAGAGGATAGAAATAGAGTGAATAATTTCCAAATCACTAGAGGGAATAAAAAAGGAAGTAAAGGAAATCCACAAATTCAACAGAACATTGAAGAGAAGGTAAAAAGGAAGCAACGGAAAAAAATCTTGTTGAACAGAAAACACAGTAAAAGAAGGTGATGGGAATATATCCAAATACGTCTGTAAATGCAATAAATATAAATGGATTAAACCCACTACTTGAAAGACATAGACTCTCAAGTTAGATGCATACAAACAGAAACAAAGAAACAAAATCCATCTCTAGGGCTTCCCTGGTGGCACAGTGGTTGAGAGTCCGCCTGCCGATGCAAGGGACACAGGCTCGTGCCCCGGTCCGGGAAGATCCCACATGCTGCGGAGCGGCTGGGCCCGTGAGCCACGGCCGCTGAGCCTGCGCATCCGGAGCCTGTGCTCTGCAACGGGAGAGGCCACAGCAGTGAGAGGCCTGCGTACCGCAAAAAAAGAAAAACAAAAATCCATCTCTATGTTCTTTGGAGGACACACCTAAAACAGAATGCTATATCATTGACAAATAACTTGCAAGGAAAAAAGAAAAAGATGTAAAGAGAAATCAACCAATTATGTGTGTAGATCTTATTTGGATCCTGCTTCAAACTGTAGGGAAAGAATTATGGCACTTTTTATATAATTGGAAATTTAAAGACCTGTGGAATATTTGATGATATTATGGAAGTATTAATTTTTTAACTAAGATAATTAAATTATCTTTAATTAAGATAATGAGTCCTTATCTTTTAGAGACACAAACTGATCTATGTCTGTATACATTATATGATTCTGGAATTTTCTTCAAAATAATACCAAGAGAGATGAAACAAGATCAATAATTAATTGATAAAAAAAATAATAATAATTAATTGATAAATTTTTGACATTGATGATGGGTACATGGGGTTTCATTGTATTATTTTCTCCACTTTTATACATGTTTGAAATGTCCCATAATAAAGTGTTAAAAGAAAAAGGATGATGCAGATAAGGTTAAATGTCAAAGAATAGAAAAAGACTTACCAGGAAAATATGAACGCCCCTCAAAAGAGCTCTCAGAATAATAAACCAGTTCCACCTCTGCATGGGTGGACCCTTACTAACATCATATTCCCTTCATCAGTTCTTTTCTTTTTTTTAATTTATTTAATTATTTATTTACGGCTGCGTTGGATCTTTGTTGCTGTGCACGGGCTTTCTCTAGTTGCGGCAAGCCAGGCTACTCTTCGTTGCAGTGCGCGGGCTTCTCGTTGCGGTGGCTTCTCTTGTTGCAGAGCACAGGCCCTAGGCATGCAGGCTAAAGTAGTTGTGGCTTGCGGGCTCTGGAGCATAGGCTCAGTAGTTGTGGCACACATGGGCTTAGTTGTTCCACAGCATGTGGGATCTTCCTGGATCAGGGCTTGAACCCATGTCCCCTGCATTGGCAGGCGGATTCTTAACCACTGCGCCACCAGGGAAGCCCCTCCTTCATCAGTTCTTAAAAAGAATCCCTTCTCTTGTTCTGACCCCAGGCCCTTTGCATATGCTATACCCCCTGCCTAGACCATGTTCTCTCCTCTTCCCACTCTTACTCAGCCTTCAGGTCTCAACTTCAATAGCCCCTGCTCTAAGAAGCCTTCCTTGATCCCCTGACTGTGCCAGGTGCCTCATCTGCACCCCCCCCACAAATGCCTGGATGTCCTGCATCAGGACCCTCACCACCCTAAGTTGTAATTGCTTGGTTTCGAGTCTGTCGCTCCCGTGGGACTGTGAGCCCCATGAAGACAGGGTCCCAATCAGTCTTAGCCACCACAGTGAACCCAGGACCCCCAGCATGGGGCCTGGCACACAGTAGGTGTTTGGTACATATTTTCTAGGTGAATGAACCTGTACCCCTCAACAACCCCTCCCCATCTTTAGGCCTGAGTTTCCTCTCCTGTAAAATGGAGGGAAACCCTCCCAAGCAGGCTTAGGGTGGGGTGTGCCAGAGAAGGGAAGGAAGACACCCAGGGAGTCACACCCGGGGGAAACATCATGAGTGTGGCCTCCCCAGCTCAGTTCAGGCCTGGGTGGTAGAGACCGCCCCCATTTTAGGAGCAAATGTGTCCCTGTCTCTGGGACCCAGCTCTGGCTGAGTGGGGATCAGGGTCCTGATTCTGATCAGGAGGGTCTCACGGCTGAGCCCACGGCCTCTGCAGTGGGGAGACCTGATGTTAGGGACTGTGGTCCCTCAAGGAGGGGTCTCAAGTAGCAGCTAGGGGAATGGGGGGCAGGTAAGCAGGGCAGGACCAGAGCCCTCTGCCCAGAGGGGACAAGTGAGAGGATGGGCTGGGAGCCTCTTACACACTTCTTTCTGTCCCTCTGTCTCCTTATGTCTCTGTCTCTGTCCCTCTCTGTCTCTCTCAGTCTCTCTCTGAGTCCCTCTCTCTGCGCCTCTCTCTCTCTGGGGCTCAATCCCAGTCTCTCTGTCTCTCTGTGCCTCTCTTTATCTCTGACTATCTTTGTCTCTCTGTCTCTGTCACTATCTGTGTTTCTCTCAATGTTCTTTCCCTCTGTCTCTCCTCACCTCCTCCATCACTCCTACCCCTGGTTCTGCTTCTCTCTACGCACCCCCATTTTGGTTCACACAGAGACCCCTCCCCGCCTTGGCCCTGCCTTCACTCCAGAGAGGGGCAGGTGAGCACGCTGCCCTCTGGTCCGGTGTCCTGCTGGACCGACCAGCTCTCTGACCAACCCCTTCCCTCCCTCACTGCTTCCCCATCTTGATTCCCAGGGGGGTTCCCTCCTGCAGAAGCACCATCTCCACCAGCACTTTCCCTCCCGCAGCTCCCACACCTCTAATTGTTGCTGCTGCTGCTACCCAAGGTTGCACAGTGAAGAACCACAGTCTGGTCCCCTGGTCTCTCCCATCCCTCACTTTGCCCCAGGCCCTTGGAACAATGGAGAATCAAATGTTTTCTCTCTTTTCCAGACAAGGCATGAAAAACTCCCTCTCCATGTGGAGAGACCAAGGCCCTGTAACCTGGCCCTTGAGGGCAGGCCTGGTACACGGCGGCTGCTTCATAATCATTCGCTGGTTAGATACTTATTGAGCACCTACTGTGTGCCAGGCCGTATTCTAGGCATAGGGAATGCTGTGGGGGTCCAAGATAGACAGAATTCCTGCCCTCCAAGAGGTGACCTTCAAGAGTAGGAGACACACCAAAGTCAAACACTCCCCCGCACCCCACCCCCGCCGCCCCCAAACAAATTCATGTCCACCTGGAACCTTGGAATGGGACCTTACCAGCAACTGGGGGCTTTGCAGATGTAATTAAGGATCTTGAGATGAAATCATCCTGGATTTAGGGTGGGCCCTAAATCCGATGACCAGTGTGTTTATGAGAAAGGACAGGCTGATTAGGACACACAGGGAAGACAGCCATGTGATAATGGACGCAGAGGTTGGGGTGATGCGGCTACCAGTCAAGGAACACCAAGGTTGCCTCAAACTTACTGGCTTGAAACAACACAAATTTATTACTTTAAAGTTCTGTAGCTAAAATCCTGGTGTGGGCAGGGCTGATCCTTCTGGAGGCTCCAGGGGAGAATTGTTTTCTTGTCTTTTCCATCTTCTCAAGGCCTCCCACATTCCTCAACTGAAGGAACAGGGGCATTGGGGGGTGGGGGTGGGGGATCCCTTCCTCCACCTTCACAGCCGGCAATGGCTGGTGGAGTCTTTCTGCCTTTACATCACTCTCATTCTTTGGCTTCCCTTTTATAAGGTTCCCTGTGATTACACTGAGCTCACTCGGATAATCTAAAATAATCTCTTTAACTCAACTGTCCACTGATTAGCAACCTTAATTCCACCTGCAACCTTAATTCCCCTTTGCCCTGTCAGGTTAAATATTCACAGATTCTAGGGATTTAGACGGGGACACCTTTGGAGAGCATTATTTTGCCTACCACAGTTGGTTATACAGCTTTAGACACCCAGAACATGTGGAATCATTCCTAACCATGCCACGATATTCCTCCTCCCTGCCCTCCTTTGGGACTTGCTTCTATTCACCCTTCAGATCTCAGCTTATGGATCACCTCCTCCAGGAAGCCCTCCCTGATGCCTCCTTTGGTCCCCACTGCCACCCGTGTGTCATCATCACAGCCCTTACCACACTATGTGGGTTACCTGGTGATGTCTGTCACTCCCACTAGATCCACCAGTAGGTGTGTCTTGCCCCTTCTGGGTCCTCGCACCTAGCACAGAGCCTGACACACAGTCGGCACCCAATAAATGTTAGCAGCTTGCATGAGTTGGATGCTGCTCCACTCAGGTCTATAAATAGCTCCGGCCTGGTGTTGATAAACATAATAAGAGCATACACAGGGACTCACAGACTTGGCAGGCAGGTGGGCACTGGTGGCCACGGGACCCCGTGGCCCTGGCTGGGCCTGGCCCAACCCAGTACCTGCTGCTCCAAGCAGCCCTTCTGGCCTCCTCATTAAAGCAGGCCTTTTACTTAGGCCGACGCTGCCAGTTCTAATTGATTGCCTGCCTCCCCGGGGGAAACTCGAGTTCCTGAGGTCGGCAGCTGGGCCAGGGCCAGGCCACGGCAGGTGGGAGGGAGGGAGCCCCGCTCCAGGATTGGGAACAAGGCCTGAAGGCTGGACCTTCTGCCTCACCAGAGAGGGCCTGCCCTCCCTCCAGGACTAGGGCACCCACTGACCTGCAGGCTCAGAGTCCCTTCCCAGGCTCATGCAAGCCTCTAGTATGTTTGATCTTCATATACTTGGTGACACCAAGAACAAAGAACACACCAAGATGCACACAGACACTCAAACACACACAAGCCCACAGCCCACAGATCCTGACAGAGGCGGTGTAGCATGGTGGTGACACACGTGGGCACATAACCCCTCTGCCTCAATCTTCCCATCTGCAAATGGGATTATAATAGTCTCTTCCCCACACACATCCATGGGGCTTCCAGGAGAATTAAATAAATTAATAGTTAGAAAATACTTAACACAGGGCCTGGTGCATACTCAGTGTTCTATAATGCTTACTATGTATGCATTTGACAGGTATTGATTGAGTACTTAATGCATGGCAGGCCTAGCAGTTATGGCATGAACAAGATATGCACAAATTCCTGTTCTGGGGACCTGACATCTGAAAGGGGAGGGGGACAGTAAGCCTAATAAAAGAGTAAATGTTGGGGTGAGCTGGGAGGACACAGGTGGACACACACACTCAGACACCCCTGGAGAGGTATATTCTCTGAGTTTCTGTGATTATTCCCATTTCACAGATGGAGTAAATGAGACTGTGAAACAAAAGGAAAATGGGTTTGTTTGGGGCCACCCAGTTTCTGAAATAGTCAATGCTTCATGTGGCCCCAGGGCCTTTGTCCCTGCTGTCCCACTGCCAGGCAACCCCCTCCCCCCATCCTTCTGTTCTCAGCTCAAGTGTCACTTCCTCAGGCTAGCCCTTCCATCCCCTCACTCCCCTGCAGTTCCCTGCCTCCTTCAAACTCTCTTGGCTATGGCTGCATCTGTACTGGGGAATTTCTTTCATTAATATCTGTCACAGGTGCCTCTGAGTTCCCAGAGCCTGGCACACAGTGGGTGCTCAATAAATGCACACTGGCCCTGGGACACAGCCCCTCCCAGACAGAACTTGCAAACTGGCAGCTGGGGTAGGCCAGGTTGGGGGCCTCCCACCTCCCAGCCTTGATCCCGGCTGTCCCTGCTTCGGCCACCACCAGCTTCTAGAACCTGTTTCTAGCTTTTCATCCTCCCTAGAGAGGCCTCATTACAGCTCCCAGCCCGAGAGACAGGAACCTGCAACCTCCTGGGCTTTGAAAACAACATAGTAAAATAGAAATTGATACCACCACTTGGGCACCCTGGGGCCTAGACTTTGGGCTGTGAGCCCCTGGCCGCGTGCTGTCTCTTTTAGCCCTTCCTTTGTGAGCTGAAGGAGATGACAGACTTTGGAGCCCAGAGCATCGGGAACTGGTAATAACAGTCATTAGGATAATGATTTTAATTATTATCTAATAAAAGTATATTTAGCAGGGCTTCCCCGGTGGCGCAGTGGTTGAGAGTCCGCCTGCCGATGCGGGGGACGCGGGTTCGTGCCCCGGTCCGGGAGGATCCCACATGCCGCGGAGCGGCTGGGCCCGTGAGCCATGGCCGCTGAGCTTGCGCGTCCGGAGCCTGTGCTCCGCAACGGGAGAGGCCGCAACAGTGAGAGGCCCGCGTACCGCAAAAAAAAAAAAAAAAAAAGTATATTTAGCAGCATCCATTTTGTGAGCCTTTACACTGTTCAAGGCACTTTTCTTTCGGCCGCACTTGCGGGATCTTAGTTCCTCCACCAGGGATTGAACCTGCACCCTCGGCAGTGAAAGCGTGGAGTCCTAACCACTGGACTACCAGGGAATCCCCTCAAGGCACGTTTTAAAACCCTTTTCTTGATCCCACATTCCTCTCTGTTGACAACCCGGTTTCCCGAGAGTTGGCTGTTTACATTCACCCTTTCTCCTGTTGCCTCCAGAATCTGCTCCAGTGGGTCTCTCACGATCCCCACACCAGGAAATTGTACTCTGGGAAAGTTG
Source organism: Phocoena phocoena (assembly GCF_963924675.1). NCBI lineage: Eukaryota > Metazoa > Chordata > Mammalia > Artiodactyla > Phocoenidae > Phocoena > Phocoena phocoena. Next base: position 169,947,975 of record NC_089221.1, read on the forward strand.
CCCCTGGCAGGGGCACCCACCTTGGTGACTGCCAGGCAGGTGGAGGGGGAAGCTGCCACCTCCACTGCTTGGAAGGAGAGGGCTGGGGGCTGCTGGCCTGGAGGGACTCTGGGATGGGGAAGTCACTCACCAAGCAGGGGGACCAGTCCCAGGCACACCCACCTCAATCCCTGACTCTAAGCCTGGAGGCCTGAGAGGCCCTGGGAATACCACCCCTTCACAGTCACACACCCAGCCTCTCTCATGAAGAATACAGACTCAGAGGGAAAACAGGAGAGAAAGCTAACATTTATGAAGGGTGTGTTCCATGCTAGGGGGTATGTGTAGTAACTCCTTTAATTGTAAAAGCAACCTTGTGAATTAGATACTATTATAATGCACCCCCCACCTTTTTTTTTTTTTTGCCGCACCGCACGGCATGCAGGATCTTAGTTACCAGACCAGGGATGGAACCCGTGCCCGCTGCTTGGAGTCTTAACCACTGGACCACCAGGGAAGTCCCTATAGTACACATTTTATTGTTGGGGAAACTGAGGTACAGAGAGGTGCTGTGGCCTGGCCAGTCACACAGCCAGTAAGTGGCACCCCGAGTCTGAACCCTTGTCTCTCTGAGTTGAGAGGCGCAGCCTGTGCTAAGTATCATTTCCCACCCAGGAGCAGTGGAATCCACAGAGCCATGCACCAGGTGGGTTCTGTTATCTGCCCATTGTACAGATGAGGAAACTGAGGCTCAGAGGAGCTGCTGGGCTCTGCTGGGAGGACATAGCAAAGCTGGGGCTCCAGCCTGAGGCCATGCGCCCAGAACCGGGTCTCTTAACCACTCCAGTCACCAAAGGCTCTCCCGGCCTCTGTTTCAGCATCCATAGGTGCGTTTAATTGCAGAATCCAGGTTTTGAGGACCACGTGCGAGCAGGTTTGTAAAGCACCTCTTGTGGGGTCTGGCCAAACAGTAGGGTCTGATTTGCATGAGTTGGGGACACAATGAGGACGGCGCAGGGAAAAGTTTTCCCATGGCCCCCGTCCATCAACCTCTCTGCAACCTGGGGCAGTTAGATCTGCCACACACACACACACACACACACACGCACACGCACACGCACACGCCTGAGATCCCCTTCCCTGGCAGTCACCTAAGTGCCCTCCGGCCCTTAGCAGGGAACAGCGCCGCCTCGGTGTCAGGCGCGGGGCCAGCATCCCTCCAGGTTTGTCAGCGTTGCCCAGAGACGGGAAGGGAGTCGGCGGGCCCCCGCCCCCTGCACGCAGACCCCTGCCCGCCCAGCCCCCAGGACCCCGGATCCAGAACAATGGGCAGGCCGGAGGAGGAGGCGGGCAGGCGGGGCTGGGGCCTCGGGGAGCCTGGGAACAGAACGGCTCGGGGTTGGTGTGCAGGGAGGGGGGTCCTGAGATCAGACAGAGCCTCCAAGAGGGGCGGGGGCTCCGAGAGGGGTGGGAGGCGTACCCAGCCAGGAGGGATCTCGCGGAGGCGAGGGAGCTTAGCCCCCTCTCCCACGGCGGCTCCAGAAGGAGAGGCCGCCCCCTCCCCCCGGCCCCGTGGCTCGTGCCGGGAACAGGTGTGGGGGGCTCTGAAGGCAAGACTAAGGGACACAATCCCTTTCGGAAGTGAAGTGACATCGGGGCCCCGCACCGCTATAAATACGGACACAGCTGACTTGGGGGAGGGGGTATCGGAGGGAACCTGAAGGACCCGAGAAGAGGGCGGGTAGGGTAGCGGGATGGGAGGCGACCCTGAGCCCTTGGGACGCGGCCAAGTTTCTGGGTGGATGCGAAACCCGGTGACGTGATACACTCCGGACCCTGGCGTCCCGGGGCCGCAGCGGAGGACAGAACCGGGCGGGTCCACAACCTTTCTGAGCCCCGCCCCTCGCCGAGCCCCACCCCTCCCTGAAGCCCCTCCCTGTTCTGAGCCGGCTCTGCTCTCTCGGCCCCTCCCCTTTCAGCGCCCTCTCCTCTCCCTTAACCCCCTCCCCTGGCTGAGCCTCCTCTTCTATCTCAGCCCCCTCCTCTCAACCCCCCTCTTTCTAAGCACCACCTCCCATCTTTCAGCTCTTTGAGGTGGGGAGTGTCCTGGGACAGACCCTTCCGGCTGTCCAGATCGAAACTTGACTCCTTGGCTGGTGGGGGCTTCCCTGGCTCTTCCTCAACTGCAGCCTCACCCTCATATTCTGTGACTGGAACAACCAGAGCTTTTGAGGTTCCGCCCTCCCCGGGTGCCCCGCGGGCCCGGTTATACAGCAAATACCTGCAGAGATCCGCTACCTGCAATACCCAGTCCCGGGCTAGGTTCCTCATCAGAAACTGCGAGAAAGACCTTCAGGCATGCATACCCCCTTCAAATCCCCGTTTAGATCTCTCATTCTTCCCAGATCTAGGAGCCAATTTTGAAATGGGGGATGGGTAGAAATTCTGACTTCATTCATTCATCTTTTCACTCATATTCTTCAACAAACATTTAATGAGCACCTACTGTCTGCAAGCCTGTGCCGGAGGCTGCGGATACAGCTCACCGTCCAGTGGGGGAGACAGTCCGTGGAGTGATGTGGGTCAGAGGGCTGTGATGGGGGCACACAGGCAGCTATAGGGGTCAGGGAGCTGGTGGGTCAGAGAAGGAAGGCTTCCCACAGGAGGTGTCATCTAAACTGAAGGCTAAAGATATTAGGGGCCAAGAGAGGGTGTTCCTGGCAGAGAGAACAGCAGGTACAAAGGTCCTGAGGCAGGAGCCCCTGGCTTGCAGTCCCAGCTTTGCTGTTTATTTGCTGTGTGACCCAGACAAGTGACTGTTTCTTTCTGAACCTTAGTTACCAATGCTCGACGGAACGGCTTGGCAGGGCACCTGGTATACAAGAGGTACTCCATAAATATTTGCCAAATGTTGATGAGGGAATTGAGGTTTCGAGGGTTGTCATGAAAGAGAAGGCTTTGTGGCCCCTGCCTGGGGATGAGTGGGTTGGGGCAGCTCGTGACCTCTTTTTCTGGCCAAGGTGCCCCTGTCCCCTGGGCCCCTCCCCCCGGGCCCACCCGTCCTCCACCAGCTGTCCCTCCATGTGTGCGGCCGCCTGTCAAGAGCAGGCGCCTGTTCCGGAACACCTGATGCCTTGCTTCCCAGGGATTTCAGAGGGGTAGATGCACGGAAGTTCAGCTGCCACAGGGGCTTAACCCTGGAGCCTGGGCGCCGGGTCTTCAGAGGCCCAACAGCCTCCCTCTTGACCCTGTGAAGAGCCCTGGCACCGCTACCAACCTTAGCTGGAAAGACCCCACTTCAACTCCTAGCCCTGGCATTGCTTGGCTGTGTGGCCTTGGGAAAGTTAGTCAACCTCTCAGGTCACCGCCACCACCAATAATGATAACAGCTGACACATCCTCAGTGCATATTATGTGCCCGGGGCATGTTTAGAGCCTTTCTATGAATGAACTCTATCTTCTAGCAGGATTCTGAGTTCCCAAGTATTGTTGACCCCATTTTATAGATGTGAAAACTGAGGCACAGAGCAAGGTTATATGACTCAGGTTGAAATAACCCAATCAGTAATAACTACAGTAACACCTACTGCGTGCTCACTGGGTGCCCGCTTTACATGGATTAGCTCATTTAATTCTCCCCCAAACCAAATGAGGTGGTGGAGACTGCTAATAGAAGTCCCTTTTTACAGATGTGGAAACTGAGGCCCAGAGAGAATAAGCAATTTGCTCAAACCTACAAAGCTGTATAACTTTGAAAACACATCATCATAGAAAGTTCTACTGATGAACATTGCTCTATGAGAAAGTGCTTGCTGTCATCTGGTAGGAGCCCAGGCCCTGGTAAGTTACAGTTAACTTGTAGGTTTCTGTCTGGTAGAAAAAAAACTCCAATTATGGTTTTGCTGCATGTAGGACATTCACTAGTTTGTACCCAGCCTAATCTTATTCTAACATTCTTAAGAAAAAAAATCCTGATAAATACCCAGTCCCTTAAATGCTCTCAGAATCAGCTTGGGGACTTCCCCGGTGGCGCAGTGGTTAAGAATCCACCTGCCAATCCAGGGGACACAGCTTCAATCCCTGGTCCTGGAAGATCCCACATGCCACGGAGCAGCTAAGCCCGTGAGCCACAACTACTGAAGCCCGCACTCCTAGAGCCTGTGCTCTGCAACAAGAGAAACCGCCGCAGTAAGAAGCCCGTGCACCGCAATGAAGAGTAGCCCCCGCTCGCGGAGAATGACCATTTAACTGGTCCCCTGAATAATGAGTTAATTAATCACTGACCAGAGTTTATGTTTTCAACTTTCTGAGAACTGTACCTTGACAGCCCCATTTTGCAAATGGGGAAACTGAGGCAAGTTCCCTGCCTCCCCCACCCCAAGCCTGGGGGCCCAGTCATTGCACACCTGGCTCTCCACATCCGGGCAGCCCCCGCCCAGCTCCCAGAAGCAGCACCGAGAACCTGTCTTCCCTAAGCAGCAGAGAACCAGGTCAGCCAACCGCTGGGACATCAAAGGGAATCTATAAATACAGCTGCAGGAGGAAAAATAGACACTTTTCTAGCCTCTCCCAGCCTTGCCTCTCTCCCTCTCCAGATCTTTCCTGGCTAGGCTCCCACTGTGGTAGCTGGGCCGAAGCCCCCAACCCCAAGGACCCCTGCTGGAAGACAGTGGGGAAAGCTGCTGGCAGTTCCTCAGTTTCCCCCAATGAGCTCAACATCTTCTGCCCTCCCCTTCCCCTGCCAGGGGACTGAGAAAAGAGGGGAATCACTGGGCCTGTCCCTGGGAGGTGCAGATGAGGTTCTAAGCCCAGAGGTGAGGGTTACTGATTTGTAGAAATCTTCGAATTCCAGAACCCTGGAACCTTCCTTCTTTCTCATGGGACACGTAGGGCTTCTGCACTGTGTTGGGTGCTGGGAAGCTGGCAGGACCAAGGCAGACAGTTTAGACTTGGCCAGGGCAGTCAGGAAGGCTTCCTGGAGGAAGTGACATGAGCTGAACCCAATGTAAGATGGGACAGATGGGGAGGGAAGAGCGAAACAGGGGGAGAGGTTGCAGGGGAAGGAATTCAGAGTCCTCCTGGATGATTCCCATTTCCTTGCTCCCCAAGTCTTTGCATCCAAAATGACTCTCAAGGGACTTCCCTGGCAGCCCAGTGGTTAAGACTCCATGTTTCCAATTCAGGGGGCGTGGGTTCAGTCCCTGGTCAGGGAACTGAGATCCCACATGCCACCCAGGGCAGCCAAAAAAGAAGCCCTCTCAAATCTGCCTATTTCTCTCCACCTCCTCAGCCCCTGCCCCTGTCTAGGCCCCCATGTTGCTCCCCCAGACTAGTCCCTCCTCCCCTGGGGCCTATTCCTGCCCTGGGTGCATCAGTCTCTGCAAGGCAGCCAGAGGGACCTTTTTAAACGTTAAATCAGATCATGTCGCTTGCTCACTATAAACTCTCCCATGGCTCCCTAGTGCCCTTGAAATAAAATCCAAACTTTTTCCCATGTCCCCAACACTTCTCTGCCCTCCCCTCCTCCCTCTCTCCCCCTCATTCTTTCTGCTCCAGCCACACGGGCCTCCTGGCTGTTTCTCCAACATGGTCCTTCCCCAGGGCCTTTGCACATGTTGTTCCTTCTGCTCTTCCCCTATTTCTTCTTCCCCAGACTGGTTCCTACTTCTCCTTTAGGTCTCAGCTCAAAAGTCACCTCATCTGAGAAACCCTCCCTGATGCCTCCAGACAGCTGCTGCTCTTCATCGTCTTTTCTCCCTGGCCTTTATGATGATCTGAAATTACTTTAGTCATTCACACGGTTCTTCATTGTTTGTCCATGAATGCCCCGAGAGGGCAGAGACCCTGCCAGAGACCTCACCCGCCATGGGCTTCAGTTTCCTTGTCTATAAAATAGGCAGGCTTGTGACAAGCTGCTCCCTTGGGGAGGCTGCCTACCTCATTTGTTGTTCAAGTTACTATTGATATTTCCCTTACAAACTGTTTGTAATCGATATGCTAATTGATGCAGATTTTATGTAAATGACACAAGTATTTATTTCTCCTCCCCCTTCCCCCCAACAAATTCCCCAATGGCCTAAGGGACCCTGGAAGCTGGAGGGTGGGTGGGTAGCTGTCTCAACCCACATCTCTTGGGGATCTTTGGGGGTAGAGGGACAGTGTTGGGGGCAAGCAGGAAAAAGGGCAGGAGGTGGGTGTGGGGGATAGAAATCTGGAGACCTGGGGGAAGATTGAGTCCAAGACAGTAAACGAGCAAGATGGAGAGATGAAGAAGAGGGTGGGGAGATGGAGAAACACAGAGAGGATAGGAGAGAAGGAGAGAGGGAGACTGGAAGGAATGAGGGAGGAGGGCCAGGCAGGGGTCCCTTGCCCACCTCAGGGCGTGCTGGGGGCAGACCTGCTCCCCACCACACACTTGGATCAGTGGAGTGACCTTCCCACCTTCACTCTGATCATAACCTATTGGAATCTTCTTGCAGGGGAAACTGAGGCAGGACAAGAGGAACCACTGGCCTCACTGGCCATTCCAGAACAGGTCTGGGATGAGAACTGGCCCACCGCTCCACGGGATCCTGGAGGTAAGGAGGCTTCCTTGACACTTGCCTGGACCTTAGCCAATAGTCCATTGTCTTTACTGAGTGCCTACTGTGTGCCAGGTCTGTGTTGGGCAGTGCTGGGATCAAGACCAAGTGCCTTGACCAAGACAGCTTGCGGTCTTTGAGGAACCAAGTGAATTCCAAAGTGGTCCCCACGGCCCATGAGGCCCTGCATGACCTGCCCCCCCCCACACACACCCTATCACCTCTCCCATCTCTCCCCCTGAATCATGCTGCCCCTGTTCCTCCTCTAGCAGGTCAGGAATGGTCCTTCCCCAGGGCCTTGGCACTGGCCGTTCCCCCCATCTGGAGCTCCCTTCCCCCACATAGCTGCATGCTTTTCTCCCTTACCTCCTTCAGGTCTCTGCTCAGATGTCACCTCCGCCATGAGGCCTCCCCTGACTACCTGCCTAATATCTCCCCCAACTCGGCCACTTCCCATCTTCTTTCCTTGCTTAATTTTTCTCCTTAGCACCATCTGGCCCAGCATAGATCTCACTCGTTTATGTTGCTTCTTGTCTGTCAACCCCACTGGGACATCAGCTCCACGAGGCCAGGACTTCTATTCTGTTTGCTGCTGTGTCCCCAGTGACTAAAACAAGCGGGGCATCCAGTAGGTACTCAATCCATACTTGTTAAATAAGTTCATCTTCTCCTGCCCTGAGCTGTGGGCATTGCCAGGACAGAACCTGGCTCTGTCTTGGTCACCATTGTGTCACCAGCACTACCTGGCAGAGCCTGGTACACAGTAGGTGCTCAGTAAAGTTAGCTGAATAAATAGGCCAATGAGGGTCAAGACCTACGGACTCGGCTCTGCTTCCTGAACGCATCAGAGGGTTTGTAGCCAGAGCTGAGTTTGTCCCAGGCAGGTCCCGAAGGGCACAAGGAGCCTGGGCGTGGAGGGTGAGCTCAGGGCCCGCCAACTGCACCTCCACACACTGACGTCAGCGTCACTTGAGTCGAGAGCCTTGGTGGCAATGATGGAATCGCCACCACATGAGGTCGTTCACACACACCCTCTACTGTCACTGGCTGTTGTTGTTTTTTTTCCCCGTAACAGTTTTGATTTGATTTGATTTTTTTTTGTGGGAAAATATACCTAATGTAATATTATTTTAACCATTTGTAAATGTTCAATTCAGTGGCATGAAAGACATTCCCATTGTTGTTCAGCCATCACCACTACCTAGACCCAAACTTTTCCACCTTCCCAAACTGAAACTCTGTCCCCATGAAACACTGACCCCCCATCCCCGCCCCCAGCCCCTGGCCCCCACCATCTACTTCCTGTCTCTTTGGATTTGACGCCTCTAGGGACCTCCTGTGAGTGGGATCAGACAGTATTTATCCTTTCGTGTCTGGCTTCTTTCACTGAGCATCACGTCCTCAAGGTTCGTCCATGTTGTAGCAGGTGTCAAATTAACTGCAGTGGCCACACCCATTCTACCACTCCATCACTGATTAAAAAATGAATTAACAAAAGGTCTCTTGGAGAAAAGGATATTGGCCAAACACATGAGGATCTTCCCAAGGAGAGGGAACAGCAAGTGCAAAGGTCCTGAGGTGGGGCTGAGCTCCATATGTTTGCTAGGCTGGAACAGGAAGCTCAGGGGAGGGTGGATATTGAACAGGGAGAATGTGACACTTTTTCACCTCCCTCCAAGTGATGCTGGCTTCCTGCCCTTTCTGTGCCTCAGTTTCCTATCCATACCCAGGACAGACCCCAGGGAGCTCAAAGGTCCCTGGGTCCCTCACCACTTCTCCCTTCTCAGTACCAGGGTGCCCCTTGCCTCATTTGCCTATTCAGATGAGGCCTTGGGGCTGGGGGTTCTGGGAGAACCCTGGCCACACCCATGCCTTTCTGGGGATGTCACTGGTTCTGACCGGGAGGAAGTACTGTAATTGCTCTAATTTCCACCCACACATCAGGCAGGGAATGCTACTGCTTCTCTCTCTGCTGTTTCCCAGGGGTACGCCTGGCACTCGGAGCTCCAGCCAGGCACACAGCGAGCTCAAGCCACAGCCCTGGGTCCAAGGGGCTGCAGAGAGGGTCCCAGGCTGGACAGCCCCCAGCCACCCCCGCTGGCTGCCTGGCTGAAGGCCTACTGTGTGCCAGGCCTGGCACTCACCCTCTCCACTGCGATGGAGGGGGACTCGGGCAAACTCTAGGGCCAAGCATCCTGGGTTTAAATCCTTGCTCTGGCTCAAAATGTGTACAGTACCTGGAGCTATGCAGTGCACACAGCAGGCACTTAATAAGTGCTCCTGAAGTTATTACTTCACTGGATACCTCTCCCCCAGCCTGAAGAGGTGGCCCCATGTTGCCCCATTTTGCTGCCAAGGGGACTGAGCGACCCTGGGCTCCTGCCCAGCTGGGCCTCAGTTTCCCCATCCGTACAATGAAGGCAGAGCTCTCAGGCCCCCATTCATTCATTCATTTGTTCAACACATTTGTTGAATGCTTACTGTGTGCCAGGCCCTGTTCTAGACGCTGGGGACACAGCCATGACCAAGGCAGACTCTGGCCCTGCCCTGGCAGAGCTGATTGCAGGGGTGGGGCAGGAGAGAAACAAATGGATAAAAGAAATACTGTTGGTGGGTTTCCCTGGTGGTGCAGTGGTTAAGAATCCGCCTGCCAATGCAGGCGACGCAGGTTCGAGCCCTGGTCTGGGAAGATCCCACATGCCGTGGAGCAACTAAGCCCATGCACCACAACCACTGAGCCCGTGCTACACAACTACTGAAGCCTGCGCGCCTAGAGCCTGAGCTCCGCAACAAGAGGAAGGCCGGGGGCAGCAAGGAAGACCCAATGCAGCTAAAAATAAACAAATAATAAGAATAAATTACTTATAAAAATTTAAAAAAGAACCTTCCAAGCTAGGAGGTCCCTTGGAAACGGTTAAAAGCATGGGGTTCAAATTCCAGTTTTATCTCCTGGCTCTGTGAGTGGCCAAGCCATTTCTCTCTGGGCCTCAGTTACCACACCTGAAAAATGGGACAATAACAGTAGTCATGCTCTAGAATCATGGGGCTACATATAGTAGGTGCTCCATAAATGTTAGCTCATCATTATCATTATTACTATATGCACAAAATGGGTCATTTTCCCAGCCCAGGGGTGCTGTGTCGTCTCTGGAAAGGGCTACACCCTCTCTGGGCACCAGGTCCCCCAAATGCTCCAAAGGCCCCAGGACTATTTTTGAATCTGGAGAAAAGTCCCAGAGAGGAGCCCTTCAGCCTGCCCTGCGAGCAGGCAGGGGTCAAAGGGCAAGAGGCAGGGATGGGTCAAGGCCGTGTCCCCCCAACACACGCACATGCACACACATCGCACCATGGGCTCTAGGCGGTTAGCTCTGCGGAGGGACCAGCTGGGCGGATTTAGCCAGCGCATCTGCCGCCGGAACAGCTGCCGTTGGGGGGGGGCGGGGCTGGAGGGGGATATGGGACGAGGGAAAAATCTGTCCGAGGAGAATCGCGTCTGCGCTAACCAGCTGCAGACTCAGACTGGGGGGACACCCCAAATCCGCCCGGACCCCGGGCCCCTCCCCTGCTGCGGTCGCCCCCACGTGCCTCTGGGGGGAGGGGGCTCGGGGAGGCCCTGACGTCACAGGTGGCCTCAGCCAATCGGAGCTGCCCTTTCCGAGACCCCCCGGAGATTCCCAGGCCGGAGCCGGGACCTGGGGCGCGACCGAGCAGCTAAGACCCTCAACCTGGGCTTAAAAGAGGGCCCGGGCCTGACTGGGGAAACCAAGGCTGGGACCCTCCAGGAAGGGGGCGCGGGACCCAGCTGACCCCTCCACGCCTCTGCCCATCCGCCTGGCTCCAGCGCGACCCAGAGAGGGGCATTGGCCGGCGGGAGTCACACAGCAGGGCGGCGAGGCGGGGAGCCCTGATGGGGGGCGCGCAGGCAGCGGGGCGGGGTTTTCCTTCCCGCAGGCGCCAGGCACCAAGGCCGGGCTTAGCCTCAGCCCATCCCGGGGGACACAAAGGCCGCTTGACCCACTCCAGGTCTCCCCGGGACCCCTCGGACCCGGGGCCGCGGCCTGGACAAGCAGGGAGGAAGGTGTTGGTGGCCGCGGGCATCCTCAAAACCCGCCCTGGATTCCTGCGGGTCGGAGCTGGACGGGAGCGCAGAGCTGCCCAACCTGACCTGAGAAACTGAGGCCCAGAGGGGCGGGGCTTTGCTCAGAGTCACACAGCTTGGAGGGCTCTGCTGGCGCTGGTGACCTCGGGCAAGGCCCTGCCCCTCCCGGGGCCTCCTTGGCTCACCCGGCGGGCAAGCTGTGAACTTCCTGCCACCCTCTTCCAGGTCAAGGCTCAGACAGTCAGGAGCCCAGGGCGGGGGAGGGAGCAGCCCGGTCTGACCTTGCCCTGGTCCGGGGCATGAAAGACCCATTCATGACTGCCGAAGCCTGGACGGCAGCTGAGCCGGCCCGCGGGGGTGGAGCCTCCCTCAGGGCCTTTGTCCCAGTGGGTCCCTCTGCTTAGTATACCCTTCCCACCACCCCCTGCACCCCATGTACTCCGCCAGATCTGTCTGTCGTCCTTCTATGGCCCCCACGTCACCTCGTGGACCTCCTGGGCCACACAATGTCCCCTGTCTATCTCAGCAGGTATCTGTACCTTGAGTTCGGCAGCCACTGATTCTTCTGTCTCCCCTTCTAGACTGTGGGCAGGAAGCCAGTTTGCCTTGCTGACTGCTCAGGCCAGGACCTGGCACACAGTAGATGCTCAATAAATGTTTGTTGATGGAATAGGTGGCTGAGGAGCCCAGTCGGACCAAGGCTGCAAGTGGGAGGGCACAGCACGTGGAAAGGTATAGAGGTGGGAGGGGAATGCAGAGCCTGGACACCAAGCTGAAGTGCTGGGACTTAACAAGCCCCCCATTGCCGGGCTGGCCTCAGTCTCCCCAGGGGGCAGGAGGCAAGGGGGTAGAGTCCAGACAGACACAGGCAGGTGCTTGGCTGATTTGCCTGGGACTCTGGCTCAGCCGGAAAGCTTGTCAGAGCAAAACCACGGGCAGGAAGGCCTGGCTGCTGGCGGACGTTTGTGGTCGCCAGTACGGCCCCCTGAGCAGCTGCCGGGGGCCTGGAAGAACCGGCTTGTCTCCACGGATGCCAGGGAGGCTGCAGGTGGCCCAGGATCCAATGTCCCACTGCGTGTGTGCGCCACTGGGAAGCCACACAGCCTGCCTGAGCCCCCAGACTGCTGGGAGCCCTGGGTGGGACTCAGCGGGCAAGGCACGCACCAAAGGTGCTTAATAACCAAAGGCAAGAGGATTTATGCAAGCTGGTGGACCTCTCTGTGCCTCAGTTTCCCATCTGTGGGAGGCTCGTGCGGCTGCCCTGAGGACTGAACGATGCGATTTATGCATCAAACATAAGCACACAGCAGGTGTGCAAGAAATGTCACTTAGATAAATACACAATAGTAAAACTTTCATGGAGCACCTCCTGTATACTGGAGATGCCAGAGGGACCGGGACAGCATGCAGCTCAGTGGGGGAGACATACACAGTCACACCCATATGGAGAGGTGCTTTGGACAGAGAGGGACCTTGAGGTCCTGAGAGGAGCTCTCTTTCTAAGGTCACAAAGGGGCAGGGAGGTTACAGGGAGGTCTCGGAAACAGGAAGACCAGTTTGTCTTGGAGTCCCAAAGGCAGGGGGCCAGAGTGCTCCCCACCAGCTGAGGGTATGCTGCAGCCCCCTGGGAACCTCTTTTCCCGTCAGGCCCCATGGGCGCTGGGACAGAAAATAGCCATGGTCTCTGCAGGCAGCTTGCTCTGTTCAAATCCCAGTTCTGCCACTTTCCAACTGGGTGACCTTGGACAAGACGCCCCCCATGCCTCAGTTTCCTTACATGTCTACTGAGTATTGTTTAATATAATGCTTGTGGATTGAATAAATGTCCTCATATATGAAGAGGGCCATGTAGACCCCCAGAGTTCCTGACGCCGCAGCATCCCCATGATCCCCGCGGATCTGATAGAGGATGGATTCTGGGTATGCGGGACTGGCCAGAATGGACCGGGGCAGTAATTTGGGGAGGGGAGCGGCGATCAGGCCCTCCACCGGGACAAAAGCAGGGTACCTTCTCTTGGGTCACTCCTCCACCCTCCACCCCCGCCCCCGCCCCCGCCCCCAGTGCCGCCGGCCGCCCACCTGGCTCCGCCCTCCGTTCCGCGCCGCCTTTGCTCCGGGCCGGGTTTTGCGCGGCTCCGGCCCGGCTTGGTAAGGGGGGGGTTGCCGGGTGAGGGGGGGCGGAGGTGGCAGAGTCGCGAGTCGCAGCGGCGGCCGCGGCGGGCAGAGGAGATGCGGCCGCGGCGCGCCCCCGGTCCGGCCGCCGCGCAGCGCCCCCCCCGGAGCCGACGCCAGCGCGCCGGGGGCCGGGGCTGAGCCCCCTCCCCCAGCGCAGCGCAGCGGGCCCGGGGGCGGGGAGAGCGCGCGCCCCCAGCCCCCCTCCCCACCCCGGGATGCCTGGCTGAGCCGGCCGGGCCGGGACAGGTGCGCGCACGAACCGCCCCCCCCCCACCCGCGCCCTCCCGCCCTCGAGCTCCCTCCCGCGCACTCGCGGCGGCCGCGGCTCCGAGGTAAGCGCCCCGGGGCGTCTGCAAGAGGGGGGGCTGGGGAGGCGCTATCCCGGGGGTGTCTGTCGGCACGCAGCTGGGGGCTGAATTGTTGGCTGGGGTGGCCGGGTCAGGCGCTATAATGGGGGGCCTGGGGGCCCCGCCACTGCGAGGGGGATGGACTAGGGCCGGAGAGGGGGTTTGTGGAGCTCTGTAACGGGAGGATCTGCCGGCAACGCAACTGGGGAGGGGGCTGGATTTTAGGGGGGTCGCAGTATGGAGCGATATAATGGGGGTCCAGTAACAACGCTTTGAAGGGTCTGCATTTGGGCCTGGGGCGCTGAATGAGACTCCATAATGGGGGTGTTTAATGGCACCGCAGCTGGGGGGGCCTGGATTGTTGACTGGGGGCCTGTATGTGGAGCTATAATGGGGGTTCTGTCGGCACCGCAACGGGTGGAGGTTTTGTCCGGGGGGGCCGTAAGAGGCACAATAATGGGGGCTCGCGGCTGCGCCGCTGGGGAGCTGGATTTGGGCCCAGGTGGGGGTTTCAGGGCAGGCAGGGGGCCTGCTGGCCGAGGGTGGGAGGTGGTGCTGGGGGGCGGGGCCCTGGGCGCTAAGTCGAGGGCCCCCCGGGGCTGGTGCGGTGGTCCCAGCGAGGTGAGGCCCCTCCGCCCCACTCCTTGGTCCAGCCGCCGCACCTTGGGCGCCCCTGAACGAGTCCAGGGCCCGGGCCGCGGGGTAGGGGCCGCGGTGGGGGGAGAGAGTCAGCCGGTCCGGTTCCCCCCCGATGCAGTGGGAGCCCAAGGGTTCGGGGCCCCCCAAGAGCTGACAAAGGGACAAAGAAAGCGTCTCTCTCCGAGAGCGCTGGGAGGGGTGGGGGGCGCCGAGTGTGGCCCCCTCCCGTGGGCGCTGATTGGTCTCCAGGGTGGGGGTCACGTGCCCCCTGTCCCGCTCTCCCCCTCAGGGTGTCCTCCGAGTTTGGGGCACCTCCGCCCTGCTCTGCCCCTGCCCGGACGTGTAGACGCTGAAGCTGGGAGTTTTTGCAAGCGTCCTGGGGCTGGGGGCGATTCCCAGACCCTCAACCCCTGTTTGGCCCCGTCTGGCTGAGGTCTTTGGCATCCTCCCCCTTGAGGCTGTCATCTTTGACTCCCAGACTGGAGGGGAACTGGGGCTTGGGGTTACGGGATTGGGCCCTTAAGTTTTGGGGGTCTCTTTTGGGTTTAAGGAGGAAGGGGGGGACTAATGGCTGGGGCTTCAGAAAAGCCCCCCCCAGTTTGCAAAATTGCATTGCTTCATACTTTTCTGGGTTCCCTCAGCTTCTCAAGGGTACAGCGCACTCTCCAAAATCAAAGTTCAGTACCCCCGGGGCATCCCTCCCCTACAGATGCTGGCCAGTCCCTTTCCCATATCCTAGTACACATGTTTTCTCTCAAGGATGAAATTTTGAAATTTTTGAATGTATCTGAGCAATTGCTGAAACTCTATTTAGACAGAGTACAGGGTGTGGGGAGAGGCTGGGAGTCATAGGTGGGGTCAGTATTCTCCTGGGAGGGGGTCCTGAGCTCTTTGGGAAGGTAGCTGGGGGATCCCTGTGGCACAGAGGACCTTGGATATTGGGTAGGTGGCAGACTGGCAGGAGACTCGTTAAACTGTAGCGTGTCCACCCTGAACTGGCCCATTCCCAAGAACAAACAGGGAGACTGAGGCCCAGAATGGGTGGAGAGGGAAGCCAGGCCTCTCCACTGCTGGGGCTGTTAGACGGGGTCAAGGGGGAAAGGAGCCTCCACATCTGCTGAAACCCAAAATGCCAGCCCAAAGGTTTCCTTGGAAACCCTGGCTCCCCACCCAGCCAACCTGGGCAGGGCAGAAATTAGACCTGGAGCTTCCAATGCCCCACCCCTCTCTAAAAAGAAAAAAGCATCATAGAGAAGGCTGGGGCCTGAGAGCAGGGGTGCTGCTGTGTGGCCTCAGACAGGTCTGTAGCCCTCTCTGGGCTGCGATCTCCCCAGAAGGTTTTAGGACCTGAGTGGAGGGAGACAAGGCAGAGAGAGGTCCCAAGGAATACCCTGGATTTGTAACCTCTCCCTCCAGTCCCCACCTGCCTTCTGCCAGCGCTGAGCACCCATGGGGCCTAAGGGTCCTGTCGCCTCCTCTGCTTTGAGGTGAGAGCACGACTCCCAGCGGAGGTATTGAGTCACCAGGGAGGGGCCATTCACTTCTGTCCTCTGGTCAAAGAAGGTGCTGGAGATGTGAGCTGCAGGAGGGTTTGTCATCTGCAGTGGCTGCCCAGGGCTTGAGCAGAGAGTTGCTGGGGTTACCGGGGGCTGGACCAGGAAGATAGAAATCAAACTGTCCTTGCAAAGGTGACCCTGACGTCAGCTGGCGGGACAGGTAAGCTGGGTCCCCCGGGGCTGAAGGATGTGCCAGTCGCTGCCCATCTCCCGGGAAGGAGGGTGTCCCTAACTGACCCTGTGGTGTGGCCCTGTCCTGTGTGCCCAGCCCTTTGCCAGGTGATGATGGGGAACCCAGAGAGGACTCAGCCAGGGTCAGGACAGGTGGAAGCAGGGATGCCAGTGCCAGCATCCCCTGCCTGGAGGAGGGGATGCTGGTACTGGCCTTGAGGGGTGAGAAGGCAGTTGCCAGGAGGCGAGGGGGACAGGGATCCCAGGTGGAGGGAGCAGTGGGGAAAACCACGGAGGGGTGTGTTGGGGGACTCCTGAGTGACTGGGCCATTTTAAGGGTGGGAGACAATAAGCAATGAGGCCTGAGAGGTGACAGGGGCCGCGGATGCCAAGCTGGGGAGCAGGCTTTATCCCGAGGGCAATAGGGAGCCATCGGAGATCTTAGAGCAGGGGAGGGAATGGGCCACGTTTCAGACCTTGAGCAGCCGTGGGGAAGGATAGCTACCAGGAGACAGGCTTTCCAGAATGCTGGGAAAATGTTTAGGATACAGTGATTCCAAAATTCTAAGCCATTTAAGGGGCTGCAGGTTCTCAGACTGATTCATCCAAGACCCGGTGGTGATTGGGGTTGACCGTGGGTGGGGCCTCATTTAGCAGAAACAGGGACACTGAGGCTCATGGCAGCCTGGGAGGGGGCCCCGGCCGCCTGCCCCACATCCCGTGGTCAAATTATCTAGGAGTCGGCTTCAGGGGACAGACCCACACGCCAGATACCCCCACCATTGTGATCGGTGTAGGTTTGGCTTGCCAGAGCCAGGGTTTGATGTGTGGCCTGAGAGGTCTGGGCCTGAGCCACATAATTCTCTCTTATTATCACAGTCGTTCATCACCTGCCCTTGAGGGATGTCCAGATGAAGTGGCAGGCATTAGAATGTGCTAAGGAGGTGACTTGGGAGGCCAAGGACCCCCTCTTCCATCTCTTTGGGCAGGGATACAGGGGTGGCCTCCTACCAGCCACCCTTGAAGCTCCTTCGCTGGCCCCAGGGTCCAAAGGTGGTAGCCCCAGGGTCCAAAGGTGGTAGCCCCAGGGCCTGCTGGGAGGGAAGCCCAGTCTAGTGAGGACTACATTTTCCAGGGTGCATTTTGTCCCAGGCTGAGCCTGCCTTCCAAGGGCTGACCTAGGAGAGAACTTCCCAACTGCAGGATCCTAGAGAGGATTGTGGGTACGTGGGTTTTCAGGAGGGCCCGGGGGAGACCTGGTCTAGAGTGGTAGGGAAGGTCAGTCACCAAACAGATGCTCCCAGTGGCCTCTGTGTGCCTGGCCCTGGGCTGGGTGATGCTGGGATTGCAGAGAGGGAGATTTAGCTCTAGTGCCTGGTTGGCCCTCAAGGGTCTTCCAGGCTCAGGGAGGGGAAACAGGCAGACCCTGGCCCTCTTGGCTACATGGGATCAGAGTTGGGGCAAAATGGGGCTGAGGAAATCTGGCTCTTCCCAGTGGATCAGAGAAGATGCATCGAGGATGGGCATTGCCTCTAGGACCATGACAGATGTGTAGGAGTTCACCAGGGGGAAGCGACATGTTTTCTGATAGTTTCAGAACCTTCTCCCTTTCCTGAAGGCCCAGTAAGAATCCCCTGGGGCAGTTGAGACAGCCCCTCTGAATTTTTGCCTTTAGAGATTGCCACAACAGTTGGGTCAGACTTACCTGGGTTGGAATTCATCTCTTCGTTCACTCACTCCCTCATGCCCCCTCTCTAAGCCTCAGTTTCCCCATCTGTGAAACATGGATGCTATTCTCTCTCCCTTAGGGTTGAACATTTAAACAAGAGGATGCAGGGAAAGTGCCAGGTCTGGACCTGTTCTTTTCTTACTCTGGGAAAAGGAATAATTTTGAAAAGCAGAAGCTTGTGGCCTCTGGTCCTGATCTCATTGAGAGCTGTGGGCTCTTTGCTCTCATTTCATGAGTTGACAGATATTTAATGACTGCCTACTATGTGCCAGGTGCTGGGAACCCAGCAATGACCAAGGCAGACCAGGCCCTGCCCTTGCCAAGCTCACACTAGATGGGAACATGGACACTAACTCAGGAAAGAAAGTGAATCGAGTATAACAAGTGCCCCGAGGAATGACACTGAGAAGGGCGGGGCTGTTTTAGCTGATGATGTCAGGGAGGGTGTCTCTGAGGAGGTGGTGTTTGAGCTGAGACCTGGAAAATGAAAAGGAGCCAGTCATGCAGAGAACTGGAAGAGCCTTCCGGGCAGAGGGCACAGCCCGTGCAAAGTGCACGGTGTGTTGGAGGAACAGTGAGGAGGCCCCTGTGTCTGGAGCAGAGGGAGCGAGGGGGAGAGAGGGAGGAGGGGAGGGCAGGGAGTGGACGGCGCAGGTCATTCAGGTCCCTGTGGGCCACAGGGAGGACTTGGACTTTTATCCCAGTGAGGTGGGAGCCCTGGAGGACTCTGGGCAGAGGAGAGGCGGGGCCTGACTTAAGTGCTCACAGGCGCCTTTTGGCTGCTGCAGGGAGCAGACTGTGGGCAGCAAGGGCCAGAGCTGGGGGACCAGGGTGGAGGCGTCTGCGCTGGTCCAGATGAACCATGATGGGGGCCAGCCAGGGTGAGGCAGTAGAGGGGAAAAGAAGTGGGTGGATCAGGATAGATTTTGGACTTACTAGATGTGGGGGACTGAGAGCCCCTTTCTCTGGGGGCACATAGTGCTAAGGTTAAGAGTGTGGTGTCTGGACCATATGGCCTGGGTTCAAAACCCAGTCTGGCCTTTTCCTAGCTGTGCTAACTTGGGCATATTACTTGCCCACTCTGGGCTGCCTGCAATTCCTCACGTGTAAAATGGTGAGGAAACCCCTCCTACCTACCCCACCAGTACTTTCTGCAAAGCCCTTTGCACAGGGCTTGGAACACAATAGGTGCTCTATAAATGTTTGCTGTTATTTCCCCTTGAATGTCTAAGTCCCAGGGTCTGGGAAGAAGTGAGGCACAGATTGGGGTGGCAGATTCCCCGAGGTCACCCAGCAAAACGGGGGCCCCTGTCCCCTCGCCGTTTTGCTCCATTGATGCACTGCTCTCACGCCCCAGCCCCCAGAACCCACGTCACTCTGCCAGCATCTCCACCATTCCTGAGCCCTGACTCACCAGGACTTGTGGTCCTCTAGGACCCCAGGACCCATTTCCCGCCTTTGTCTTCTTCAAGTTCATCGCCAGGTCTTCCGTTCCCAGCAGCACTTGGCAGGGCCCCGCCAGCCTCCCGCCCAGCATCGCTCAGCCGTGTCCCCCTCCAGACCTGCCTTTCTGGTCTCATCCCACTTGGGGATCCCTGTGGCCTCCCAGACAGGGCCTCTAGAGAGGGACAGTGACTGGGGGACTTCTGGTTGGGAGGATCAGCCTCGGGGAGAGGAGGGCTCCCAGAACCCCAAGTGAGAGGGGCCGGGCTCACCATCTTCTGCTTCCTCCAGATCGAGGACCCCAAGGGCAGGGACCAGATCTGTTTGCCCTCCCTACAGTGGAGCCCCCTAGAGCCAAGCCTTACTCCCCTCTGTCTCCCAAAGCTGGGTCCCAAGAGCACCACCCTGCTCTTCTGTGTTTCCTCCAAATTGTGGTTGAGACCAGAGTACGTTTGCCCCCAGGCCGGCTCAGGGCCCCCCACTTGGGAATCTGTGGGTTCCTGACCCCCAACTCCCAGTGCCATCCCAGATTCCCTAGGAGCCCCCAGCCCCCTCGAGTGGCCCCCTCCCAGGCCCCCTAATTACCCGCTGGGTATAAATGACACTTTAATTTCCTCGGAATGGTCGCCACATCACCAAGAAAGCAGCGCCCCCCTTCCCCATTCCTAATTACAAGTTGCTGCTTCCGATTTGCCTCCTGGCAGCCCAATTTCCAAACAGTGATTAAAATTAATTACCCAGGAGTGCCCCCTGTCTGGCTGGCTGGGAGCCCCGGGGACCTGTCCATGTCCCCCACTCAAGGTCCTGCTTCTGACACCTGGTCTCCCCACTGGCTCTCTGAGTGGCCTGGCACTGGGGCAGCCTCTCTCTGGGTCTCTGCTTGCGTATCTGCAAGATGTGCAATTAGGCTGTGCAGCCTCGTTGACAGATGGCACATTGTGGGCACTCGGTAAATGACAGTAAGAGGCAGTTTAGCCACGTGGCCTGGGTTCGAATCCCAACTACACCCTTCTGTGCTGTGAGACCTTGGCCAAGTGTCTTAACCTCTCTGAGCCTGAGTTTTTCCCTCTGTGAAATGGGGATAATGGTGCTGGTCACTGCCTCATAGGGTTGGCGTGGGCAGGAAACCAGTTCAAACATGTGAAAGGCTTGGTCGAGCAGCTGGCACACAGTAGGGGCTTCATCAAATTTTAGCTTAAATCCCTGCCCTGCTGGGCTGCTGTGGGGTGCACCGGGGAGTCGACTCGGGTACTCTGAGCACCATCCTCTTTAAACGAGATGCTCAGCATTAATTGGGTGCTTACTGCATGCCCGGCTCTGTGCATGATCCCGGTCAGGGCTGAATCCCCGGCCATGTTGGCACACGGTAGGTGCTCAGGAAGTCTGGAATAAACAGATCTTTGTAGCTCTTTCATAAATTGGATCTTTTTGTGGGACATTCATTCAGCCGGTATTTGTTGAGTGCCTGCTGTGCACCAGACCCCTTGCCCCCGTGGAGCCAATGTTCTCATCCCTGATTTACAGAGGCAGAAGCAAACCCAGAGAGGGGAAGGATGTAACCCTGGGCCGCACAGCAGTCAATAGTTTATTAAGCACCTACTATCTGGAGCTTATTTACCCATCGTGATAACCTGTTGGGGATGGTTATCGTGCTCAAGTCACTGATGGGGAAGCTGAGGTTCTGGGAACCGAGAACACAGGGAGGAAGGCTGAGGACCGAGAGGAGGTTCTGGCCGCCTCCCAGGCTGGGGAGGGATGAGTTAACCAGCGTGGTGCGAACGTTGCGGGGCGAGGGAGCCCCTCTCCTCAGCGCCCCCGTGGCCTGGGCCCCAAGGGACTCCCTCTGGCTACTCTGCCAAGTTCCTAGACAGCCCCAGAGCCCGGCTGGGCTGCGCTGGGGGCAACTGAGGCAGGTGGAGGAGGCAGCTGTAAGCAGAGCTGGTAACTAGACCTGGACGATGCAGGGGCCCGGCTGCCTCGCCAGGTTACTCGATCCGCTCGGGGACGCCGGGCCCCGGAGCTGGAATCCTGGGGCGGCTGGGCTGACAGGAGCTCCTTCCATGGAACTGGAGACGGGCATCCCGCCCCCATCCTTACCACGGCAGATGGAGAAACAGGGGCTCCGAGCCTGGCCTCGGGTCACTGAGTCACCTGCTGTGGTATGGAGAGGCCCAGAGAGGGCAAGCTGCTGGCCCAAGGTCACCCAGCAAGGTCATTTCACAGAGAGTAAACACGCGTGCCAGGCCCTGTTCTAGTGCCTTATTTTACAGATGAGAAAATTGAGGCTCTGTGTCTTGTCTGGAAAAGGGGGAAAGTCCCAGGGCTCCTCTGTTACGATATGGCAGCCTCCCCGCCCATCGGCATCTCCTTGCTGTTCCTTTGATGGTTCCAGCCTCCAGGGCTTTGCCTTTTCAGTTCCCTCTCCAGGAGGTCCCCTGACCACCAGCCAAAGCAGCCCCTTTGCCATCACTCTCCATCATTCTCTGCATTTTCATCTTCAGGCTTCGATATTATTGTCAGAAGCTGAGTTCTGTTTTCTGGTAATGTGTGTACCCCTATCTCCCCACTGGACTGGGAACCCCCCAGAGGCAGGGCTTTGCAACTGTCTTGGCCATCGCTGCGGCCCCATGCTGGGAACAGTGTCTGGCGCACAACTGGTGCTCAGTAATTGCTCATCCAATGAGTGAATGAATAGCTTCCAATTTGAGGTACAAAGAGCCAGAGCTGGTCACAGATGCTCCCAAGTTGGTGAGGTTGGGTGGAGCTGAGGGCGGGGTCATGGCTGGGGGAGCCGGGGGAAACGGAGCTCCCCAGGGAAGGCAGTTAGAGAAGGCTTCCTGGAGGGGGGGGCATCCCCGTGTAGACTTTTTTTTGGGGGGAGGGGGCTGCACCACATGGCATGCGGAACTGCCCGGATCAGGGATCAAACCTATGCCCCTGCCATGGAAGCATGGAGTCTTAAACACTGGACTACCAGGGAAGTCCCAGGACTCAGCATTTATAACCGCTCCCAAGTGAGGCTGCTGCTGCTGGTGGTCCGAGGACCATATTCGAAGTAACAGAGGGTCTAAGAGGACCCTTTGAGAGTGTGACATTGGACCCCAGGTGGGAGGTGGGTGCATGGGGAGGGAAGGGGTTGCTAGAGTCCAGGGGGTGGGGGTGGAGACCTGAAATAAGGAGGGAGCCATGTGGGTATCTGAGAGAAAAGGCTTTCAGGAGTGAGGAACAGCCCGTGCAAAGGCCCTGGGGCAGGACCGGGCCTGGTGTGCTGGAGAAACAGTGAGGAGGCTCACGTGTCTGGAGCAGAGTGAGCGAGGGGGAGAGAGGAAGGAGAGGACGGCAGGCAGGGGACGGGGCAGGTCGCGCACGGTCTTGTGGGCCCCAGGAGGACTTCGATTTTTACTGGGAGGGAGGTGGGAGCCCTGAAGGGCTGTGGGCAGAGGAGGGGCGGGGCCTGACTCGGGTGCTCACGCGCGCCCTCTGGTGGCGGCTTCGGGGAGAACAGACTTTGGGGATGAAGGGTGGGAGCTGTGGACCGGGTGGAGGGGACTGTGGGGTCCAGGCAGGAGATGCTGGGGGTCGACCAAGGAACAGACTAGAGAGGGGTGAGAATTCTGGATGAATTTGGAAGACCCCACAGGACTTGCTGGCATTGGATGTGAGGGTGAGAAAAGAAGGGGCCGGTGCTGAAGGGAGCTGGTGGGGGGGTGACTCCCAGGTGGGGCCTGAACCATTAGCGGAGACAGGGAGCCTGTCCGTCAATAGATCAATTTGGTCTATGCGTTCAGCACCATTCCGGTGAAAATCCCAACATGTTTTATGATGTTATTTGTTTTGGAACTTACCAGCTGATCCTAAAATGTATGCTGAAGCCCTGGGGTAGCCCAGGTAGCCCTGGCCAGGTGGGAAAAAATGTTCCAGAAGGAAATTTGAACTTTTGATGAAGTTAGAGTAGCTAAGGCCATATGGTACCTGGGAAGGTCGATGGGAGGGTGAAGCCAGGTGGCCTGGGGGGAGTCTCCATCCCTGCCTCAGTTTCCTCATCTGTATAGTGGGACTGTACCAAGGCTTGGAGTGACCGTTGGGAGGTCAAGCAGAGAGGCCGTGCCACAGCGTGAGCCCTCCCGGCTGGGGGTGGACCTCTATCTCTTTATGACTGTCCCTCCCACCCCCATGTGCATGGATGCATGTCTCCAGGGCTGCAGGTAGGCAGACACATGGGTGCCCTGCACGCCAAGGGGTGCACACTCTGGCCACGCAGCTCCCCACGCCTGGCCCCGGGGTTGGGAGCTAGTGCGGCTCCCAGTGACCAGGTGCCAGGGCCGGCGGTGGGGCCACTTCCAGGCAGGTGGGCGACAGACAGCTGCTGGCAGAGATGCCTCGAGTTTCATGGAGAGAAGCAGATGGTCTTGGAGGGGTGGGAGAGGTGCCACCTCTCCGATAACCCCAGGTCAGGGGGGTAAACTGAGGCCAGGTGCAGTGGGTTGGCCCCGACGTGACCCAGACTCCCCCAAAGAGCATGTGGGGTTCAGCTCTGCATGATCGTCAAACTAACAAGTGTCGATTGAGCGGGTTTCAGTCTTGGCTCCACCGTTTCCACTTGGGCAAGTGACTTCACCTCTCTGTGCCTCAGTTTCCTCATCTCTGTAAGGGGCACAGCACACACCTCTCCGATGTGTTGTGCGGATCAAATGAGTTCATTTAAGTCCTTAGGACAGTGCCTGGCACATCACAAGTGCTTGGTGTTTGCTACTTTTATTCTTTATTGAGCTTCTACTGAATGCCAGGCCTTATGCTGGGCAGTGGGGACACAGTGGTGGCCAAGACAGACTCAGTCCCGCCCTCTCGGGGAGCTCAGAGTCCAGTGGGGAAGATGAACAGTTAACCAGGCATTTGGAAGATCGGGTGAGCAGGGCCCTCCGGCACAGGCAGGCAGGAGCCCAGAGGAAGTCAATCCGGGCTGATCTGGGGAGTCTTCCTGGAGGAGATGTCTGAGACCTGACGAGCGAGCGTGTTCACCAGGTTACTGCGAGCAGGAGGAAGGTGTTCCAAGCAGAGGGAACAGCGTGTGCAGATCCTCAGAGGTGGAGATGGAAGGGAGGGGACTTCATTTCAAGCGCACTGGAGAGCCATAGAAGGGTTTAGAGCAGACGTTCTCAGCTGGGGGTGGTTTTGCCCCCCAAGGGATACTGGGCGGTGTTTGGGGACATTTTTGGTCGTTGCGATTGAGGGATGCTCCTGGCATCGAGTGGGTGGGGGCCAGGAATACTGCGCCACACCTGGCAGCGCCCAGAACCTCCCCACCCCAAAGAATGACCTGGCCCTGAATGTCAGCAGTGCCGAAGGGGAGAGACCCTGGTTTAGATCAGGGAAGAAACAAGTGAGATTTGGGTTCTAGAAAGATTCCTTTGCTACCTTGAGGAGGATACTGAAGGGGCGGGACTGGAAGCCAGGGGACCAGGTAGGGGGTGGGAGCTGGGCTATGGGGCCCTCAGGGCAGGGGAGGGACTGGGAGGCCAACACCCTTGTCTTTGGCTCAGGAACAATGGGGCTGGTAAGAAAAGCCCAGTTTGGGTTTCAGGGTTCCCAGGGTGGTTCTGAGGGGCTGGGGGCAGCTGTGGACAGAGGGAGGACAGGAACAGCCTTCTAGCCCCGAGTTGCTGCTTCACAAAGTTATGAAAACCAGGAGAAAAAATGAGCCGTGAGGTCCCATCCCGACCTGGGGCCTCAGTCTCCCCATCTGTGAACTGGGTGTTCAATAACTGCTGGCCTCACTGGGTTGAGGGATGGCGGAACGCGTGATTATCGGTCTTGCCGTGACCATTCGTACGCTCAACCCCCAGGAGCAAAATCCTGGTAGCAGAGAGCCCTGGGTTCAATCCAGCTGCTACATCCTCTCTGGTGGGTCATGGCCCCTCAATCAATCCCTCAGTTTCCCCATCTGCAAAATGGACTGAATGTTATACCAACCGTACTAGAGCCATCAGGGGTCTCCATGAAGCAATTCCTGGAAACCACCCAGCCCGGCCTCTGATACTCAATATACCAACAGCAACAGCAACAATAATAATTAGCATTTACTGAGCACCTGCAGCATGCCAGGCACTTTGCTAACACCGACCACAGGCCCGTGAGGTTGATACTGTTACCATGCCCATTTCACAGGTGAGTAAACTGAGGCCCAGAGGGGTGGAGTGACCTGTTCAGGGTCACACAGCATGTACATAGCAGAGCTGGGATTTGAACACTTATGGCCTTGGAGCCCCTCCCCTCACCACAATGCTGCATGGCCCACGAGTGGAAGCTGTTGTCCTGAAGTTTCTGAAGTTAAAAATTATCCTGGGGGGCTTCCCTGGTGGCGCAGTGGTTGAGAGTCCGCCTGCCGATGCGGGGGACGCGGGTCCGTGCCCCGGTCCGGGAGGATCCCACGTGTCGCGGAGCGGCTGGGCCCGTGGGCCGTGGCCGCTGAGCCTGCGCGTCCGGGGCCTGTGCTCCACAGCGGGAGGGGCCATGGCAGTGAGAGGCCCGCGTACCAAAGGAAGGAGAAAAAAAAAAAATTATTCTGATAAGACATGGGGTAAAAGGCACAGAGCACCACCTCACACCCATTAGGATGGCTGCTATCAAAAAACAGAGAATAGTGTTGGCAGGAGAAATTGGAACGCATGGGCAATGCCAGTGGGAATGTAAAATGGTGCAGCCTCTTTGGAAAAGAGCATGGCAGTTCCTCCAAAAGTTAAGCATAGAATCACCATACGATCCAGCAATTCCACGCCTGCACATACACCCAAAAGAATTGAGAGTAGGGTCTCAAAGAAATGTTTGCACACCCATTCACAACATAGCCTAAAGGTGGAAGCAGCCCCAGTGTCCATCAACAGGCAAATGGATAAATAAAATGTGGTCTATCCACAAAGTGGAATATTACTGAGCCTTAAAAAGTCAAGGTATTCTGACACTCATTACAACATGGATGAACCTTGAGGACATGATGCTCAGGGAAATAAGCCAGACACAAAAGGACAAATACTGTCTGATTCTACTTGTGTGAGGTCCCTGGAGGAGTCACAGCCATAGAGACAGGAAGTAGATGGTGCGGACCAGGGGCCGGGGGAGGGGATGGGAAGTCAAGTTAATGGGGACAGAGTTTCAGTTTGGGAAGATGAGAAAGTTCTGGAGATGGATGGTGAGGATGGTTGCACAAGAATGTGAATATACTTAGTGCCACTTAAAAATGGTTAAGTTGGCAAACTTTGTTATACATTTTACCACAATGTTAAAAAAAATGTTTAGGGACTTCCCTGGTGGTGCAGTGGTTAGGAATCCACCTGCCAATGCAGGGGACACGGGTTCAAGCCCTGGTCCAGGAAGATCCCACATGCCGCGGAACACCTAAGCCTGTGCACCACAACTACTGAGCCTGTGCTCTTGAGCCCACGCACCGCAACTACTGAAGCCCACGCAGCTAGAGCCCGTGCTCCGCAACAAGAGAAGCCACCGCAATTGGTAGCCTGCGCACCGCAAGGAAGAGTAACCCCCGCTCGCCGCAACTAGAGAAAGCCCAGCGCCCAGCAACGAAGACCCAACGCAGCCAAAAATAAATAAGTAAATAAATAAATCTTAAAAAAAAAAAAAAAAGAAGGCACAGAGCAGACAGAACACCAGAGGCGGGGTGCCCCGGCAGGTAAATAAATACATCAATCAATCAATCAATCTTTTAAAAAAAAGAGAAGAAACAGAGCAGACAGAACACCAGAGACGGGGTGCCCCGGCAGGTGTTGTAAAGAGGAAGCTTGTAGGCTGGGGTAGGCAGCAGCGGGGATGGTGATCCCGTTGTGAGTCTTGAATGCAGTGTCTGGGGCCTGGCTCTGGGGTCGCTGGGAGCCACGGGACTGCTAAGCAGAGGAGGAGTCGGGGAAGGAAACTCTTAAGGAAGTAGAGCCAGAGCCGCGCGCACGTGAGATCCTGGCATCCGCTGAGTCACAAATCCTGGAAGTTCAGGGTCACAGAGAGGAAACTTCGCTGTTCCACGCAAGGCCTTCCTGTTTTTTGGCCCTGAATCCTCAGAGGCAGGCGTTCCAGGGCCAAAGTTCCCGCCTCGCGTCCACCTCCACGGGTTCGGGATCCCCGCACCCCAAGGCTGGGGGCAGGGCTCGGAGATGTACCTGCTGCTCAGACGGGGAAACTGAGGCACGGGGCTTGCCCAGAGGCTGCGGGTGTCTTCTTGGGGCCTGCGGACTGCACTCCTTCTGGGAGGGGCGTGGAGGGCTGGGTTCCAGAGGGTGAGTTCTGTTCACACCGCCCACCAGATCATCACTTGGGACGGGTGGGGGGTGGTCTCCACTCTACACACCTGGAAGTTTCTCCAAATTCCCTTGAGCGGGAGCGGGAAACAGGCCCCCTGAAGAGGTCGTGAGGCTCCTGTCACAGAGGTATTCCAGGAGAGGACAGAAAGGCTGTTATCGGGAAGGAAGTTAGACTTACCGGGGCCTCTGAGGTCCCTGGCCAGCTAGAATATTCTGCTATTCTAAAGTACTGCAGTTCCCAGATTGTGGTTTATAAAATTCCAAGAGCCTTTGAATTTTTGGTTTTTGAGACTTTCATTTTAAGGTTTTTGTGTTTTAACTCTAAGAATTCTTTTTTTAAAATTTATTTATTTATTCATTTATTTAATTTTTGGCTGCACTGGGTCTTCGCTGCTGCGCGTGGGCTTTCTCTAGTTGCGGCAAGCGGGGGCTACTCTTCGTTGCGGTGCACAGGCTTCTCATTGCGGTGGCTTCTCTTGTTGCGGAGCACGGGCTCTAGGCGCGCGGGCTTCAGTAGTTGCAGCACGTGGGCTCAGTAGTTATGGTTCGTGGGCTCTAGAGCCCAGGCTCAGGAGTTGTGGCGCTCGGGCTTAGTTGCTCCGTGGCATCTTCCCGGACCAGTGCTCGAACCCGTGTCCCCTGCATTGGGAGGCGGATTCTTCTTTTTTTTTTTTTAACATCTTTATTAGAGTATAATTGCTTCACAATGGTGTTGTTAGTTTCTGCTTTATAATAAAGTGAATCACTTATACATATGTCCCCATATCTCTTCCCTCTTGGGGAGGCGGATTCTTAACCACTGCGCCACCAGGGAAGTCCCTGTTTATCTGTTATTATTATTAATTTTTAATCTAAAATCATTTAATTTTTAAAATAAATATTCTCATGATTATCCATTTTTTGTTAGAAACCGTTTCCTGAGCTCTCACTAAAATGTGGTCAGAAAGTTGTTCTGGTAATTAATAAGTGCTGGTGTTATTGTTGTTGCCATGATTGTTGTTATTTTTAAATGATTACCCCCCAATGGGGAATTTTTCTGGAAATTGAAGGTCCCCGCCGCCGCGGCTCTCGCGCTCCCTCTGCTGGCAGCAATGGGGACTGCAAGCCACACGGCTCACCGCATGGCCCCTCGCTCGCAGGTGTCACCTCCTGTCGCCCTGACCTCGCCATGCGGACTCCGCGAGCGCCCCCTCCCCGCCCGGTCCTACTGCTCCTGCTGCTGCTACTGGGAGGCTCCCACGGCCTCTTCCCCGAGGAGCCGCCGCCACTCAGCGTGGCCCCCAGGGACTGTGAGTGGGGGGCCTGGAGAGGGGGAGTCCCAAGGGAGGGTCTTGCTCCCCAGCTGGATCTGCTGCCCCCTCCCCCGGGGGCTCACCAGGCCAGGCTCACCCTGGCCCTGGATCACACCCCTCCTCGCCCTCCCCCCAGACCTGAACCACTATCCCGTGTTCGTGGGCAGCGGGCCAGGACACCTGACCCCCGCAGAGGGCACCGACGATCTCAACATCCAGCGCGTTCTGCGGGTCAACAGGACGCTCTTCATCGGGGACAGGTACGAGGGACTGTCGGGCAGAGTGTGCAGGGTGAGGTGTGGGGGAGTAGGTGGTAGCATTTTAGGGAGGTTTGCATGCTGGGGCCTGTTGTTTGGCTGCAGTGTGAATGTGTGTCCCTGGGGTGGGATTTTTAAGGGTGCTGAACTCTGGGTGTGGTTGGAGCCCAGAGCTTGCTATGATGTGTTACCAGGTAGGGACAGCTGTTTGGTCAAAATTCACTGGGTGCTAGAGGGGGTGCTGAAGTGGCACCCCAAAGGCTTTTCTGAGAAGGTGACATTTGAGTTGAGAACTGATGAGGAGCCAGCTATAAGGAAATCTGAGGGAGAGGGAGAAGTCAGGGCATAGGACACAGCCCGTGCAAAAGTCCTGGGGCCGGACTCTGCCTGGCATGGTGGAGGGATAGCAAGGAGGCCCGTGTGGCTGGAGCAGAGTGAGTGAGGGGGAGAGAAGGAGGAGGGGAGGGCAGGGCCTTGTGGGCTGCAGGGGAGGACTTGAGCTTTTACCCCCAAGGGAGGTGGGACCCTGGAGGGCTGTGGGCAGAGGAGGGACAGGACCTGACTCAGGTGCTCACAGGTGCCCTCTGGTGGCGGCTGGGGGAGGACAGACTGTACTGGTGAGGGCAGGAGCCACTAGACTAGGGCAGAGGGGACAATGCTGGTCTAGGTGGGCAGTAATGGGGGCTGAACTAGGGTGGTGGTCATAGAGGATGTGAGAAGTGGGTGAACCCTCGCTAGATACTGAAGGCAGAGGTGACATATTGGGAGGGAAGGAGAAGGGAGTTGAAGGTGACTCCCATGTCGTGGGGATAGAGTTGCCCTCAGCCGAGATGGTGGACAGGGCAGGAGCAGATTTGGGGGATGGCAGGGTGCCGTGTGGCCAAGCTGAGCGTGAGACAGAGTATGAGACACCTTTGAGCCCCCTCGTGGAGACCTTGAGGGTTAGCTGGACCCCAAATCTGGAGCTCAGGGGAGGCCCTGGCTGGAGACAGGACTGTGGGTGTCATCCAGGCAGAGACGTGGTTCCAGCCCTGAGAGTGCACAAGGCGGCCCAGGAGGGGTATGGATGGGGGAGGGAAGAGGCCAGAGGACCCAGGTGTGGGCCCACCAGGGAGAGAGGAGGGCCCGGAGAGGTGGGAGGGAAGCCAGGAGAGTGCAGGGTCCAAGAACCCAGTGAGGATGGAGGTCCCAGGACGAGGGTGCACTGGCCGGGGGAGACGCTGTGGAGAGGGGGAGGAGGACAGAGAAGTGACCGCTGGACTTAACAGGGGCCAGGGACCTTGATTAGGGCAGTTTCTGTGGCATGGGGGGAGCGGTGAGAGCCTGGGGGAGACTAGGGGTGCTGAGACGGGGACAGCGGATGTAAAGGCATCAGACAATGCGCTGTGTTGGGTGTAGGCCATGGGGTGTGTAAGCGTGAGGTGGCGTGGTAAGGCATGTGGGGTGTGCCAGAACCCGTGGCTCACTTTAGGGCACAAGGAGGCGTGTCAGGGCATGCACATGCGGAGCTGCACGTGGCAGAGGCGCTGGCTCGCCCCTGTTTGGCTCGTGTTGGCCTCATGTTTGCTGTCAGAATAGTGGGCGGGGAGGGGAGGCTCTCCGATCTCATTAACTACACCCCTCCTCTAGGGACAACCTGTACCGGGTGGAGCTGGAGCCCCCCACGTCCATGGAGCTGCGGTACCAGCGGGTGAGGAGGGGGTGCAGGAGGGAGGGGAGGGGGCAATGCTTGGGGCTCCCGCCAGGGGGCCCAGACACTGAGCTGGGGAGCAAGGTGGATTCGGGCCTCCCTAGCAGGGTTCCTAGGGCTGTCAAGGACCCCGCTCACCTCACCAGCTCTCTGTGTCCCCAGAAGCTGACCTGGCGCTCCAACCCCAGCGACATCAACGTGTGTCGGATGAAGGGCAAGCAGGAGGTAAGTGGGCCCTGGCCGCGCCTCCAACCACGCCCCAATCCGTCCTGGCCACCCCCCAGGGCAAATCTTTTGCTTTCATTCTAAGCCAGGGCCCTGGTGTTGCCCTGGCTACTCCGAGAGCCTGGCCACACCCCCAAGGTGGTCCTCAGTCGTGGCCGTGCCCTTAGCCCTCGTCTTGCCATAGCTCCACCCCGTCAAGTGCCCTATTTCCCTGTCTGGGCCCCTCCCTTAGTCATGGCCTCGCCCCCAGCCGAGTCCTAGTTTAGCCCCCTGATTTTGCCGTGCCCACATCCCTGGCCCCTCCTTGCAGGCCCCGCCTCTTTCCTGACCCCGCCCACACCCGTGACCACACCCACCCTGGCTTCTCTCTTCCCGCCGCCCCAATCCAGGGCGAGTGTCGAAATTTTGTAAAGGTGCTTCTACTTCGGGACGAATCCACCCTCTTCGTGTGTGGTTCCAATGCCTTCAACCCCGTGTGTGCCAACTACAGCGTGAGTCACCGCTCTTCGAAGCCCTGACTGCCCCAGGTTCAACCTCCATGCCTTTGCTCACTGGCCCTCCACTGGTCATGCCCTATCCCCAGGCCACATCATCTCCTACAGGAAGCCTTACTGGATACGCCCTCCCAGACCCCTCACCCGGAGCTCCAGAGCAGGCTTCCAAAGGAGGCCTGTACAGGCTGCAGCAACTTAAACTACAAACCAGTTATAGGATGAGTTAGGATCGATTCAGACCCATTTATTACAGATCAGTAAATTGAGTCCCAGAGAGGTTAAATGACTGACCAAGTCACACAACATCCAAGGTGGCGCCAGGAGTCCCCTTGGAGGGGGTGGCTGGGGGAGCCAGGGGCTGCTAGGTATAGACAGGAGCTCTGTCACTCAGTCCCTGTCCCCCCCGCAGATGGACACACTGCAGCCCCTCGGGGACAACATCAGCGGCATGGCCCGCTGCCCATACGACCCCAAACACGCCAATGTTGCCCTCTTCTCTGGTGAGTGCCCCCAACTCTGACCATCTGATGGGGCCCCAGTCCACAGCAAGACGTGGCATTTTCCACTCTTGGGGTCAGGTCATTTAGAAGATGGCTGGGAGACCATCTCTCCAGCTATGAAACAGGCAGAATCTCAAGGGCAGGGCTCAGCCGAGGTGGGGGGATCAGCCTGAAGTCGGGGCCTCGGCAGGGTTGGGGCTCAGCCTGGGGCTTAGGGCTCACTTAGGCTCAGGGCTCAGTCTTGAAGTCAAGTTTTGACCTACCCAGCCTCCGGCCTCTATGATCTAATCTCTCACCTGCCTCCCCCTGACTCACCCCCATCCAGAAGGGATGCTCTTCACAGCCACCGTTACCGACTTCCTAGCCATCGACGCCGTCATCTACCGCAGCCTCGGGGACCGGCCCACTCTGCGCACCGTGAAACACGACTCCAAGTGGTTCAAAGGTGGGGCGATAGGGGCAGACCTGGTAGGGCTGACATTCATCAAATTCCCCCACCAGAATAACAGTCCCAGAGGAGACAGGCAGGGAGCTCCCATCTCATCTTTGGAACCTACTAGCCTCTTTGAAGATAAAGTTAGAGGAAAGATTTAAGTTGGATCTAAAGTAGAACCTGCTGGAAATGGGTGGCTTAGTAACCTGAAATGGAACAGCATGAGCGGTATGGTAGGAGCTCAGCTCAACACATGAGGGAGGAAGGTAACAAAATAGTAGACGTTGCTGTCTGTGGAAAGAAGACGAGGTGATTTTAGGATTCTGACACCTACTCCCTCCAAAAGACCCCCAGAACTTTGGTCTCTTTTATTTTGCCTGGGTAATCAGCTTATATTCCCCCCCTTCATTGTAAAAGCAGCCACCTAGGCTACTGTGTTCCCAGCCCCAGAAACTCCCTTTCTCCTGTCACGGGCTGAGTTCCGACCCCTCGTCTCCTACAGAGCCCTACTTTGTCCACGTGGTGGAGTGGGGCAGCCACATCTACTTTTTCTTCCGGGAGATCGCAATGGAGTTTAACTACCTGGAAAAGGTAGGGCCCTATTTCCCCTCCCAAAGAGGCCCAGGCAGTGGGGCATGCAGCTGAGAGGCTCTGATCTCGGGAAGTGGGGAGCAGAGGTGGTTCCATGAAACTCCACCTGGGGCGAGAGGTCCAGGCCCCTGGGGCTTGAAAACATTTCTGGAGCAGCCCTGGGTGAGGGTCCCGGGTCTGAAGTCAGATACACCCCTGATTCCAGTCCCAGTGCCGTTGCTGTTCACCTGTCCACCCACCCATCTACCATCATTTATCCATCCTTCCTCAATGGCCCATCTGTCTGCCCACTCACTCTCCCACTCAGCCGCCCTCTCACCTACCCACCTATCTGTTCTTCAGCCCACCCACACTTCCAATCAAACCACTTATCTATCCATCCGCCCACCCCCTGACTCAGCCATCCTCCATCCATCCGTCCACTCATCTACCCTTCCATGCACCTATATATCCATCCACCCACCTCCCACTCGTTGACTTCTTTATCCATTCATACACCTACCTGTCCATTCATTCATACACCTAACCATCCATTGAGCTATCCATCTACCATCCAGCTCTCCACCTACCTGCCCACCCCTCTATAATCCAATCATCTATCCCATCTCCTCCTCATCACCTGCTCATCCACTCCATTCAACCTTCTCTCCACCCATGGATCCACCCATCCACTGATCTGTCATTCCCTCCTTCATCTGTCTTTCCATTCAGCCATTCAGCCATTCCTCTACCCATCTCTCCACCCATCCACACTCATATCCATCTGTCCACCCATCCATCCTTTCATCCATCCATCCACCCACCCATTCATCTACCCATCTATCCATTCATGCAGACTCACAGCCATTTACTCATCCAACCATCCAGCCAGCCACCCATCCATCCACACACCCATTCATCCATCAGTTGATTACCTCCTTCTTCCTTATCTTCACTGTCCATCACTGTGTCCTTCCAATTCATCCATCCGTCCACTGATCCATCCATACATCCATCCCATCCCTCAATGCACGGAGACATTTAAGTGCACAGACTGCCACTTACCACTAGTGTGACCTTGGGCCTCGGTCACTTTCCTTTTGCTGTGCCTCAGTTTCCCCTCTGTACCCCGGGGATATCAGTAGGCCCTCCTCTGTAGAGCTTTGGGAGGAACGTGAGAGATGAGGAGGATAAAGTGCCTGGTACTTAATGAGTCATCTGTAAGTGGAAGCGATGATGATTATGCTTGTCGTGGTGACCGTGATCATCGTCATCCCCACATTTCGCTGGGGAATCTGGTGCTCAGGGGGCTAAGGTGACTGGCTGGGGCACCCACAGTGACCCAGGGCCAGGCTCCTGCATCCCATCCTGGGTAGCGGGCAGTGCGACCTGCGGGCAGGCCTTGCAGAACACAGGGCTCAGCCCCCGCCCTCCCCCCCCCCCCCCCCCGCCTGCTGATGTGCCAGGTGGTGGTGTCCCGTGTGGCCCGGGTGTGCAAGAATGACGTGGGCGGCTCCCCTCGCGTGCTGGAGAAGCAGTGGACGTCGTTCCTGAAGGCACGGCTCAACTGCTCGGTGCCAGGGGACTCCCACTTCTACTTCAACGTGCTGCGGGCCGTCACGGGCGTGGTCAGCCTGGGGGGCCGGCCCGTGGTCCTTGCTGTTTTTTCCACGCCCAGCAACAGGTCAGCGGGCACCGTCGGGAGCAGACTGGGAGCACCGGGCGGGCATAGGTGGAGAGTTCCCATGTTACCTCACCACATATCCCCTGGGTCCTGCACTGGGCAAGATTCGACTCCCGGGAAGCCTCGGTCCCAGGCCAGGGGGCACCAAGCCAGACACTGACCCTCCGAGGCCCTTTGGCCAGAACTTGGCAGATGGGGGTGGGGGGGGCGTCCCCATCCTCTGCCTTTGGAGGAGGGGTCGGGGAGGGCTTTCTGGAGGAGGCATCGATGGTTGTGAGATGGAAGAAGCGGGAAGAGCATTCCAAGTTGGAAGAACAGCCTGTGCAAAAGCCCTGAGGCTGCAATGAGCTTGCTATGTTTAAACCATAGGGAGGAGGCCCGTGTGGCTGGCTTGGAGGGAAGCAAGGGGGAGAGCAGAGGATATGAGGGCAGGGAGGTGATGGGCTGTGGGGAGGAGCCTGGATTTTATCCTGAGAGCACTAGGGAGCCATGGGAGAGTAAGGAGCAGAAGAGGGACCAGGTCAGGTTTGCATTTTTGGAAAACTCCCTGGGGAATGGGTTGAAAGGGAGCAAGGGTGGCACCTGGGAGACTGGATATGCAGGCAAGTGACAAGGGGGGGCCTGGACACGGGTAGCTGTGGAGGGGCTGAACTACGATCCAGTCTGAGAACTGTTCAGCAGGTGAAGTGATTGGACTGGACGGGGCGGGGTGGGGGGGGGGCGGGCAGCAACCTCTGGCCCAGGGAACTGAACATGTGACAGCTCCGGAGGACAAACACTCCTCCACCTGCTTGCCCAGGGCAGTCCCCCACCCCCATCCCACCCCTGGCCAGGCTCACTGCTCCCTTTCATCTGCCCCCACCCACAGCATCCCCGGCTCTGCCGTCTGCGCCTTTGACATGACACAGGTGGCTGCCGTGTTTGAGGGCCGCTTCCGTGAGCAGAAGTCCCCTGAGTCCATCTGGACACCCGTGCCGGAGGACCAGGTGCCACGGCCCCGGTGAGAGCCCCCTCGACCCTGAGACAGGTGCCTGGGTAGGATCCTGACCCTGGACCAAGGGCTTGGACTTCCAGGCAGTTAGTTATTTCAATAGCTGTTGCCGAGTTCAGCTGTACCCATTATGCAGGTGGGGAAAACCGAGGCCCTTTGGGCAGGGCAGCAGGTCCCCTGGTGAATCAGAGCCCCTGTGTGGGGGCCTCCATGTCCACCCTGACCACCCCCTCGTCCCCACCCAGGCCCGGGTGCTGTGCAGCTCCCGGCATGCAGTACAATGCCTCCAGCGCCTTCCCGGACGAGATCCTCAACTTCGTCAAGACACACCCCCTGATGGATGAGGCAGTGCCCTCACTGGGCCACACACCCTGGATTGTTCGGACTCTGATGCGGTCAGTCCCTACACGGGGCCGGGGTCCTGGTGGCCGGGCTGGGTGGGAAGGAGAGCCCTGGCCAGGGTGGTGGGAAAGGAGGGAGGCACAGGGCCAACTTCGGACACGAGGGGGAAGCCGGACACTCAAGACAGCTGGGCATGAGGCTCCAGGGATGCCCAGAAAGAGGGAGAAACAGAGAGAGGAAGAGAGAGACCATCTGACACAAAAAGATGGAGGGAGACAGGGAGAGAGACAGGCAGGCCCAGGTAGGAGTTGGGTTTGGGGGTGTGTTTCTCTCCATGATGTGCCCCCTTGGAGCCACGCCCATGTCCACCTTGCCGGGCGTGGGTGGTGTCTCTGAGTGCGCCCAGGACCCCAGGGGGCTGGGAGGCAGCCTGACCTCTGCCCAACCCTGGCCCCAGGTACCAGCTGACGCGAGTGGCCGTGGACGTGGGCGCCGGCCCCTGGGGCAACCAGACTGTTGTCTTCCTGGGTTCTGAGGCGGGCACTGTCCTCAAGTTCCTTGTCTGGCCCAACGCCAGTGCCTCGGGCACCACCGGGCCCAGTGTCTTCCTGGAGGAGTTTGAGACTTACCGGCCGGACAGGTGAGGCCGGGCAGAGGTCAAGGGACAGGGCCAGTGGGCAGGGAGATAGGGCGTGCCCCTTGAGTCTTATCAATCTGCTCACCCCCAGGTGTGGACGCTCTGGGGGTGGCGAGACAGGGCAGCGGCTGCTGAGCCTGGAGCTGGATGCGGCCTCGGGTGGCCTGCTGGCGGCCTTCCCCCGCTGTGTGGTCCGAGTGCCCGTGGCGCGCTGCCAGCAACACTCAGGATGCATGAAGTGAGTACTCCTGGGCCAGCTGCGGGCAGGGGAAGCGAGGGGAGGTGAGCACAGGAAGAGGGAGAGAGTCAAGTTCAAGTCCAGGCCCCAACAGCATCCTGACTCACTGAACCACGAGCAGGGCAGCGGGCAGAACATGTGCAAAGGCCCTGGGGCAGGACCGGGCCTGGTGTGTTGGCGGAACAGAGAGGGGGCCTGTATAGCTGGAACAAAATGAGCGAGGGGGAGAGAGGGAGGAGGAGAGGTCAGGGAGGGGACGGGGCCGGGGGTAGGTCGTGCAGGGTCTGTGGGCTGTGGGGAGTACTTGGGCTCCTTCCCCCACCCCTGGAGTGAGGTGGGAGCCCTGGAGGTCTATGGGCAGAGCAGGATGGGATGCGATTGACATTTCTAAGAGCACCAGGAGCAGAAGCTGGGGACCAGGGAGACAGCTGTTTGTCTGCCTCTAAAATGGGTGGGAGGGACTTCCCTGGGGGTCCAGTGGTTAAGACTCCGCGTTTCCACTGCAGGGGGCATGGGTTCAACCCCTGGTCGGGGAACTAAGATCCCACGTGCCGCGTGGCACAGCCAAAAAAACAAATAAAATAAATAAAATGGGTGGGAAGATCACATGCCGATAAAACACTGGCACATCTCTGGACTCACAGTGTGCCCTCCACACACTGGAGAGCACCTGACCCTGTGCCCGCCGACTTGGCAATAATGATGCCATAGCACACACCCAAAGCACAGACTCAGGGGCAAGCCTGCCTGGGCTCCAACCCTGGCTCTGTCCCTTGGGCAAAAGTAAACTTTCCTGAGCCTCAGTTTTCTCATCTGTAAAATGGGGAAGAAATAGCCCCCACCGCTAAGACGTACCTTGAGAACTCCCAGAGTTGACAGTAAGAGGTGCCTCAGAAGGGGCTGTGGTTGATCTGCCCTCCGGGTCCCTTGTCTGCTCCAGGAACTGTATTGGCAGTCAGGACCCCTACTGCGGCTGGGCCCCGGATGGCTCCTGCATCTTCCTCAGCCCGGGCACCAGGTACTGGGGACGAGGGAGGTGGGGGGCGGGTATGTGACCCACGTGATGATCGGGAGTCCCCTCCCCCAACCACAGCTTTGTGCGAGAGGTTTCTGCTGACTGCGCCTCTCTGCCCCCCTGCCCTCATCAGAGCCACCTTTGAGCAGGACGTGTCCGGGGCCAGCACCTCAGGCTTAGGGGACTGCACAGGTGAGCGGGGGAGAGGGGAGGAGGCCTGGGAACTCGGAGTCCTGGTCCTCCAGGGTTCTCACACCCTCTGCCGCCCATGCCCAACGGCGGGGGGCGGGGGGGGGGCGGTACTGGCTACCGTCAGGGCTTGGGAAGGGGAGGGGGCCCCACTTCCAGGTAGGGAGGTGGGAAAAGGACCGACAGATGGCGAGGGGGCGCTGGGGACCGCAGAGAGAGAGGCCAGGAGACAGATGGGCAGACAAACTTTAAGACAGATGCCAGGGGACAAAGAGGTGGGCAGACGGGCGTTGAAAGGGTCAGAGAGGCGCCACGAAGCAGAGAAGCAGACAGACGTTGAGTGCGTAGACCAGCCAGAGGCTGCGAGAGGTGCGCAGGGGACCGTCCCGGCCGGGCCCCTCACACGCCACCCTCCGGGCCAGGACTCCTAGGGGCCAGCCTCTCGGAGGAGCGCGCCGGGTTGGTGTCGGTGAACCTGCTGGTGACGTCGTCGGTGGCGGCCTTCGTGGTGGGCGCCGTGGTGTCCGGCTTCAGCGTGGGCTGGTACGTGGGGCTCCGCGAGCGGCGCGAGCTGGCCCGCCGCAAGGACAAGGAGGGCATCCTGGCGCACGGGGGCGGCGAGGCCGTGCTTAGCGTGAGCCGCCTGGGCGAGCGCCGGGCGGGCGGCCCCGGGGGCCGGGCCGGGGGCGGCGGCGGGCCCGGGGTTCCCCCCGAGGCCCTGCTGGCGCCCCTGATGCAGAACGGGTGGGCCAAGGCCACGCTGCTGCAGGGCGGCTCCCACGACCTGGACTCTGGGCTGCTGCCCACGCCCGAGCAGACGCCGCTGCCCCAGAAGCGCCTGCCCACCCCGCACCCGCACGCCCTGGGCCCTCGCGCCTGGGAGCACGGCCACACGCTGCTCACGGCCTCCCTCTCATCCTCCCTCCTGCTGCTGGCCCCCACCCGCGCCCCCGAGGCGCCCCCCGCGCCCGGCGAGCCGGCCCCCGACGCCCGCCTCTTCGTCGCGCGGCCCGGCCGCGCCTCCCACGGCGACTTCCCGCTCACCCCCCACGCCAGCCCGGACCGCCGGCGGGTGGTGTCGGCGCCCACGGGCCCCTCGGACCCGAGCTCCGCCGCCGACGGCCTCCCTCGGCCCTGGAGCCCACCGCCCACCGGCAGCCTCCGGAGGCCGGGCGCGCACGCCCCGCCCGCCGCCGCGCTGCGCCGCACGCACACGATCAACAGCGGCGAGGCCCGGCCCCGCGGCCGCCACGCCCGGCCCGGCACGGACTTGGCCCACCTCCTCTCGTACGGGGGCCCGGACAGGACTGCGCCCCCCGTGCCCTAGGCCGGGGCCGCGCGCCTCGGCGGTGCCAGCCACGGGAACCAGGAGCGAGAGACCGGGCCAGCTCCGAGTGGGTGCTCAGACCCCCGGCCCAGACGCGCGGGGTGGGGGGCGCCCTCCGCCGCCCGGAAGCACAAGGGGCTCGGCTCCCCGCCCCGCCGCGCCCCGGGGCCGCAGGACCCTGAGGCGGTCTGGGGCAGGCGGGCGGGCGGGCGGGCCGAATGTGCTGTGGATTTGAGGTTGACCTTCTGCGCGTGGATTTTTGGTTTGTTTTCCAATTTGCGTTTCTTTTGCAGTTTTCTAACCAATTGCACAACTCCGTTCTCGGGGTGGCGGCCGGGGGCTTGGCGGTGGGAAGGGGAGGGGGCACATCTGCAGACCCCAGCTCCCCCAGCTCCCCCCCCCGGCCCCACCCAGAGGTCCCTCCTCGACCCGGCCCCCGGCATGTATGTATGTATGTATGTATGTGTGTGTGTGTGCGCGCGTGCATGCCGTGTCCGTGTGCAAGGGGCTGGGAAGGGGAGGGAGGCGTGCGCGTGTGCCCGCGGGCTGCTGCGGCGTGTGCGTGGGGGCGGCCACGTGCGGTGTGTGTGTCTGTGTGCGAGCGCGGAGGCCCCAGCGGCCTGGGCGTTGGCTGAGCCGACGCCGGGGCTTCCAGAAAGCCGGGGGCCTCCGAGGTGCCGGTTAGGAGTTTGAGGGGTGATGAGGAAGGGGTTTCAGGCAGGGGGTCAGGACGGCCTGCCCAGAAGTCGTATTGGCGGCTGTCTAAGGGCTCGGGCGGTCTGGGAGATGGCGAAGGCGGGCGGGCCCCCCTGTAAATATGGCCCCAGGGTGGTCAGAGGGTCCCATGCCACCCATCCTCTGTGACCTCCCCCTTGACCTCCAGCTGACCATGCATGCCAGCTGAGTGGCCAGCTGAGAGTCCTGGACCCTCTCTGGAGTTTGCCTCCCCCAACCCCCTGTCAATAAAACTGTTTACAACCACCGGCCCCCAAGGCTCTGGGTCTGCTCTGTCTCCTGGGGGTGGGACTTGGACAGTGGCCTGGCCTGGCCTGGCCTGGGGCAGTTGGGAGCACCTGGGAGAGTCCTGGCCGGGTCACTGCAGCAAACAGAATAATGGGGAGCTGGTGTGGAAATGTGGAGAGTCGCGGGGGTCCCAGTCTTCATCTGGATGGGGGCCAGTCTCTGGTCCTTCCGCAAAAATTTATTATGCATCTACCGTGTGGAGACAAAGACCCCTGTCCTCATGGAGTTCGCAGCCTAATGGGGAAGACCAACCACATAAAAGCAAATTAGGACTTGATTTGAATTAGGGATATGTGTAATGAAGAAAAAGCCAGATAATGTGTTAGGTAGGGGGTGATTGTGTATGGTGGGGGGGGAGTTGAGGAGAGCCTGCCAGAGGAGGTGACATGTAAGCTGAAATAAGATGGGCTAGAAGGAGCAGCTGTGGGGAGATGTGCAGAGTGTTCTAGGCAGAGGGAACAGCCAGTGCAAAGGCCCTGCGGTAGGTAGGAAGCTTGGAGGAGGGCCCAGGCCATTAGTATGCCTGGAGCAGCCACACTAGGTGAGTGAAAGGCGAGCAGCTGGAGATAAGGAGGGAGAGGAGCACAGGGCCCCAGGCAGGCAGGGCCTCACCAGTGAGGAGTACAAATTTTTTTTTTTAATTGTGGTAAATAACATATACGATCAAATTTACCACTTGAACCATTTTTAAGTGCACAGCTCAGTGGCATTAAGCACACTCACACTGTTGGACAACCATCCCCACCATCATCTCCAGAACTTTCTCATCTTCCCAAACTGAAACTCTGTCCCCATGAAACACTGACTCCCCACTCCCTGCTCCCTCCAGCCTTATGAATTTTAAGTGGGACAGGAAGCCATCAGAGAGTTTTAAGCAGGGGACATGATCTGATTTCACTTTAAGAGATCACTTTACGTCACTACAATTCACAACTCTTCTGGCCCATGTCGATTAAGCGCCTACTGTGTGCTGGGCTCTGGGGATAGAACAATGAACAGGACAGAACCCCTGTCCACCGCTTATCCTGGGGAGACTGATTGAAACAAAGAAACACAAAACACCGTGATGGCATCTAGCAGCTCCTCCTGTACCTGCGTGTCTGTTTTTTCAGCTTGATTGAAATATATTTGACATATAAGATTGTGTAGGTTTCTGGTGCATATCTTGATGATATGTTTGATATATATTGTAAGATAATTATCACAATAAGCTTGACGCATCCATTACTTCACACAGTTACTTTGTGTGTGTGTGGTAAGAACACTTAAGACCTACTCTCTTAGCATCTTTCAAGTATACTGTACAGTCTTGTTAACGAATCACCACGCTGTACATTACATCCTCAGGACTTATGCATCTTATAGCTGGGAGTCTATATCCTTTGACCAGCATCTCTCCCTTTCCCTCACCCCCCCCAGTCCCTGACAACCACCATTCTACTCTTGGTTTCTATGAATTTGGTTATTTTACATAACTGAGATCACTCAGTATTTGTCTTTCTCTGCCTGACTTATTTCACTTAGCATAATGCCCTCAGGTGTCATCCATGTTGTCCCAAACGGGCAGGATTTGCTTCCTCGTTATGGCTGAATTATATTCCATTATGCATATATATACCACATCTTTATCCATGCATCTGTGAATGGATACTTAGGTTGTTTCCATGTCTTGGCTATTGTGAATAGTGCTGTAATGAACACGGGAGGGCAGATATCTCTTCAAGATACTGGTTTCATTTCTTCTGGATACATACCCAGAAGTGAGATTGCCAGATCATATGGTAGTTCTATTTTTAATTTTTTTTTTGAGGAAACTCCCTACTGCACCAATTTACATTCCCACCAGCAGTGCACAAGGGTTCCCCTTTCTCCACACCCTCACAACACTTCTTATCTCGTCTTTTTGATGAAGCCATTCTAACAGGTGTGGGTGACATCTCGTTGTGGTTTTGACTTGCATTCTCCTGACGATTAGGGATGTCAAGCACCTGTTCATGTACCTGTTGGCCATTTGTATGTCTTCTTTGGAAAAACGTCTACTCAGGTCCTTTTCCTGTTTGTGTGTGTGTCTGTTTCTGTGTGTCCATCTCTGCAGATATGTTGTTCTCTCCTGTGTGTCCTGCCCTGTCTGTGTCTCTGGGTCTATGTGTTTTTCCCTGTCTCTTGGTCACTATGTACGTCCGTGTATTTCACGCAGGTGGTTATCTGTCTTTCTTTATCTGTGCCGGTCTATGCCAGCCTGTGTGTTTCCCTCTCAGCCTGTATGTCCACTAAGACAGAACGCCTAGTCATCCTCACAGCTGAATAGGGACAAAACCCTTCAGAGATTGGGCTGGGAAAAAGAGGCCATAGCCAGGCATGCGGATAAGGATAATACATCACACCTGAACTCAACAAGAATTTAAGCACTGAATAGCCAAACCTGTGAGATGCAGTCAGACAGTTCTCAGAGGGAAGTGTGAGGCTTCAGATGCACTTATTAGGAGATGAGAAAAGTCCAAAACAAATAGCACATCAGCTTCAGCTGAAGAAAGAAAGAATGGAAGGGGCTCTCGGAGACCGAGTTCAGCTTCACAGATAGGGAAACTGCGGCCAAGAAAAGTTAAGCCACTTGCCCAAGTTCACAAAACACAGCAGTCACAGGAGAGCTGGGATTCAGAACCAGGTTTAGTCCCTCCCAGACCATTGTTCAAAGACTGTGGAGACTTTTAGCATCACTTGCTTTTGAATTCTCTTTTTTTTTTTTTTTTTTTTTTTTTTTTTTTGTGGTATGCGGGCCAGCGGCCATGGCTCACGGGCCCAGCCGCTCCGCGGCACGTGGGATCCTCCCGGACCGGGGCACGAACCAGTGTCCTCCTGTATTGGCAGGCGGACTCTCAACCACTGCACCACCAGGGAAGCCCCTGAATTCTCTTTTTAAAAATTATTTTACTAAAAAAATATAAGAATATGTTATGAATATAAGACAAGTGTTTTTTTGTTCTCTTCACTGAGCTTCCTGGTTGCTCAAATTTATTATAAATAGTACCTCTTGCTCAAAGAGTTGTCCCCATCTCCCAGGACAGACTGGCGCCTTACAAACTTGACCCTTGATTCCTAGATTGGGGAAAGTGGGGACTCAGCCTCAGAGACTCTTGGGTACCCACTCCCCAAAAGCAGGACTCAGGGAAAAGAAAAACTAGGTAGAAACAGGGTCGGGAAGGCGGTGGGCAGCCCACCTTCTGTCCTCCCTCTGCCAGGAAGCAATTTTGCAATCCTGACCCCTCCCTTTCCCCTGCCTGGCTCAGGCCCAGCCACTAACGGGAACAGGATGTGGGTGGAGACTTCCCAATGGCTGGTGCCCCTGTCCCCAGCCCAGGCAGGTATAAGGCCACCTTGCCAGACCAAGGGAACCTGGATGGAAAAGAGAGAGGCCGCCATGTCCTCTTGGAGCCTAGAGCGAAAACAGAGGTAGGTCCCCACCCTGCCCACCCTGGGCAGGCCCCGGACACCAGGCAGTGCAGAGATCCATGGACATTCCGTCTGACCCACTGAAGTCACGGGGCCAGAC
The DNA here is from genome assembly GCF_963924675.1 of Phocoena phocoena. NCBI lineage: Eukaryota > Metazoa > Chordata > Mammalia > Artiodactyla > Phocoenidae > Phocoena > Phocoena phocoena. The sequence continues at coordinate 169,991,457 of NC_089221.1, forward strand.
GTAGGCCTGCAGGCTGGAACAGACTGACACTCAGGCTACGTCTATGGACAGACTCATTCCCATACACACACTCCCTGCAGAAGGCCCAGGTGGTCCATGGGCTGTAGTAACCAAGGATGCTCAGGTGGTCTCTAGGGCTGCTGGGCTAGGGCATTACTGCTGGAGGGACCGGGAGGAACAGAAGCCCCAGCTCTCGAAGGGTTCCAGTACCAACTGTAAATCTCGCCATCCCAAAACCAAATGCCTCCCTCCAGACCTGTACGAGGCAGGATGCACTTTTCATGCTCAGAGTCCCGTCTGTATCTGGAGTCCAGAACTTTGGAGCAAGATGGGGCTGGGCACAGATAACCTAGACAGGGCTAGACAGAAAGAGGAGCAGCCCAGATGGGGGAAACTGAGAATTCTGCTTGGGAGGGTCAGAGAAAGCTTTGTGGAAAGGGGGCCATTGGAGCTGGGGTTTTGCAGGACGAGTAAGAGTTCATAGGCTCTGCCTTCAAAACGTGGAGCCAGGGAGACAAGAAATGACCCAGAAAACAAGTGAGAGCAGAGGAAATTAGCAAGTTGGACTGCAAATAATTAATAGTCCATTGGGGCTGGGCTGACAATGGGGAAGGGTAGTATGTAGCGGTCAGACTAAGAAACTCAGGTTTCATAGAATTCTTCCTGGAACAGGAGCTACTTCTGGCAGCTGTGTGTGTGGGGAGGGGTGTTGAGGGTGGAAGCCAGGAGAGGAGGAGGAGGGGACTACTACACTAGTCCAGGCCAGCAATGAGGCCGGGTGAAAGTAGAGGTGGGAAGAAGCGGGCAGATTCTGGGTATATTTTCACTTTGCTGGGTATATAATATCATTATTTTGACTTATTAAGCACTTTCTGTCATTGCCTGCAGCCCAGTAGGCTGGGACTCCCATCTTTCTAGAATCCTCTTCCTGCTGCTGTTATTTGTGGTCTCAGCCCAGGGGGTCACCCCAAATCCAGACGCCTGCCTGGTGTCCCACTCGGGTAACGGCAGCTCCATCTCCTGCCAACCACCTGCCAGACTCCCCCACTACTTCCCAGCTGACACCGTCTACCTGGCCGTGGAGTTCTTCAACCTGACTCAGCTGCCTGCCAACACCCTCCAGGGCATCCCTAACCTCCAGGAACTGCACCTTTCCAGCAACCAGCTGGAGGACCTCTCCGCCAAGTTCCTGCTGCCTGTACCTCAGCTAAAGGTGCTTGATCTGACCCGCAACGCCCTGACCCGGCTGCCTCCTGGCCTCTTCCAGGTCTCAGCTGCCCTCCACACCCTGGTGCTGAAGGAAAACCAGCTGAAAGTTCTGGAGGCCTCGTGGCTGCACAGCCTGAAAGCCCTGCGGCATCTGGACCTATCCGGGAACCAGCTCCAGACACTGCCCCCTGGGCTGCTGGCCAATTTCACCGACCTGCTCATCCTTGACCTTGGCAATAACCAGCTGCAGACTTTGCCCCCTGACCTTTTGAGCGGCCCCTTGAGGTTGGAACGGCTGCACCTCGAGGGCAATAGGTTGCAGGAGCTCGGAAAGGGCCTCCTGGCGCACCAGCCAAAACTGCGCTACCTCTTCCTGAACGACAACAGGCTGGCCACGGTGGCAGCCGGCGCCTTCCGAGGTCTGCAGAAGCTGGACATGCTGGACCTCTCCAACAACTTGCTGACCACGGTGCCTGAGGGGCTCTGGATGTCCTTGGGGAAGGCTGCCGGGAACATGAAGGACGGCTTTGACCTCTCAGGTAATCCCTGGATCTGCGACCGGAAACTGGACGACCTCTTTGAGTGGCTGGTGGCCAACGAAGGCAAGATGTTCTTCCGCAATGACACACGCTGTGCTGGCCCTAAAGCCTTGAAGGGCCAGATGCTCCTAGTGGTGGCCAGGTCCCCTTGAAGCCTGGGGCTGCGGGGGGGGGTGGGGTGGAGAGGCAAGGCTTGGCAGGATGCCGCAACCCCACTTAGCAAATAATCCCACCTTCTAAGGGTGAGGCTGGGATTCCCATGGTTGCTGGGACCTGTTTCGCCCACGTTGCCCCAAACACACCTCGGGCTCTTCCTGCTTCCTTGCCTCTGCTCAAGCTGTATCCTCTTCCAGAAATCTCTTTCCCCTGTTTCCCGGGTCTCTTGGTCTCTGGCTCCTCCAACCTGTCCTGGACACACTGAGGTTGGCTCAATCTGGCTCTGTCTCCCCCAGTTTCAGGGGTTCTCTGAGTGCAGGGCCTGGGGCTGGGTTCCCTCTTACTCGGCATCACTCGGTTTGAGGTCAGACTGGAAGGGGTTAATAAATAACTGTTGAACAGAATTGGATGTATTTGCTGTGTTCCTTGCATTCTCCCAAGGCGAATTCCTAGGTCTCCAGAATGATAGAAGGAAAGGAGAGGCATGCCATGAAATCCCAAATCGATAGCAGTTGGGCTCTGACGGCTGTGTCTGCTCCTCCCCCTTTCCCCATCCTTGGATTTAACTGGTAATAAAACCCTGACCATTGCCCAAGGTGTTGTTTTACCAGTGGATTCCTTCCAGAGCTTGTGTCCTGGGGAAGGTTTAAATTAAACCAGATTGCTTCAGGGCTCCAAACAATTTTTCATGCTGGCCTGTGATAACCAGGGGAGCAGCTGCCCAGGACAAGCATGGGCAGGCTGGATGGGGCTGAACAGCTAGGCAGAGGCCCTGGGGGCTGTGTTTTCACAGCTCCAGAACCTCGGGGCCACCTTCCAACACAATGTTGGGCATGGTGGGGGTCGAGGTCAGACTGGGGGGACCCTGGGATGTTTGGGGCATGCTCGGTTTTTGCAGCTCCCTGGAAGGAGGGTCATGCCCACGTTGGTGGTCATTCCAGGTGTGGTGATGAAAGCCAGGGTTCTGCAGTCTGGCAGAGCTGTGTTTGAATCACATTCCTCAATCGCTAGGCGACCCAGGGCAAGTGGTTTAAGTACTCTGATCCTCAGCTTGCTCATCTGTAAAATGGGGATCCAAGTGAATGGGCCGGCCTGTCTTCCGGCTTAGTTAAGCGGCAGGTTTTAAAAAGTAAAAAGAAAGACCGTAAAAAAAAAAAAAAGAAAAGAAAGACCGTGAGGACTTGCCCAAGGTCACTGGGCGAAGCGGTGGGGGGCTGTGATCGCTCTCCACCGTCTCTGCGGCAACAGCAGTGAGGGTGACAGGTGGTCAAACTTAGCCAAGGAAAGTAACTCAATCCTTGGCATAGAGCGTCCCCAAGTTGCTATAGCAACCGCGGGGCGCTCTGGGAGCCCCTGGGTAGGGCGAGGGGCCCCGGAGCCCCGCCCAGGGCACGCCCCCTCAGGCCTCTCCCTATTGGTCGGTCCCCGAAGGTCCCGCCCCCCAAGTCACTATAAGGGGGGCGGGGAAGGCGCGGGTCGGAGATTGGAGTCTAGGTCTGGGGTCTGCTGCAGCACCTCGGGGCTGAAGCTGAACGCGCCCGGGTGAGTGCGTCGCAGGCGGCGTTCAGGAGTGCCCAGTAGGCCCGGGGGCGCGGTGGGTGGGTGGGTGGGAGGGCGGGAGGGCGAGAGCCCAGCGGCTTGGGGAGAGGAGTGGTGTGACAGGCCGGAGCAGGTGGCTGAGACCCTTGGCCCAGTTGGCAAAAGCTCAGGACCCAGTTGGGAGAGGACTGGGGTTCTGAGGGCGCTGGGTGCGGACGGGGGAAGAACTGCAGACGGGGAGTCTGAGGTCGAAGTCCCGCTCTGAGTCTACTTAGCTGAGTGACCTTGGGCCCACCATGGACCTACTGTCTGTCTCAGTTTCCCTGTATATCAAACTGGACTGTGGGTTTACTGGGATTCTGCGGCAACCACCTGCACCCCCGCAGGGGGCTGCTTGCACGGTTCCATCCCGGGCCAGGGCAACAGGGATCTTCCCTAACTGCAACGGAGGCAACAGCCCACACAGGTGAAGGCATTTGCCCAAAGTCACACAGCAGGTAATGGTCAGACTCGAACTCAGGTGTCTCTTCTGCCCAGAGCCCATGCTTTGAATCACACTGCAGGGCCTCCACTTTGTCCGAGGTTCTCTACTATGCACCTGCTGTGTGCAGACCCCTGTGCATGCATTGTCCCTGAAAAGGGCGCTCTGAGGTAGGCATTATCATTACCTCATTTTGCATATGAGGAAACTGAGGCCCCAAGAGGGAAGGAGACTTGACCAGGTCACCAAGCCCAGCCAGACAGAACCCAGGGCCTGGGTGGGAGCTGGGAGGGCTGGCGTGCAAGGGCCCATCACTCTGTCCTGCCCCCAGGGTGACCCTGTTTGCAGTCAGTATGTCAGAAGACGAGGCGGCTCAGGCCCCCAGACCCAGCTTGTGGGAACAGGACCAGCAGGTAAGGGGCTGCACCTCCCATGGAGCTCAGCACGGGAGGAGGGGGTGGGCAGTTCCTCCTGGGACAGTTTCAGACTGGGTCCCCCTGCCCTTGCTTCGAGCACCTTACTCTGAGGGCATTTTGGAGCGTGGTTGGGGGAGGCACATTCCACCCATTTCCCAGAGGGGCAAAGTGAGGCTCAGGGAAGGGTGTGTCTCTGGGGTGTGTCTCTCCAGACACTCTCAGCCAGCTTACCTGGCCTCTGCCCAACTCTCTCCCACTCCCATCTCTGGGTCTCTACCTGTATCTCTCTGTTTCTGTGTCCACCATCATGGCACTCTTAACAACAACAATAATAATAGCAATCACGGCCTATACTCTGCATCATTCACTGTTCCGAGCGCTTCACATATTGTACTCCTTGAATCCCCATCACAGCCCTAGAAACCCAGTTTACAGATAGGGAGACTGAGGCACAGAGCAGTTCACACACTTGCCCAAGCTCACACAGCTTGGAAGTGGAGAACCAGAACTGAACGCAGGTGGTCTTGCTCCAGAGGCTGTGCCCTTAATGACCAGACACTAATGGCTCTTCCCTCAAGGAGGCTGAGTCTTTCAGAACCGGTCCCGCTCTGTGTATGCTCTTGAGAACAGGAGCTCTAGGCGCACCTCGGTGTGGTGGGTGTCCATTGCCTGCGCGCAGCTGCGCTCAATATACGTCCCCCCCACCCCTCTCACCTGCCCCTCGTCCCAGCCCAGAGAGGGTGAGTGGGCTCTCTAGCATGTGGCTGAGCTCCCCCCTCCACCTGGGACCCCTCTGACGCCACCCCTTCCTGCAGAACGTGGTGCAGCGTGTGGCGGCCCTGCCCCTGGTCAGGGCCACGTGCACCGCAGTCTCCGATGCTTACAGCGCCGCCAAGGACAGGCACCCGCTGCTGGGCTCCGCCTGCCGCCTGGCTGAGCACTGCATGTGTGGCCTGACCACGCGTGCCCTGGACCACGCCCAGCCGCTGCTCAGCCACCTGCAGCCCCAGCGTGAGTCCCCCTGGCCAGAGTCCTGGGTCCTGTGGTTTGCCCCACTGCCCCACCCTCTCATGCTCCATCTGCATGACAGCTGCTGCAGTGGACCCCCTGAGACGGGTGTCCCTCTGCAGTCTCGCCTATGCTGTGTGCCTTTACTCTGTCCACCTGCCTGTCCCCCATCCACCTGTGTCATCCCCTCTCTTGGTCCTTCCGCCTGTGCCATCTCACCCTCCATTCTCCGCCTGTCCCGTCCCCCATTCTCCCTGCATCCCTCGTGCCCTCTGTCTCTGTTTATTGTCCTTCTGTAGTTTGATCACCTGCCCGTTTGCCCTTAGCTGTTTCCTTGGGCGCCCCCCCTCCTTTTGTCCCCATCTTGTCTGTCTCACTGTCCTCCTCCCTTTGGCTAGCCTGATGTGCCTTGGGTCCCTTTGCTTGCCCAATCTCCCTCCCCTGTCTGCCCCTTCCTCCACCCGTCCTGAGCCTGTGACCAGCTCAGGGGGTCCAACCTAGCAGTGGGGTTGGGGGACAGAGAGACCCTCGGCCTCGCATCTGACCGAGGAAGGGGATCACCTGAGGGTCCCAGCCCAGGGCCTCGCCTGCCTCCTTCTCAGCCTGCTTGTGTGACCTTGAGCCTGCTCGCTGGGGCGTCTGAGCTGGACATGGGTGAGGAGTCACCTTGGTGCTGGCAGCAGTGGTGGCAGGGCGGAGGTGGGAAGGGCAGAGAGACAGGGTCCAGCCTGGTGGTTCACCCACACACTCAGGGTCCCGGCCCCTTGCAGGGGGCCAGCCAGGTGCCCCCTCTGTCTTTCCCTCCGTGTGTGTGTGTGTGTATGTCTCCTTTTTTCTCTGCCTCTCCCTCCAGCATCCCCTCCCTCTATGTCCCTGTGTCCCTCTCTCCCTTGACATCTCCCCAATTCTCGCTCGCTGCCTCTCTGTCTCCAGTGGCCACAGTGAACGATCTCGCCTGCAGGGGCCTGGACAAGCTCGGGGAGAAGCTGCCCTTTCTCCAGCAACCTTCAGAGACGGTACCCAGCACCACCAGATGGTGGGGAAGCTGTAGGGGGTGGAGGTGGCAGCGAGAAACGCAGCCTGAACACCTGGGCCAGCTGGACTCCAGGACCCAGTCAGGCTTTGGTCAACTGGAACAAAACAGCCACCAGATGAAAATAATTGACACTCGTGTTTACTGAGCACATAATATGTGCCAGCTGGTGCTGGGGATCCCTTCAGCCCCCTGAGGAAGATTTGATTTTCCTCCATTTTATAAGAGGGGAAATTGTGGCCCAGAGCCAAACAGGGGCCAGGGGTCCTTGCCTCGCAGCCTCAGGGAGCTGGGGGCAGGGGAAGGGAGCCGGAGACTTACAGCAACTGGAGCTGGGCCCCTTCCGCCAGGTGGTGACCTCGGCCAAGGACGTGGTGGCTAGTGGCGTGACAGGCATGGTAGGCCTGGCTCGGCAAGGCCGCCGCTGGAGTGTGGAGCTGAAACGATCCATGAGCCACGCCGTGGACGTAGTGCTGGGCAAGTCAGAGGAGCTGGTGGACCACTTTCTGCCCATGACTGAGGAGGAGCTTGGTAAGGCCAGAGCCCTCCCCGCTCGCCTCTGAATCCTCCTACCCATCCCTGGAGGTTACGGATCAGAGAGGTCCTGGCCTCACCCAAGGCCACATAGCAGATCAGTAGGGAACATGGAGCTCCAGCCCAGGCCTGACCTCCCCCAACCCACATCCTACTAGAAATCTGACTGCCCAGAGCCCCGAGAGTATATGGGGCTTATAGACTTGAGGGCCATGGCCTCCAGCTGGTGGCCCTCCATACTGCAGTATTTGGCCTGTGCAATGCCTTTAAAATGGTTTAATTCATCACATGCATTTAAAAATCAGGTTTTGCCCTACAAATCCTGATTTCTAACTTGCCTTGGAAAATCAGATATTTGGGTTGAATGGCGTCCTCCCCTTTATGTGGTTCCCTTGAGCCCCACCATTCTCCAGTGTTCTGCATCTAGTCCGTTGACCCTGGAGAGACAATCTGACTTCCAAACCCTGCTTTATGGCACTGGAGGAACATGGGGCGTGCCCCCTCCTTCACAGAAAGGCTGTGAGCCATTTTTGAAGCACCTTCTGTGGGCCAAACACTTGTAAGTGACTCTTTCATTATTATAAGCTCCATTCACAGGTGAGGAAAATCAAGGTAAAGAGACCCGGGATTCGCACCGAGGCAGTCAGTAAAGTGGTTACGAGTGCCTGGGTTCGAATCCCAGGTCGGCCTCTTGCACCCTGTGGGACTTCACCTCTCTTTACCTTGGGTTTCCTCATCTGTAAATAGAGCTAATAATAGTGCCTACATCGTAGGGCTTGGGGACGGTCGCATGAATTGATATTGTAGAGGGGAAATATACAAGCTGTGGGAGCCCATGGGCGTGTCCACCCAGAAGCGTAGGGCGTGGCCACGCTGACTCCCCTCCCTATCCCGTCCTCCAGCGGCGCTGGCAGCTGAGGTTGAGGGCCCGGAAGTGGGCTCCGTGGAAGAGCAGCGGAGACATCAGGGCTACTTTGTACGCCTGGGTTCCCTGTCGGCGCGGCTCCGCCACCTGGCATACGAGCACTCTCTGGGGAAACTGAGGCGGAGGAAACACCACGCCCAGGACACGCTGGCCCAGTTGCAGGAGACTCTGGAGCTGGTGAGAGCCCTCTGCCTGCCCCCCTTTCCCACCCCGTGGTGTCGGCCAGCATGCGTGGATTGAGTGCCCGCGGACTACCTGGTCCCCTGCTAGTCTGAAAGGGGGAGGCGGAACCGTGTATGTGCAGGGCTGGGGCAGAGGAGGGACCCGGGGCTGGAGGCATTCAGTGGGGGTCAAGGCTCAGCCTGGGGAGGCAGGAAGAGGTTTTGTGGAGGAGGGGAAGTTATAGGCGGTTAAGATGGATAGGAAGAGAGTGAAGGTACCTCTTCCCGGGCTCTCCCATCACCAATCACAATCTTCCCAGCCTTTAGGTTCTAGCTGATAACCCAGCTTCTTTCCCCGCTGTGCATCGCTCCCTGCTCCAGAGGGACATAACAGCTCCTGTTTTCTGAGTTTGATGAGTTCAGACGCCCCTAACCTCCTGCTGCATCTCAACTGATGACAGCCCTGTCCTTCCAGGGCCTCAGGCCAAAACCTGGGAGTCACCCTCAACTTCCCTCTTCTCCTCCTGTCCCACATCCGACATATCAGCCAGTACTGTTGGCTCTACCTTCAAAGTCTACCCAGAACCCGCCTACATCTACTCCTTCCTCTTGCTCCACCTGGGTCCAGTCATGATTACTCAACCATGGTCCTGGTTTCTCATCCTGGTCCCCACAGTCTGTCCTTCCTGAAGCAGCCACCAGAGGGCGCCTGTGAGCACCGGAGTGAGCTACTTTCACTGAGCAGCGTGTCCTCGAGGTTCATCCATGTTGTAGCGTGTTTCAGAATTTCCTTCCTTTTTAAGGCTGAATAACAGTCATCCCTCAGTATCTGCGAGGGATTGGTTCCAGGACCCCGCACGGATACCAAAATCCGAGGATGCTCAAGTCACTTCTGTAAAATGGCACAGTTCTGCATCCACAGATTCAACCAACTGTGAATCTTGGTTGAATCCGCAGATGCAGAGCCCGCGGATACGGAGGTCAGACTGTGTTCTACTGTGTGGATCACAGTTTATTTCTATTAATCTTCTAATACCTGCCCTCTCCTAGGCACTGAAGGCCCAGTGGCCCCCTCAGGACACGCACAGTCCAGTAGGGGGACTAAGGTCATGATGGGAGAGCATGCTGAGTTCTTTGGGACCCGGAGGAGGGATCCACCCAGCCAGGAGCCGGGGAAGGGAGGCTTCTTGGAGTGGGTGACGTCTACAGTGAGACTTGAACTGAAGTGAACCAGGCAGCGGGATGGGATGGAGAGGAGAGTGTTCCTAGCAGAGGCACAAGCATGGGCAAAACCCGGCAGTGAGTCTGAGTTTCAGGGGAACCACAGGTCTCAGGTCTGGCCACGGGCAGGGGAGAAAATGGGCAGATCAGCCAGGCTGGATCAGTAGGCACGGAAGGTTTACATACAGTGGGTGTTCTGTAAGTGCCTATTGAGGTCAGATCCACGCTAGGGTCCTGGTTCCCCCAACACTCCAAATCCTCCAGTTCTGACTACTATGGTCCCTGTCCCCACAGATTGACCACATGCAGTGCGGGGTGACGCCCATCACCCCAGCCCACCCTGGGAAGGTGCATGAGCTGTGGGAGGGCTGGAGCCAGCACTCCCCAGAGAACGGCCGCCGCAGTCAGGTAAGATGGCGTGGAGGAGGGGGGTTGGGGGGCGTGGGAGGGGTTCTGGATCTGCCAGGGGTTGCCAGGGGCGGGGCTCCAGCCAGCTCCAACCAAGTACTGAGGTCAGCTGGTTGGAGAGTCCGTGGGGAAACTGAGGCAGGGCGGCGGTCCTGTTGGGGGTCCATCCGGGACACCCAGGCCCCTCCCCTCCCTTCTCTCCCTTCTCTCCCTTCTCTCCCTTCTCTCCCTTCTCTCCCTTCTCTCCCTACTCCCCCTACTCCCCCTTCTCCCCCCGCCACCCTGTCCCCCGCAGGCAGAGCTGGAGACCCTGGTGCTGTCCCGCAGCCTGATGCGGGAGCTGCAGAGCACCGTGGACGCGCTGGAGACCAGCGTGCGGGGCCTGCCCCCCAGCGCCCAGGAGAAGGTGGCCGAGGTGCGGCGCAGCGTGGACGCCCTGCAGGCCGCCTTCGCCGACGCCAGCTGCTTCGAGGACGTGCCGGCGGCCGTGCTGGCCGAGGGCCGGGGCAGCGTGGCCCGGGCCTACACGTGCGTGGAGGAGCTGCTGGAGCTGGTGGCGCAGGCCGTGCCCCTGCCCTGGCTGGTCGGGCCCTTCGCGCCCATCCTCGTGGAGCGGCCCGGGCCCCCGCCCGACCTGGAGGCCCTGGTGGATGAGGTCGTGGGGGGGCCCGACCCCCGCTGGGCACACCTGAACTGGCCGGCCCAGCAGAGAGCCTGGCAAGCCCAGTACGGGGACGGGATGGGCCTCCCCGGGGACATTCCCGAGGAGGAGCCTGAGCCCTCCAGCCGCCGCAAGCACACCCTGATGCCAGAACTGGACTTCTGACCCGATGGGGCCGTTGGGCAGCGAAGGCAGCTGGAGGCCGTCCTGCACCCCGAGATCCCTGCTGCCCCCTAGCGGCCATGCATCAGCATTACTAGACAATGCCTTGGCCTTGGCCCAGGCAGAGTTGGGGGCTGGGGACCTAACTCTGAATCCTAGACCAGCTTCACTGATACTAGACCCTCCCCAGTCTTTCCCTTGGACATATGAGGACTTGAACCTAACTCAGGTCTGACTAGCCCCAAGCTGCATTCATTGGCTGTGGTCCCGCATTGCCCCACCCCAAGAAGCTGATCAAAACTCCCCAGAGAGTCGCATGTTTTGCCCAGATAGAAGCACACGCTTCTGTTTGGGGTTTTGAAAAGTGAGTGTCCCCTTCCTCCCCCAGCTTGTCTATCCTGGACTGAGGGGTCCCCAAAGATGCTTCAACAGCTGGACCTGCCACACCTACTTGCTTTGCTGTTTGGGGTTTTGCTCTCCAGAATAAAGGTGCTTCGTGTTGCGCAAAGGCCACTGGCCTCTGTTCCAGCCGAGGTGGGTCTCGGTGGCGGGGTGCTGGGGGCCTCAGAGGTGTGCAGCCGTATGGCACAAGCTAGGGTTCGAAATTTGAAAGGAGTGATGCGTCCCTGACCAACTTGACATCTTGTCCGGAGTTCCACAGTTAGTGCCCCACCCACCCGGGTTAAGCATTTAGATGTAGGTTCCTGGAATGGAAGCTGTTCCCACTTTAATGAATTTCTTGGAAACTGCAAAGGATCAAGAGGAGGGGGCTGAGGGGGAGCAGCCCCTCCTATGCCCTCCTCACTGGACCTGTAGGAGCTGAACTTGCTGTGGCTTCTCTGGCTGCACTGGTCAGGATGGGGGACACAAACGCAGGGTAAGGGGCACAGGCCAGTCTCGTGGGGGCCCCCTGTCCTCTGACCGTGTTCTTCGCTGTCCCTTAAACTCCCCTGTGGCCGGGCAGGGTGTTGGGAAAGCACAGTCTGATGCGGTGAGGTCAGGGTGTTCCCTGGCTTCCTTGGGACCTGGTCCAGGGGTGGCTCTGGGAGTCCCAACCACTTCCCACCAGTTAGATTCACTTCCCTGCCCCTCCTCGGGAATGTCTGTGGCTCCCTTTGCCCTCAGACCAAACGTCCACGCTCCTCACCCTGGCACTTGAGGACTTCTGGTTTCATCCTTGGGCTGACAGACACTGCTGCAGTCCCACTGAATTGTGCACATTCCCCCACCTCAGGGCCTTTGTTCAGGCTGTGCCTGGAATGCCTCCCCCACTCCCCCCATCTCTCAGCTACATCTCATCCATCCTTAAGTCCAGCCCCAATGACACCTCCTCCAGGAAGCCTTCCCTGACTCTCCCCTGGTGGGATAGCTCCAACCCTCTGCAGCCCACCTTCTTGGGGCTCCAAGTTGCTTTCTACCTGGACATAAACCACAGGCAGCCTTGCCTTCTCTTCCCTCACAAGGCTGGGGGCTCCTGGAGGGCCAGGCTTGGTGAGGATGAGCTGAATGACACAGAAGGGGCAGGTGACAGAGGGATCGGCTCAGGCAAAGGTATGGCACTGGAGAATCAGTTTGACCAGCCCTGAGGGGAGGGAAAGAGCATGAGGTAAGTCCTGGAATTTGGGGGGAGGGAGCAGTAGTTAAGGCCCTGAGGTTGAGTCCCTGCCTTGCCTACAAATGGATGGGTAAGCCACTGCTCCTCTCCAGACCTCCGTTTTCTCCTCTGTGAAACAGGTATGAAAGTAGGAGTAAGGTAGCAGCCCTCAATCCTAGTAGGCCGTTCACCGGTGGAAGCTATCGTTCATTCACTCATTCGTTGGTTCATTTAACAAATAGTTATTAAATAGCGCCTGCTGTGTGCCAGATAGTCTTGCACCCTGCGGGCACGGCAGTGAGGAAAATGCAGAAAAATTCTGCCCTCTAGGAGGACGATATTTTTTAAAATAGGAGAGGAGGGGTCCAGGAAGACCTTTCGGAAAAGGTGACATATGTGCAAAGATGGACGAGCATTCCTCACAAAGGGCAGCTGGTGCAAAGGTCTTGGGACAGGACCAGGCCTGGCGTGTTGGAGGAACAGCCAGGAGGCCCGTGTGTCTGGAGCAGAGTGAGCGAGGGGAAGAGAGGGAGGAGGGGAGGGCAGGGAGGGGACAGGGTGGGTCTTGTGGGCCACAGGAAGGACTTCGGCTTTTACCCTGAGGGAGGTGGGAGCCCTGGAGGGCTGTGGGCAGAGGAAGGAAGGGACCTGACTCGGTGTTTATGATCATTTTTGTTATTTTTGCTGGGTTTCTCCCCCTTTGCTATGCTGTGGCAGCCCTGCGGAGAGGGGAGGGGAGGGGAGAGGCACACCCTGGGTTTCCCACCCCCCTTTGCCACCACCTTTGGGAAGCATTGGCTGAGGAGTTTGGGAGACACCCCTGTTTTGTTCCCCAACTGTTTGGCAAACACAGTGATGGCTCCAAGGAAACGACCTGGGGGTCATCAGGCCCAGTGGCTGGACCTTCCCTCCTCCCAGCTTAGCATCCAGAGCCATCAACTGGACACAGCTGGGATCCCTGTCCCAGGGGCGGGCAGGGGGCATTCAAGGAGGGCGTAGCAGTCATTTCTCTGCCTGCACACCCACCCACAGACAGCCTGCTGGCACATAGGCTCTGGATCTGGGTTCAAATCCTGTCTCTGCCACTTCCCAGCTCTGTGGCCTCAGGTACAGGTTGCCTCTTCCAGGAATCCACCCTCGGCTGGCCCAAGCCCACCAGGCCTGGATCTCACTTGTAGGGCACCTCCAGTTCTGTTGGTGTCCTGTCTTGGTCTGTATTTAGGCCCTTTCTCAAGGGAAGTCCCTTCTGGAGAGTGACACGTCCCCTCACTGCTCAGGACAGACCCTGCTCCTCTCTTTCTGCCTGGACAATGCTAAGCTGATGTTTGTTGAGCACCTGCTAGGTACCAGGCACTGGGGTTGACAGGTTACATGCGTGACCTCATTTCACGCTCACAACTACCCTATGAGTTGGTCCGTTTAGCTGAACATTTATTAAGTTGCCAACTGTGTGCCAAGTATTGTTCTATTGCAGGGGACACAGCAGTGAACAAAAGACAGGCCTGGTGGAGGTGAGGGAAGAAGCTGTGTGGGTGTCTGGGGAAGATGCTCCAGGCAGAGGGAATAACAGGTGCAAAGGTCCTGGGGCAGGGCCATGCCTGGAGATTTGGAGGAACAGAGAGGAGGCCTGTGTGGCTGAAGCATGGTGAGTGAGGGGGGCAGAGAGGGAGGGAGATGAGGGCAGGGAGGAAGGTAAGACCTTGTGGGCCACGGTGAGGAGTCTGGAGGGGGCAACTGAAGCACAAGGATGGTAACTGGCCAAGGTGGCCCAGCAGAGCGGCTTGAACCATGCCCATCACACAGATGGAAATGAGAGGCCGAGAGTGTGCAGGCTGTGCCTTGAGGGTACAGGACGGCCCGTGAATCACTCAGCCTGGTGGGGGTGGGTGCCACGGGCAGAGGCTGCCCAGTGCTGAGAGCAGGGGAAAGGTGCTGGGCCCGGGGCCCACGCTGGAGCGGGCAGGCACGTGACTATCCAGGGCCCTCCCTTGGCCCACTGGCCGCCTGCCTCTGCCGGCCAGGCCTGCACCACCCCAGACCCTATAAGGCCTGGGAGCTGAGAGCAGAACTGTGCTGCCTGTCACTCCAGGGGACCCTCACACGATCCAGGTAAGCAATGCCAGGGTGAGGCTGGCCTCCGGGCAGGTATCGGGGGACTGCTCAGGGTTATGGGTGTGGGGCAGGAGGCCCGGGACCCGCCATTCATGCCCCCTCTCTGCCCTTCCAGCTGCTTAGAGGATTACCATGTCTGCTCAAGATGAAGGAGGCCGGGATCCCCCCAAACCCAAGGGCAAGGTGAGGGCAGGCGTGGGAGGGAAAGATCACAACTGGGGCCTGGAGAGACCCCAGAACCTTGGAAAGGTGACCTCCACAGTCCTGGGGTCTGGAGGGGCTTCCTGGGGGTGTGTGGGGGAGGGAGGGCTCTGAAGGCCACAGTGCCAATCTTCCCTCCGGTCCCAAGCTGGAGGGTGGGGGGTGGGAGGATGCACTCAAGCCTCAGTTCTTTCCTTGCTGTGTTACCCTGTGCCAGCCTCGGCCCCTCTCTGAGCCTCAGTTTCCCCAGATGAGAAATGTGGGCCACGGAAGGAAAAGGAGAGAGACCCAGAGGATGAACTTTCTCTCTGTCCATGGGAGGCAGGCTGAACCTGCCCATTGCTCAGGCAAGGAGACTGCGGCTCAGAGTGGCTGAGGTCATCCAGGAGCAAGGCCTGAGGTGGTTTGGGAACCCAGGGCTCTCTGATGCTCCCCTCACCCCATGCAGACCCTGGGCAGCTTCTTTGGGTCCCTGCCTGGCTTCAGTTCTGCCCAGAACCCGGTGGCCCACGCCCACAGCTCAGGGAGAGAGGCCCGGCCGGTCACCCATCCCACAAGTGCTCCAGCCGCCGAGACTGCCCAGCCCCAGGCTGAGGGTGAGTGGACAGCTCCATGGAGGCGGGAGCTCTGGAGATGGACCCCTGCAGGGACTTCTGCCCATCTTGGGGGTGCTTCATAGGTGCCTGTGTCACCTCAACAGACCCCACGCAGCTGGCGTGCTCATTTAGCGCCAGATGGGGACCTGAGGCATAAATATAAGTGGCCCAAGGGGGCACAGCCAGCAATGCCCCCCACATTCTCAACCCCCCCGTCCACCTTCCATCACCCCGTTTCTGACGCCCTGTGGACCAGGGGCTGGGCATTCTGCATGTCTAAGCTCATCAAAGATTTTGATCCTGGTTCCAGAGAGGGGCAGCAGCTTCCCTGGCGCCACACAGCCTGCTCAGCTGGGGTGCTTGGGGCAGCCCTAGCTCCAAGTCCTGAAGGGGGGCTGGTGCATGGGGAGCTCAGGCTAGGGCGGCCGCTCTCGGCCCGGAGCCAGAGGCAGCTGACTTCTGCTCCACATACCCAGGCCCGGTAGGTGGCTGCCAGCTGTGGTGGAGTGGGGCAGGGCGGGGCCCCGAGTCCTCTCCCTGCATCACCCTGGGTGGGCGTCCAGCACCCAGGACCCAGGCAGAGAAAACTCTAGAGAACCCCTGCTCCAGGAGACCGCCCTGGGGATTGAAGGAGCCAGACCCATGGCCGTGGATGTCACCTTCTGCCGTCCCTGGCAGGGCAGCTGGGACATTCCTGACCTTTTGGGCTGTGCCCACTGATTGTGCAATGGGCTTCAGGGTGGCTGATGCCAGCGCGTGTCCCTCCCTGGGTTGCCTGATTGGCTTTTGTCCCCACAGTGGCCACCGACCCGGAGCAGACGACCAGGGGCGTTGAGAAGACGCTGCCGCTTTCAGACAGGGTGAGAGGGGCTGGCAGAGCCTGGTCTGGTCTGATGGCCTCTGCCTCCCCTTGGGTACCTCCTCCTGGGATGTTTCAGTTCCTGCTGTCTGGGGGTTGTCATAGGCCAAGGAGCAGGCAGACACCCCAGTGGGATTCCAGGCCAGTCTTCCCCTCTGAGCCTCTGTTTCTACATCTGTGAAATGGGTGCAGTACTGCCTTACTGCCTGGCGCCATGAGGCTCCATCCGGTCTACAGACACCCCCCACCCCCACTCCAGTTATGTGCCTAGCACATTACGACCCAAACAGTGGTAACTCACTCACCCTGTGTCAGGCTCTGGGCTCAGTGTTTACATGTGCTGCTTAATAGTTAAGCCTCCCAACCGTCCTGCGAGGAAGGGAGCAATAGAACCCCACACAAAAGCTGAAGCACAGAGAAGCCAAGCCACCTGCCGAAGGTCACACAGCAAGACATTGTAGCATGGGATTTGAACCTTGGGCAGTCAGAGGCTGAACAGTGGCCAACGATGCATCCACCTTCGGTCCTGGATGACCGGGGACCGCCCATATAACCACGTCCCCAGGGCCAGGGCAAGCGGAGTGGCTGATGTAAGACTGCTGAGGGCCATAGCAGGGTGACAGAGCCCTGATACAACCCTTCCGCCCAGCACACACCCCACACTGGAATCTTCCTCGACTCCGCTCTGCCCTCAGCTTGGCCAGAGCTGAGCATCTCGGAGGGCAAAGAACCACCGGGCTCACCCTGTGGCACAAATTAAAATGGACCCCGGCAGCTGAGGGCCCCCCTCCCCACTTTTTCACTCCTCCCCCTCTACCCCTCTTCACTTGCATTAATGGAGCACCTGTTCCCTGCAAAGTGCTTCAGGTACATTGACTCAGTTTTCTCTGCCAATCTTTGAAGGAGGTGCTGTTTTTATTGTTTTTGTTTATTTGTTTTTTTAAATGGCTGGGAGGGGATTATTTATTTATTTATTTATTTACTTATGGCTGCGTTGGGTCTTCGTTGCTGTGCATGGGCTTTCTCTAGTTGTGGCGAGCGGGAGCTACTCTTTGTGGCGGTGCGCGGGCTTCTCATTTTGGTGGCTTCTCTTGTGGAGCACGGGCTCTAGGCACACGGGCTTCAGTAGGTGTGGCTCGCAGGCGCTAGAGTGTAGGCTCAGTAGTTGTGGCGCACAGGCTTAGTTGCTCCGTGGCATGTGGAATCTCCCCGCACCAGGGCTCGAACCCATGTTCCCTGCGTTGGCAGGCGGATTCTTAACCACTGCACTACCAGGGAAGTCCAGGAGGTGCTGTTTTAATTGCCACTCTTCAAATGAGGCTCAGAGAGGGGATGTGGCTTGCCTGAGGTAACACAGCAAGTGTGGGAAAGAGCTGAACCCAGGTCTCTGTGGGCAAGATGCCCACTTGAGACGATGCTGGGCAGGAGGCAGGTGGTGAGAATAACATTTCAGGGCTTCTCAACTTCAGTCGTCTTGCCCACTCAGGGCCGGGTCATCCTCTGTGTGGGGCCGTCCTGGGCACTGGGGATTGTTGAGCAGCATCCCTGACCCCACTCACTCACTCAATGCCAGGAGCACCCTCTTCCCTGAAGTTGTGATTGTCACAGATGTCCCCAGACATCGCCCAGTGTCCCCTGGAGGGGAGGGGGGGCAGGATCACCCTGGGTCACCCCTAACCCTGGGTTAAGAACCCCTGAATTGGAAATAGGAAACTGCTGGTTGAACCTGGGTGGTGGCAACCCTGAGGCCATCACAGCCCTTCAGCAGTTTGGATGAACAAGAGGGAAACTGCCCTCATTTTTGACCTACCGAGTTATCGACAGTTTCCTATGGCTCAAACCCAATACTTGGCCCTGTACTTTTCCAGTTATTACTTTTCTAGTTATTACCTTTCTAAACATAGATACCCAGATCCCCTTCTCTTACTTGAATACGTTCATGCTAACAAGCATTTGGCCTCCTCAAATTTCTCCCCGTGATGGGGAAACCTGTCTCAAACTTGCCATAGAGATTAGGCAAGATGAAGAAAACATGTAAGTCTTTGGCTTACTGAGCACAAGGCTAAGGGATATTGAGCAAGGAGGGTCCCAGAGGTGCTAGGGAAGAGCTGTCAGCAGTGGGGGATCTATTGTGTCAGGGGAACCACGTGGTGCTGTGACAGAGCTCAGTAGGCTGTATCCTGGAAGCCAGGGAGGGAGGTATGTCGGGGTGGGAGGTGAGCAGGCTGGGCCTCTGGGAGGAAGGTCCCACTCCCCGGGGCATGTTAGGGATGAGGTGGAGATCTGGGGAAGGGTGGGGAGTGAGGTGTCTAGCACTCTCTGCTTGATCACGAATGTCCTTCCTCATCAGGTCATCTCCAGGACAAACGACCTAGTGTGGTCCAAGATGACCAGGACCAAGGATGCCTTCTCGTGTGGGATGACCAACGTTGTAGACACAGCTAAAGGCGTGGTCCAAGGAGGCCTGGGCATGACCCAGTCCACACTCACAGGCACCAAGGATGCAGTGTCCACTGGACTCACAGGGGCAGTGAACATGGCCAAGGGCACCGTCCAGATGGGCATGGACACCACCAAGACTGTCCTGACAGGCACCAAAGATGCAGTGTCCAGTGGGCTCACTGGAGCAATGGGTGTGGCCAAGGGGGCCGTCCAGACGGGCGTGGACACCACCAAGACCGTCCTGACAGGCACCAAAGATGCAGTGTCCACTGGGCTCACTGGAGCAGTGAACATGGCCAAGGGCACCGTCCAGACGGGCGTGGACACCACCAAGACAGTCCTCACAGGCACCAAAGATGCAGTGTCCGCTGGGCTCACTGGGGCAGTTAACATGGCCAAGGGCACCGTCCAAACGGGCATGGACACCACCAAGACTGTCCTGACAGGCACCAAAGATGCAATGTCCACTGGGCTCACTGGAGCAATGGGTGTGGCCAAAGGAACCATCCAGATGGGTGTGGACACCACCAGGACTGTCCTCACAGGCACCAAAGATGCAGTGTCCACTGGGCTAACTGGGTCAGTGAACATGGCCAAGGGCACCGTCCAAACTGGCATGGACACCACCAAGACCGTCCTGACAGGCACCAAAGATGCAGTGTCCACTGGGCTCACTGGAGCAATGGGCATGGCCAAAGGAACCGTCCAGATGGGCGTGGACACCACCAAGACCGTCCTGACAGGCACCAAAGATGCAGTGTCCACTGGGCTCACTGGAGCAATGGGCGTGGCCAAAGGAACCGTCCAGATGGGCGTGGACACCACCAAGACCGTCCTGACAGGCACCAAAGATGCAGTGTCCACTGGGCTCACTGGAGCAATGGGCGTGGCCAAAGGAACCGTCCAGATGGGCGTGGACACCACCAAGACTGTCCTGACAGGCACCAAAGATGCAGTGTCCACTGGGCTCACTGGAGCAATGGGCGTGGCCAAAGGAACCGTCCAGATGGGCGTGGACACCACCAAGACCGTCCTGATAGGCTCCAAAGATGCAGTGTCTGCTGGCCTCACTGGAGCAATGGGCGTGGCCAAGGGGGCCGTCCAGACGGGCATGGACACCACCAAGACCGTCCTGACAGGCACCAAAGATGCAGTGTCCAGTGGGCTCACTGGGGCAATGAACATGGCCAAGGGCACCGTCCAGACGGGTGTGGACACCACCAAGACCGTCCTCACAGGCACCAAAGATGCAATGTCCGCTGGACTCCATGGGGCAATGGGTGTGGCCAAAGGAACTGTCCAGATGGGCGTGGACACCACCAAGACCGTCCTGATAGGCTCCAAAGATGCAGTGTCTGCTGGCCTCACTGGAGCAATGGGCGTGGCCAAGGGGGCCGTCCAGACGGGCATGGACACCACCAAGACCGTCCTGACAGGCACCAAAGATGCAGTGTCCACTGGGCTCACTGGGGCAATGAACATGGCCCAGGGCACCGTCCAAACTGGCATGGACACCACCAAGACCGTCCTCACAGGGACCAAAGATGCAATGTCCGCTGGACTCACTGGCGCAATGGGTGTGGCCAAAGGAACCGTCCAGATGGGCATGGACACCACCAAGACCGTCCTGACAGGCACCAAAGATGCAGTGTCCAGTGGGCTCACTGGGGCAATGAACATGGCCAAGGGCACCGTCCAGACGGGTGTGGACACCACCAAGACCGTCCTCACAGGCACCAAAGATGCAATGTCCGCTGGACTCCATGGGGCAATGGGTGTGGCCAAAGGAACTGTCCAGATGGGCGTGGACACCACCAAGACCGTCCTGACAGGCACCAAAGATGCAGTGTCCACTGGGCTCACTGGGGCAATGAACATGGCCCAGGGCACCGTCCAAACTGGCATGGACACCACCAAGACTGTCCTCACAGGGACCAAAGATGCAATGGCCGCTGGACTCACTGGCGCAATGGGTGTGGCCAAAGGAACCGTCCAGATGGGCGTGGACACCACCAAGACCGTCCTGACAGGCACCAAAGATGCAGTGTCCACTGGGCTCACTGGGGCAATGAACATGGCCAAGGGCACCGTCCAGACGGGTGTGGACACCACCAAGACCGTCCTCACAGGCACCAAAGATGCAATGTCCGCTGGACTCCATGGGGCAATGGGTGTGGCCAAAGGAACCGTCCAGATGGGCGTGGACACCACCAAGACCGTCCTGACAGGCACCAAAGATGCAGTGTCCACTGGGCTCACTGGGGCAGTGAACATGGCCAAGGGCACCGTCCAGACGGGCATGGACACCACCAAGACCGTCCTCACAGGCACCAAAGATGCAATGTCCGCTGGACTCACTGGGGCAATGGGCGTGGCCAAAGGAACCGTCCAGATGGGCGTGGACACCACCAAGACCGTCCTGACAGGCACCAAAGATGCAATGTCCGCTGGACTCACTGGAGCAATGGGTGTGGCCAAAGGAACGGTCCAAACTGGCATGGACACCACCAAGACCGTCCTCACAGGGACCAAAGATGCAATGTCCGCTGGCCTCACTGGAGCAATGGGCGTGGCCAAAGGAACCGTCCAGATGGGCGTGGACACCACCAAGACTGTCCTGACAGGCACCAGAGATGCAATGTCTGCTGGCCTCACTGGAGCGATGGGTGTGGCCAAAGGAACCGTCCAGATGGGCGTGGACACCACCAAGACTGTCCTGACAGGCACCAGAGATGCAATGTCCGCTGGCCTCACTGGAGCGATGGGTGTGGCCAAAGGAACCGTCCAGATGGGCGTGGACACCACCAAGACTGTCCTGACAGGCACCAAAGATGCAATGTCCACTGGCCTCACTGGCACAATGGGCATGGCCAAAGGAACCGTCCAGACCGGCGTCGACACCACCAAGACTGTCCTGACAGGCACCAAGGATGCAGTGTCCGCTGGCCTCACTGAAGCAATGGGCATGGCCAAGGGGGCCGTCCAGACAGGCATGGACGCCACCAAGACTGTCCTGACAGGCACCAAAGATGCAGTGTCCACTGGGCTCACTGGGGCAGTGAACATGGCCAAGGGCACCGTCCAAACTGGCATGGACACCACCAAGACCGTCCTGACAGGCACCAAAGATGCAGTGTCCACAGGACTCACTGGGGCAGTGAATGTGGCTACAGGGGCTGTGCAAACTGGGCTGAATACAACCCCAAATGTTTCAGCTGGCACAAGGAACACCATCTCCAGTGGCGTGGCTGGTGCCGTGAATGTGGCCAATGCTGCTGCCCAGTGGGGTCTGGACACCTCGAAGGCTGTCCTCACCGGCACCAAAGACGCCATGTCCACTGGGCTCTCCAGGGTAGGGAACGTGGCCCGAGGAGGTGTGCAGACTGGTCTCGGAACCATCCAGAACTGGTTACCTGTTTCCCAGGATGCTGCCTCTGGTGGACTCGCCACTTCCGGAGCCCCAGATGAAGAACAAACCGTCCTGAACCCTCATGAGGCTCAGTCCTGTGGGGTCTCCAGGCCCCCGGACACTCTGTGTGCACGCCTGGACCCTGCTGGGAAAGCCACCACTAATACCAAGGGCCTCGTGTCAGCTGAGGTGACTTTCACCCCAGAGGCCGCCCTGGGCAAGAAGGATGATGTAGGGCCTGGGGCCACCACTTGCGGCCAGGAAGGAGCCCGGGGCTTTGCAACACTCCGGGACGCACTGGAGGAGCTGGGGGAGATCTTCCAGCCCATGAGCGCCGAGGAGCAAGGTGAGAGCAAGACAGGCTGGTCCCAGCTCCCAGGGGCCCGGTCGTCTGTCCAACGCATGCCCCTGATGCCCGAGGGGCTTCTCGGGTTGAGCGACCCTGTCTTCCCTTTCAGCTCAGCTGGCTGCCTCCCAGCCCCGGCTGAGGGAGGCCACGGCCGACCAAAGCAGCTACTTCGTGCGTCTGGGCGACTTGGACCCCAGCTTCCGCCAGCGGGCTTTCGAGCACGCCTTAAGCCACCTGCAGCAAGGCCAGTTCCAGGCCCTGGACGTGCTGGCCCAGCTCGAGGACGCCTTTTGGCTGGTAAGAGCCCTCCCTTCCACCAGTGCCTTCCTCAGCCACACGCGGGGGACTCGGCAGACACATACTGAGCACCTAGTAGACAATGGCCGTCGGCCACTCAGTCACGGGTCTGCTCTCAAGGAGCTTGTATTCCAGGGAGGAAGATGGACACAAGACCCAATACTTGCCACCAACGGGGTTGCAGAGAGGGAAACAAGACAGTCGTGCAGAGAGGGGCAGGGCAGGAGCGTGTCTGTTTGAGCCAAGTCGTGTGGAAAGTGGGGACCGCAAGGACAGACAGTGGCCTGAGAACAAGCTAGGTGTGTTCCAAGGAGCAGAAGGGCGGCCAGCGGCAGGGGAGGGTAAAGTGAAGGCGCTAACAGGGTAGGGGGAACCGATGCGATCTGGGTGGGGTTCAGTGATGCAAGGAAGGGTCCAGCGGAAGGTGACTTGAACAGCACCGTGGGGACAAGCACCGAGCCAGCGGGGTCATGCCCTCTCGCCAGCCCCACTCACGCCTCCACCCCAGGCTTTCTCCCCCTGCAGCACCACTGACAGCCACGCTGGCTCCTTGTGGGTGCTGGGGCTGACCTGCCTGCGGTAGGAAGTTTAGTGGCCTCCCGTCTGTGGCTGATGCAGATGGTGATGGACCCCCAGGTCTGAGCACCTCTAGGTTCTCAAGGTCACGGGTCGTCAGTGTCGAACAGCCCCATCTACGCAGGTGGCGAGGAACCCAGCCATGCTGCCTGAGTGGGGATCCCTGGGATGCGCTCAGGCATCTGTGTTTTCCATCAGTGCCCCAGGGGTCTGTGGTGAGCCGCGACTTGAGGACCGCTGCTCCAACCCAGAGGGTCTCAACGGGGCAGTCGTGCCCCCAGGGGACACTGGGCCATGCCTGGGGATGTCTGTGGTGGTCACCCAGCTGGGGGGGGGGGGCGGGCTCCTGGCATTGAGTGGGTGGGAGCAGGGAGGCTGCTCCACACCCCGCAGCGCCCAGGACTGGGGGCTGAGGGTTGGCCTGATGCAACAGACATTTTATTTAAGGGGATCCCTCTGGCTACTGTGGGGAGGACAGGCCACCAGGGTCAAGGGCCAGAGCCAGGAAATGAGTGAGGTTTCTGAAAAAATCCTGGCAAATGCTGAGGGGGGCCTTGGGAGTAGCATCGGTGGTGGCAAGAGGCAGTTGGGTTCTGGATGTGTTTCCAAAGCAGACCTACCAGCTTAGGTGTGAGACGTGAGAGAGAGAAAAGACCCTATGAGGCCTTGGGGACTTTTAGCAGGGGACACCTAGAAATGCCCTGGGTGGGTGGGTGGGCGGTGAACATTAAGGCTTGGTCTTGGACAGGGTAACCTGGAGATGACTAGTAGGCCCCCCGATGGAGTCGCCGGGGTTAAGAGCTGGGAGGGTGATGGAAAGTTGGAGTCAACATTTGGTCCACTTGCTGAGCTCTCAGGAGGACAAAGGAAGATTAGTCAATGGGGGTGGGGGGTTCCTATGTGCTAGGGACCCAAAAAGCAAGGAGAAAAAGGTCCTGACAGAGCTCCCAGCCAAGGGTGGGAGATAAACAACAAGGAAACTCACGGTAACTCGACAGTGATAGGCCTCTGAGGAGACACAGAGATCTGGCAGGGAGGGCCTGGGGGGGCCACCGTACTGGGCCAGAGGAAGCATGTTTCAGGCTGAGTGGGCAGCACGTGCAAAGGCCCTGAGGCAACAACATGCTTGACATGCTCGAGGGACAAAAGGAAGCCAGTGTGGCCTGAGCAGAGAGCACAGCGGGATGTCAGCAGGAGGTGAGGTTGCAAGTGTCCTGAGCAGGCCACACAGGCCATGGTGAGGAACTGGATCGGTCCAAAGGCCACTCACTGGGAGACGTGGGAGGATTTTGAGCTGGGGTGCGACACGGTGCCCCTGCCGTTCTGCTGAGCTCCCTGACAACCTCATGAGGAATTTGGATTATTGCCTCTTTACGTGAACCATCCTGGTGCAGCTGGCCCTAAACCTTTCCACCACACCACAGGAAAGGTAGACACGAAGCTCCAGGCCAGGCCTGGGAATGCCGCCCCTGGGGGAGTATCGGGGAGGTCCCTGCCAAGAAGGCCTCACGTCTCTGCTGGGCTCTTTCCAGATTGAGAAGGCCCAGCAGGCTCCAGACCGGCAGCCGTGGCCGGACCAGGATCTGAGCAGCCAAGCCGGCGCCCGAGAGGTGCGTACCAGGGGGCCGGCGCTCCTGCCCCTCCCCTCCAGCCCCGCTCACCTCCCTCCTTCCGCCCACAGGTGCCAGCCGCCGGGGCTCTTTCCAGGGTCTGCAGCCTTGTCCAGCAGCTCCACGTGGCCTACAGCAGCCTGGCCTCCGGCCTCCAGGGCCTCCCCGCCGAGCTCCGGTGGCGGCTCAGGCAGGCGCGGCACAGCCTCTGCGAGCTCCACAGCGTTGTCTCCTCTGCCGCCTCCGTGGCGGAGCTGCCGGCCGAGCGCCTGGCCCAGAGCCGCCAGGGCGTACGCCAGGCGTGGCAGGGGCTGGAGCAGCTGCTGGAGAGCATGCAGCACAGCCCTCCGCTCAGCTGGCTGGTGGGGCCCTTCGCCCTGCACCCCAATGGGCAGCAGCTGTAGGAGCCCCTCCCCCCCCGAAACCAGCCCCAACCCCCGGAAGCTCCGGGCCCTGCCGGCTGGCACCCCACCTTTCTCCCTGAGCACGGCTGGCCCTTCTCCTGGCCGAGGAGCCAGGGGTGAGTACACGTCCCTTCCTGCTGCAGCCCACTCACCCGGCAGCGCCCCCTGGTCCTGGGTGAGCACAAGGACCCCACAGATGATGTTCTCAGGTCCCTGGGCCCAGAGGCTGCCGATGAAGGAATAAAGGGGCTCCCTCACACGGGATGGGGCCCTAGGGAGCACGTGACAAAATCTGCTCGAGGGACTCCAGGTGGTCCAGTGGTAAGGACTCTGTGCTTTCACTGCCGAGGGTGCGGGTTGGATCCCTGGTTGGAGAACTAAGATCCCACAAACCACAAGGCACGGCCAAAAAAAAAAAAAACAGAAAAACGTGCTCAACACACGTTCAGGTCTCAGTCACGTGCTCCGGGCCGGAGACCAGCAGCCCCTGGACAAGGGCCCCTTCCTTCCTGCCGTGCTCTCCCTGGATCCTTGGGGCGCCCTGCGAGGTGGGCTGCACATGGGAAGGTGGGACAACAGAGGGCCAGTCCCCCTGTTCCCCGGGAGATGCTGAGGGAGCTGCTGCGTCAGAAGTCCAGCGGCCCGAGGCTTGTCAAGCCCCCCCTTTCCACGCCTGCAGCCCCCCTATCTGGCCGCCTCCTTGACGGAGGAAGCGAAGTGGCCCTGCTTCTCAGAAATCACCAGGTGCCCCAAGCCCCGGGACGGATGGGCCAGCTCTCCCCAGAGGGTCACCACGGCTGCCAGGGGCCACAAGGGGCCCTGCGCCACAGGAGCTGGCCGAGGCAAGACACGGGGACCAGTCCGGGAACTTCCCCGAGCCTTTCCTTCCTCACTCCCCATCACGGACAGCCATCGGAGGGGGTGACACTGGAAACAGTCGTTCATGGAAACTGAGCTCAGCGACAACCTCCAATCCAACCAAACCAGACCAAACCAAACGGGGCAAGGGCAGGGGGCGGGGGCGGTACGCCAGGCCCATGGAGCAAAACCACACCACGCCTCTCTCTCAGCCGGGACAGAGGGGCTCAGCCACCGGCAGGACAGGGGACACACGGTCGAGGCCACCGTTTAACCAGCAACCACCATGTGCAGGTGCCTGGCTGGGCGCCACACACACATCCCCCATCTGAATCCAAGCGACAGGTGAGCACAGAGAAGCCCAGAGTGTGGGGCATCACTCGGCCCAGGTCACACAGCGAGGCCAGCCCCCAACACCCACGCCCTGTGCACATCGACGACAACAGACAGCCCTCAGCATCCCTCCTGGTACTTTTGGAAAGGCCTTGCTCACTGCCCCCGTCAGCCCTGCAGGGCCTGGAGCACCGTCAGAACCAAATTCATATTCGCTGCTCATGGTGACCCTATGGCTTAAAACCCTCTGTCCCTGGACGGCCCCTTGACAACTGCAAACCAGTGATGCTAGAAAACCAAGCCAATAAAAGCAACTTTTTTCATTAAAAAAACCCTTTATAGTCATTTCATGTCCGTTGGAAATCACAGAAATTAGGCAGAAAAAAAACCCAGGGGGACAAATACGAACAACACAGCGTCTCCCCAACAGTTCTCTGTTCCCTGGGTGCCGGGAAGGAGCCAGGCAGGCCTCGGGGCAGCTGCGAGTGGCGGCGGGGCCCGGCCACGGGCCACCCGGCTCAGCTGTCCTCGTCGTCCAGGGACTCCGAGTCCACCCGCAGCCTCTCTCGCTCCTGCCGCTCCTTCCCGGGCCCGTCCAGGTCGGGGCCCTCCCGCGCGCTGCTGGTGGAGGACAGCACGGGCGGGCAGGGGTGAGCAGGCCCCTCGCCGTCTGTCTCCTTCCTTCCACCTACAGAGACCAACAGCCCTCGCCCCCCAACCTCCCCCTGCCTGCCTGCAGCCCCGGCTCCCGTGGCGGGTGTCAGGAGGGAGCCACCCTCCGACAGCTCAGGCCCAGGCCGGCTGGCCCCGAGCTCCCTCCGAGGGGCCTGGGGGTCAGTCAGCGTGCGCGAGACTGATGTCCCTCGGGCCTTACCCAACTGGGAGCAGCTCAGACACCGGGCTGCCTTCTCCGGAAGTCGCCCCTGCGGCCCCAGCGACACTTACTCGTTGTGTGATGGATCTTCAGAGGAGCCGCCCCCTGGCCCCTCTTCTGAGTTCTGTCCTTCCTCCGGCTCCTTGTCCTCCATGCTCTCCCCCTTCTGGGACGTCGCCTCGCCGTTCACAGGGGCCGAGAGATCTGTGGGGAGAGAGGCTCGTGGGACGCTGTGGGGCAACCTGCCTGCAGAGAGCGAGCAGCGTGCGAGCACCCGCCTGTGCACCTGAATTCACCCGCACCCCCGAGCCACCGGACACACGGGGGCCGCGGCCGCGTGGGGCTCTTCCTCCAGCCGGCCCCTGGCCCGTCCACGCAGCCTGGAGATGGGAGGGGCCAGTAAACGAATGGCCGTGGGCGACACTGGGGAAAAGCCTGCCACGGCCGTGTCCAAACAGACGTAAGGAGAGACGGCCCCCTCTGTGCTCTCCCCCGGGCAGCCTCGGCTTCGGCTAAGCCCTCTCGGTGCTGGTCTTAAGGGCTGCTCCAAACATGTCTCACCAGGACCGCGTGACCCCAGCAGGGAGGAACGCTCTCCTGTCCCCGCAGCCACTGTCCCTGCCACAGACGCCCTTGCTCCTCTCAGCCCACCTGTGGCCCTCCCCTCCCAGACCTCTGCGACCACCCATCCCAGAAACGCTCGCGCACCTGGCCACACACACACAGCCTCCCCTGCTACCTGGCTCTGAGGGTCTGGATGGAGCCTATGAGCAGCACAGGGGCGTGTGGCCCAGACACCAGCTGCCTTGGGGACACAGCCAGCCTGAGCAGCGAGTGCCGACAGATGGCGCCACCTGGGCAGTCTGCTCGGCGCCCCTCCCGCCAGCTCCTCACCAGTGCTCGCCTCGTCCTCCGCCCTCTCCGCAGGGGCCTCCTCTCCGGCCAGTATCTCCTCGGCCTTCTCCGGCCCAGTTCTGGTCGCCTTCTGGATAGCCTCGATCTTTGGTCCCAGGACCCGAGACTTGAGCCGGGCGTAGACCTCCGCAGCTTTCTCCATCACGTCCTTGTTGGCCTTGTAGCGGCGGATCTGGCCCACCAAGAGGCCTGGCTCAGGGGGCGCAGCCTCCTCACCCCCCGCCCGAGACCCTCCCCCATCACCGCACCCCGCAGCGCCTCCCGTGCGCATGGCTTCGTCCTCGCTGACCACAGGCGGCTGTGGCCGGAAGCCCGGCGCCCCGAGCAGACCCGTAGCCCCACCACCAGCCCCTTCAACCCCTGGGCTCCCGCCGCACCTTCTTCAACGTGGCCACCACGTCCGTGTTCTTCTGGAGGATCTGTGAGGTCACCTGCAGGGTCCCTAGTTCCTCTAACGCGTTCAGACACCTCTTCACATCCTACAGGACAGCAAGGGCAGTGAGGAGGGTCAGCACCTAGCTGCGGGGGTTCTAGGGGGCCCAAGAGGGCAGAGAAGGACACCCTGGGCTGAGCAACAGGGAGCCCCGGGGACAGTGGTGAAGCACCCAGAACTCGAGGGGTCTTGGGGCCTCATGTGGCACCACCTGGTGGGAACGCAGAGCACTGCACCCAGGAGGCCAAGCTGGGCCCT
The DNA here is from genome assembly GCF_963924675.1 of Phocoena phocoena. Classification (NCBI taxonomy): domain Eukaryota; kingdom Metazoa; phylum Chordata; class Mammalia; order Artiodactyla; family Phocoenidae; genus Phocoena; species Phocoena phocoena. The sequence continues at coordinate 170,020,030 of NC_089221.1, forward strand.
TATCTGGTGGGCGCCCATGTGAACAAGGACCCTGCCCTGCGTGTGCGGCCTGGCTTTGCCTCAGCGTCCCCAGACTTCTAAGGGAGCTCGAGCGATGAGGGGGTAGGGGAACTGAGACATGACCTCTGCACCCCGAGGAAGGTCTCACCGGATTGTCAACCTTCAGGGCGAACTTGATCTCGCTGTGCAGCTTCTGAAGCTTCTCCTCCACGGAAGGTTCTGTGGCCAAGAGAGAAGGCAGTGCCCAGGCCTGAGCAGGGTCCCTGGTGATGGGAGCCGGCTCCTCCAGGGCCGTCCCTCCTCCCGTTCGGCGACCTCAGGCTGCAACCAGGGCTGGGCAGCTGGCCCCTCACCTTTCTTCTTCTCAACCTTCCGGTCTGGTGGGAACCCTTCCGACCGCTTCCGGGTCCGTTCCATTTTCGCGGGCCTGTGGAGAGTCGCGCCCTTAGAAGGCCTCTGACCAATGCCCCCACTGAGGGCCGGGGGCCTGTGGGGGGACCCATGGCCGCTGCAGAAGGAAACCATCAGGAGGCCCGGGAGGCTGGGAGGAGGAGGCTCAAGGCCCGCCTGACCTGGTCTAGGGCAGCACCCGAGGGGACCCAAGACATAACCCTTCCTCTAGGAAGTAAATAATGTGAAAGCCCAGAATTTTTTTTTTTTTTTTTTTTTAAACAGGTGGTTAAGGGTGAGTGGCTAGTTATGTAGACCCCAGCACATGAGTTACTCTGATATGATGCTGGGAAACGGCAGCTGGCATGTCACCGAGCCTTCGATTCTACATCCTGCTCGGCAGCCTGGCTGCCATATTCCCACGGGGCAGGTTTGTTTACTGATGGCTGGGATTCCACATAGAAAGTGGGCAGGGAGATGGGCTCTGTGCTCCCACCTCAGTGGGCCTTGGACTTTAAAAGGCCTGAGAACCACTGGTCTGGGGACAGTCTCGCCCCCTCAGCACTGGCGACACGGGGGCCGGGTCATCCTCTGTGGTGCTCCATCCTGGCCACTGTGGGGAGAGGGGCGGCCTCCCTGGCTCCACCCACTGGATCCCAGGAACCGCCCCCACGTGACCACCACAGATGTCCCAGGACACTGCCTGGTGTCCCCTGGGAGCAGGGTCACCCTGGGGGGAGAGGCCTACTCTGGGGAAGGACCACAGACCTTGGCAGTGACTCCTGCATAACCTGATGGGGCCCCAAGAACCAGACACTTCAACTGGATTCAGTCTCAAAGACTGGATTCAGAAGCTGGGGCCCTTCCTTGAGATGTGGGGACCCCCAGGGGGCTATGCGAGGAGTGGCAGTGCGGGAACGGACCTGGCCCGGGGCTTCTCCTCGGGGCGCCCTCTCTTCTCCTTCTGGCTGGGTCTCCGCGCGGGCTCTGTGCTTTGCAGGTGCAACTTCTTCGCTGATTTCTTCACCTGTAGCAACCAGAGAAAGGGAGGGACTGGAGCGGCAGTCGGCGTGGGGCTGCCCCAGACCCCTGAGCTGTTCCCTTAGAGACACAGTGTAACATTCCCTGCTATCACCTTCGCCTGATGGGAGCTGATAGACTGGGCAGGATGGATCCCGTGTCCAGTCCACCCCCGGGCAGCAGCTTCTCAGGGTCTGAAAGGATCACCCAACAGTGGGGCAGCCCCACTGCATTCCTCTTGCCAAGCAACACACCACCTGTGCCAGGGAACTTGGTCCCCCTTTTGTGACAAAATGGAGAGCAGTGGAGAGAGAACAGGGCATTGTTCGGCTCCCCCACCCCTATCGAGTGGGATCCTGGGCTCGGACCAGAAGGCGATGGGCCCGGGGGGCTCGGATTCCTGGACTCAGGCCGGCCTGTGAGAGCCAGGAGGACAGGGAGCTGACGCCCTACGGTCACACACGGTGCTAAGGGTCACCACCAACATGCACCAGAGGCCGAACTGCTCCCATGCTTACCCCACAAGCCGTTCCCCCGCAGCAGCCAGAGGGCATCTGTGAGCACCCACCCCTCCTCTGCCCACAGCCTTCCAGGGTCCCACCTACCTCCCTTGGGGTAACAGCCCAAGTCCTCCACAAGGCCCTGTACGACCTACCCCTTCCCCTCCCTGCCCTCCCCTCCTCCCTCTCTCCCCCTCGCTCACTCTGCTCCAGACACACGGGCCTCCTGGCTGTTCCTCCAACACACCAGGCACGGTCCTGCCCCAGGGCCTTTGCACGGGCCGTGCGCTCGGCCAGGAATGCCTCTCCCCAAGATATCTTCTCACTTCATTCAGATCCTTACTTAAGGTCGGCTGCCAGCCTGAAGCCTCTGAGGTCTGCCCTCTTTGCGATGGAAACCCTCTCGCCCCCGCAGCTCACACCCCGCCCTGGCTTCCATCTCCTTGGCACCACACACCATCTTCAGGTGGTCCGCTGCCCGTCCCCCTCCCTCAAGTGTCAGCTCCTTAACAGCGGGCTCTCTGTGTCTCCCTGACCGCTTGGCGCCCCGCACACAACGACTGCTGCATGGACGCCGCCGGACGCACCTCTCTGTCCAGCTCGGCCTCGGGCTCCGAGTCGGAGGAGGACTGGGGGCCCCGGCCCCGGCCCTTCCGGCCGCGCTTCTTGACGGGCTCGTCATCGTCCTTGAGCTCGTCGCCGCTGCTGCCGGCGCTGCCCGCACGCGCCGCCTCCCCGCGCTCCCGCCCGCGCCGCCGCTCCTTCTCCTCCTTCTCGCGCTCACGCAGCCGCCGCAGCTCCTCCTCCTGCTCTCTGCGCCGCCGCGCCTCCAGCTCGCGCCGCCGCTCCTCGTCCCGGCGCTTCCACTCGCTGATGCGGTCCACCTCGTCGCTGTCGCTGAGGGTGCGGGCCGGTTAGGGCTCCCGTCCCGGCCTGCCCGCGCCCCCGCCCCGAGGGCCCCGCACCCACCTGTCGCTGCTCGAGGTGGTCGGTGGCCGCTCAGCCTTAGGTTTCCGCCCACGGGGCTTGGGGGGAGGCTTCTCGGCTGTGGAAGAGCGGGGGCGGGGTGGCCTCTCCGGCGTCTCTCGGTGGGAGTTCCCCCCCCACCGCCAGGCCAGGCGCAGGCCCAGGGCAGCACCCCCCAGCCGGCCTACCTGGCTTCCTGCCCCGAGGAGGCTTCTTTACGGACGCGTCCGAGTCGGAGGAGGACGAGCAGGAGGAGGAGGACGCCGACCTCGCCACGGCCGCAGGCTCAGCCTTGGCCCCGTCTGATTCTGCTTTGGAGTCCGAGTCGGAGGCTGACGGCGCCTTCTGGGGGAGGCCCGGGGAGGTGAGAGCAGCCAGGGCGAGGGCGACCCCAGGCGTGCCTGCAGCGCCCCACCCCGCCCAAACCCACAACCCTTCGTTCTGGCCCAGAACCCCAGACACACACACACACCCCACGCTCACACGCTCATGCACACATACTTGTGTACACACAATACACACAACACACTTGTACACGCTCATACATGCCTGCCTGCGCACAACACACACACACGCACATACATCACACTTGCACACGGGTGCGCACACGCGTGCATTCTCTCTCTCATGGGGCCCCTCAGAGTGCTTTGCCCCCCTCCGATGCCAGCATCCCGTTTTCCAAACCGGCCTCTAAGGCCCTCTCGGGGGCAGCAGCGGCCTCCTGCTCCGGGGAGGTGCTCCGCGCACACGGCGCTTGGAAACCATGGGCCAAAGCCATGAGTGAAGGTGGAGGCGGATGTCAGCGGACCCCGGCGTCTCCCTGGGGCCTACAGCCTCCCCTCCTCCAAAACGGACTGACCCCGACCTCAGACGGTGGCTGGTGACCGTGGGGAGATGCTTGAGGAGCTTCCACCGGCCGGTGTGTGGGAACAAAATAAAACACCCGTACCTTTTTCTTCCGTCCTGGAAGGGGACCCCGCCGTGGGGCCCGGACCACGGCTTTCTTCTCGGGGGTGAAGTCCTGGGCAGAGAGAAGGGAGCTGGACGTGCTGCCCACCGGCCAGCCACCCCTCGCCCCCCCCCCCCGCCCCCCCACCCCGTGCATCCCTCCCCCTGGGCGCCTGCCCAGGGTCCGGCCAGCTGCTCACCTGGTCACTGGTCTTCTCTGACTCGGAGGAGCTTTCCGAGTTCTCCTCCTCGGATGGAGACATGCTGGCTTGATCCAGGTCACTGGAGGCCTTTCGAGCTCGTTTTGAGACCGACATCTGGAAGGGGAGCAGCCCGGACACATCAGCAACTGAGAAAGCCCACGTGCTCGGGAAACTTTGGGGGGAGGAGGACAGGGACCCTTTTGAGAATCTGATAAAAACCAGGGATACTGATCCTAGAAGACATGATGCTCAGTGAAAGAAGCCAGACACAGAAGGACAAATACTTTGTGATCTCACTCACAGGAGATCCCTAGAGAGTCAGATCCACAGAGACAGGAAGTAGATGGTGGGGGCTGGGGGGAGGGGGAGGGGGAGTCAGGGTTTCATGGGGACAGAGTTTCAGTTTGGGAAGATGAGAAAGTTCTGGAGATGGATGGTAGGGATGGTTGCCCAACGATGGGAATGTAAAATGCTACTGAACTGTGCGCTTAAAAATGGTTAAGATGGTGAATTTCATGTTGTGTGTATTTTACTACAATTAAAAAAAATAATACAAACCAGGAATCCTTCCCCCAGAAAAACACATACACATATGTTTTGTAACTAGATAGAGGTGGTGGTTGCACCACTTCTGTTAAATGCCACTGAGTTGTACGTTTCAGAACGGTTAATTTTTTTATGTGAATTTCACCTCAATAAGAAAGATTTTTTAAACACACACATACATACAATTCCAAATTAGGTTTCAGGGGTTCACAGACTCCCAGATGCTCACTCAAGCCAATTTAAGAAACTGTATAAAGGAAGAACTGAGGAGGCAAAGAGGACTGAGCTTTGGACACAGATCTCGGCCCACTGACGCCTGGTCCTCCCCGTCAGGGTGTGGGTTTAGGTACGATGCACCTCTGCCTCTGTCCCGTTACAGCCCAGACTCGCTGGTTCTCGTCACAAGCGCTTACTGAGAGCATCTCACCTCCTCCGGGGCCTGACCAAGGCCAGGGTACGATGGGCTGCACTGTGCACTCCAAAACGCATACAGTGAAGACCTGACCCCCAGGACCCCAGAATGTGACTATTTGGAGATGGGTCTTTGAAGAGATAATTAAAGTAAAATGAGGTATTAGGGTGGCCCTGACCCAATATGACTGGGGTCCTTATAAGAAGAGGAGATTAGGACACAGAAATGCACAGAGGGAGACCACGTGAAGAGATGGTGGACACACAGAAAAAGAGTGACAAAAGAACGTTAACTAGAGAGAGAGAGAGCACAAAGCTGAGCTGGCAGAAAGCCATAGCCACACCCCCCAAAATGGGGAAAGGAACACCAATAGGTGTGTTCCCAGCTAGGGTGCTGGGTTACGAGGGAAGAGATCATCTAAATGCCTCCCTAGTGTGGGGGAAAGGTGTTGTAATAATGACTTATATTCATTTAACGCAAAGTTGGCCAAAAAACCCAAAAAGACAAAACCTGAATACATACTGACCTACAAGTAGTGGTTAATACCTAAGGGGTAGGATGGGGGGGCCATTTATTTTCAAGATATTTCTGTCTAACTCCTTCAGTAACTGTAAACAGAAACAACAGGGACTTCTAAACGATGCCAGGGACTTCCCTCGTGGTCCAGTGGCTAAGAATCTGCCTTCTAGCAACCTAAGTGTCCATTGACAGATGAATGGATAAAGAAGATGTGGCATATATATACAATGGAATAAGCCATGAAAAGAAACAAAACTGAGTTATTTGTAGTGAGGTGGATGGACCTAGAATCGGTCATACAGAGTGAAGTAAGTCAGAAAAACAAATACCGTATGCTAACATATATATGGAATCTAAAAAAAAAAAAAAGGCTCTGAAGAACCTAGGGGCAGGACAGGAATAAAGACACAGACGTAGAGAATGGACTTGAGGACACGGGGAGTGGGAAGGGTAAGCTGGGACGAAGTGAGGGAGTAGCATGGACTTATATACACTACCAAATGTAAAACAGCTAGTGGGAAGCAGCCGCATAGCACAGGGAGATCAGCTCGGTGCTTTGTGACCACCTAGAGGGGTGGGATAAGGAGAGTGGGAGGGAGACGCAAGAGGGAGGGGATATGGGGATATACGTGTGCATATAGCTGATTCACTTTGTTATACAGCAGAAACTAACACAACATTGTAAAGCAATTATACTCCAATAAAGATGTTAAAGGAAAAAAAGAAAAAAGAAGAAGAAAAAAAAAAAGAATCCTCCTTCCAATGCAGGGGACGGGGGTGCAACCCCTGGTCGGGGAAGTAAGATGCCACATGCTGCGGGGCAACTAAGCCTGCACGCTCTAGAGCCGGCACACGCCACAACTAGAGAGCCCATGTGCTGCAACTACTGAACCCACGTGCCACAACTACAGAGAAGTCTGCATGCCACAACGAAGAGCCCGCGTGCCACAACTAAGACCCGACACAGCCAAATAAATAAATAAATAAAATATTAAAAAAGAATCATAACGTTTAAGGACAAGGAAATGCTCATCTATTAGGTGGAAAAACAGCAAGACACATTACGTGCGTGATTGCCAATTCCATACTTTACATACCCACCCCACCCGTGAGGCACACACAAGATCACAGAGAAACACATCAGGATGTTTCTAGTCCTTGGCGCAGAAACCCCCTCAGATAGTTCGGGCATTTTTCACTGGCTTCTTTATGCTTTTCACATCTTCTAACTTATCTACGATGAGCATGGCTTATTGTTATAAATGGAACCAAAAGCAAATGTTATTTTTAAAAATCATAAAAACAATGCCTTACTCTATCAAAAGAATTTGCTGCTAGGTCCCGGTCCTTTCATTCTGCACCGAAATATTCGGAAGCAGTCAAAAGGCAGAGGAGAGGGGAAAAAAGGCAGGAAAGAGAATCTCTCCAAGAGAACTCAAAACTCACATCCACACAAAAACTTGTACACGAATGTTCCCAGCAGCGTTATTTGTGATGGCCCCAAAGTGGAAACAACCCGAACGTCCATAAACGGATGACAGATAAACAAAGTGTGGTCGGGCCATACCCGGGAATATCGCTCAGCCATGAAAAGGAGAGAAGCCCTGACACTCGCTACCACGTGGATGGACCCTGAGGACACGATGCTCAGTGACAGAAGCCAGCACAGAAGGACACACACTGTGTGATTCCACTGATGGGAAACGTCCAGAACAGACAAGTTCCACAGAGGCGGATTCCTAGGTACTAGGGAATGAAGGTGGGGATGTGGGGGGACTGCTAGTGAGGACGGGGTTTCTTTTTGGGGTGATGGAAAGTTCTAGAACTGACAGAGGGGATGCTGGCACAACTATGTGAATGTACTAAAAACTGAAAGAAGCAAAGGCCGGAGAAGGAGAAAAGCAGATGGCCAGACGGAACCTGTGGAGGGAGCAGGGAGGGCCACAGCCCCCCACAGGCCGGCTGTGCCCGCCCCACCCCCGCGCCCCTACCTTCAAGGCCACTGCCTTCCGCTTGAGGCCGCTGTTGTCACTGCTCTTGTCCGAGTCCGAGTCACTCTCCATTCTGTCGCTGGCGGCTGCAGCGGTCACGGCTGTGACCGCCATGACCCCCCGGTCCTCGTCGTCCTCACTGCCAACTGCCGGATCGGCTTCAGGGGCCTCACTGTCGGAGGAGCTCACCGGCTGGGGGTGGGGACAGAGACAGCAGGTCACCACCAGGCGTGGCCCACAGGGCAGCAGCCACTGGCCGGGTCTCAAGTGTCAGGGTCTGGCCTGCTCGCTCTCCAAATGCGTGAACTGAGGCTCAGAGAGCTCCAAGGGGGACTTCCCTGGCGGTCCAGTGGTTAAGACACTGTGTTCCCAATGCAGGGGGCGTGGGTTCAATCCCTGGTAGGGGAACTAAGATCCCATACGCCGTGCGGCACGGCCAAACAATATTAAAAAACAAAACAAAACAGAAAGCTCTGAGGACTGATGCGGCAGGGCGAGATGGGCACGTGTGGGCTAGCCGCTAGGATTCAAGCACTGCAGGATCTGAGGGCAGACCCTGGGCCAGTGACTTAAGCCCCTGTGTGCCTCATCCCCCATCTGAGCAACGGGGCTGACACCACTTTGGCCTCACAGGGCTGTGGCGAGGGTGAGACAGAAGTGGCATGTACTGAGGACAGTGCCCAGACTGGCAGGAGGTCCATTGAGGTTTGCTTTTTGTAAACATGATTATTACTGCAATTACTAATGAGGAGGAAAATGACCTAGGACAGGACCTCTGGGCGCGAACTTCCAGGCACTTCTGTTTCTGTTTTAGCCACAATGCCTGCTCAGGCGCTAACAGCCGCAAAAATAGCAGACACGTAGGTGGCACTTCTTCGGTGCTAGCCGCGTGCCGGTCTTGTCTGCACACTCAGTTGCCGTCTGTGAGCAGCAGCCAGGTGCCAGGCACTGTGCTAGGGAGGTGGGAGCGCCCAGACATGGCCCTGCCCCTGGGGAGCTTACAATCTAGTGGGAGACCGACCACGGCCGTGTGAGCAGACCAGAGTTGAGGGGGTGTGGAGGAAATGGAACCCTCTTACACTGTGGTGGGGGGGAATGTAAAGTGGTTGCAGCCAACATGGAAAACAATATGGCGGTTCCTCAAAAAACTAAGAATAGAGCTACCACATGATCCAGCAATCCCACTCCTGGGCATATGTCCAGAGAAAACTATAATTCGAAAAGATCCACGCACCTCTATGTTCACAGTAGCACTATTTACCATAACCGAGACACAGAAACAACCTAAATGTCCATCAACAGATGAATGGATAAAGAAGATGTGGTGCGTATACACATTGGACTATTACTCAGCCGTAAAACAGAATGAAATAATGCCATCTGCAGCAACATGGATGGACCTAGAGATGATCATACTAAGTAAGTCAGAAAGAGAAAGACAAATACCGTACAATATCACTTATATGTGGGATCTAAAATATGACACAGGGAAATTCCCTGCTGGTCCAGTGGTTAAGACTCCATGCTTCCACTGCAGGGGGCATGGGTTCAATCCCCGGTTGGGGAACTAAGATCTGGCATGCCGTGTGGCACAGCCAAAAATTAAAAAAAAAAAAAAAAAAAAAGGGTAAAAAGTGCCACACGAAGTAGGTGAAGCCCCAAACCTGAAACACTGAGAGAGAACCATCAGACTGTCAGGTGGATTTCCCTCACGCCTCTCCTCCGGGGTGTCGCTTTTCTCTGGGGCACCCCTGGTGAGTGGAGAAGGGAAAGGACGTCCCCGGTTCTTCACGGGGGAAACAGCAGTGTGAATGACTAAATGGAGGGTCCAGGACCCTGCTGATTGTCTGCGGGAGGAACAGAGTCAGCCTCGTGGCAGTGAGAGCTAGCAGACACGAGGAATCATCTCTCTCCGTGTAACATGTGGGGAGCTGTCATTCTCACTCTGCAGACGAGGCAAAAGGCGGCGTGATGGAGCCAGATCACACGGCGACTAAGCGACAGAGCTGGGGTGCAAGCCAGCTCTGCTGGGCCCTGAAGCCTGGCCCACTGGACACAGCTACTGCCTGTTACAAACCCCGGCTTGCTTCTGCTAAGCGCTCAACCAACTGTGGCCAGATGTGCGCCTCGATAGCCGGGGAGGCGACTGGGACGAGTGGGCATGTTCCATAAGTGGGGAAACAAGGTCTCCGGGAAGGTAAGTGACTTGCCCCGCACTGTGCTTTGGGGATAAAGCCAGGAACTCTGCATCTCCTGGGCTCGCCCCATGAGACCTAACTACCTGCCAGCAAAAGTTTTGGGAAATCCGATCCCCATGGAGACATCTGGAGGACAGGAACATTGGTGGCTCAGAGAGGAACCAGGAAATAAAGGCCAAGAGCCAGCTGACCTGCAACCATCCCGAGACCCACTGGTTGAGTGAGATGAGTGATGAGTGTTGGTCTCTTTCACTGTCTCTCTCTTTTTTTTTTTTTTTGGCCTCACGGCGCGGCATGCGGGATCTTAGTTCCCCGACCAGGGATCGAACCCGTGTCCCCTGCATTGGGAGTGCAGAGTCTTAACCCCTGGAGCCCCAGGGAAGCCCCCTCTCACTGTCTTAATGGGTCGGGAGGGTGACAGAGGTGGAAAGGGAAGGTCAGGCCCAGCCTGGCCTCCTCGGTCCCCAATACCTTGCACCCCTGTGCCGGGTGCCTGATGTGCACTGGCTCACCGTGTTCCCCCGACAGCCCCATGAGAGCTTGTCGTACCCTAAGCCTCTGTTTTAGATGAGGAAACTGAGGCTCCGAGAGGTGACGTCAATCAAACCCCAAAGAACACGGTGAACAGGAGGAAGAGCCAGGCCTCGAACCCAGGTCCACGCATCCACACAGCAGGGCTCTTACCCCAGGATCCATGTGTAGAGGTCCTTCTCCGTGCCCACCTGCCCCTCCAGGACCCCACCTGGCTTGTACCGACCAGAAAAGAACTTCAGCCTGGGAGACGGGAGGCCTGGGTTTTAGTTCCAGCTCAGCTCGAACCAGCTACTGGGACAGGTCCCTTTACCTCCTCTATCAGGTCACGAGGATGTATCAACTGGGATCCTTCTAGGTCAATCCTTCTCAACAAGGGATGATTCTTTCCCCGAGGAGGCATTTAGCAATGTCTAGAGACATTCAAATTTTCAAGATGCTGGGGGGGGGAGGGTGTCTTGGCATCGAGTGGGCGGGGCCAGGGATGCTGCTCAACAGCCCACAGTGCCTAGGACGCCCCACGGAGAGGGAGAGAAGTTGAAAAACCCTGGTCCAGGTCTCTGAGGCCTCACGTTCCAGCTGGGTCCTTCCCGGCAATCAAGCAAACACTCCGGGCCTCAGCGTGCTCAGCTGTAAGACGGAAAAGATTCCACCTACCCAGCCCATCTCGGGATTACTGGATATAGCTGGAACCGCACTGAGATAGCGTTTTTCCACCTCCTGGCTTGGCAGGAGGGTGCGGGAACAGGCCCTGCCGTACGCTCCTGGTGGGAGCACAGTGAGCTAAGGCTGTCAAAAAGAATAAAGCTGTTCTCTGCACAGACGAGGGAGACCAATTGGGGGAATAAAGCCAAGTGGAGCATTACATGCTTCAAAAAAGCAAGCTATGTAGGGTTTTACGTGAACAAAGAATCTTGGAAGGACACACAAGGAACTGGTAGCTAGGGCTACCTTGAGAGGAAACTTAAACAGAACGGCCGCGAGGCAGGGCTGATCCCTCACCGTATGCCCTTTTGTACTTTTCAGTCTTGTACCAGGAGTCTGTACTCCCACTCGAAACGTAAAACTAAAGTAAAACCTTATAGGATGAAAAGACAGACTGCCCGGGCACCCTCCAAGCGGTGCTTCCAAAAGCCTGCTGTGGACTGGCTCCATCAGAAGCATCTAGATAACTCGGGGGATGAACCACCTCAAGGTGCCCAGGCCTCAGCCCTAAACTACCACACCTAAACCTCTGGGGTGGGGCCCAGGGATCTGCATTTTTAACCCAATGTTCTTTTGGAGGCACAGATGGGTCAGAGAACCAAACAGCAGTAATATGCTCTCACACCTATACCTACTTCTCAACCTGGGGAGTCTGTATGGGGCGGGTTTAATGTCAAGGTTACACCATTTTTGAGTTTCATTTCCTTGAGGGCAGGCATCTACACGGTACTTCACAGGCTGAGGGTGAGTAATAAACATTAAATGGTGTATGATTCACCAGGAGGCAATACGCTTAGGACGAGACTAACCAGCACTTGAGCTGGGGCCAGAATACGGTCTCATGAAACTCAGCTACCTTCAGCAACTTCCGATCCGTTTACCCAAGTGGGAAATGTGCAAAGCCTGAAGAGACGATGGGGACCAAAGCAGGGGGAACGTCCATCTCCCAGACCCATCACGGGAGGTAAAAGGCACCACACACATGAAACGTGGGCCTGGACGCCTGAGAAGAGGCTGCCAAACCCTCAGCACTGGAGAGAGCTCTCGAACGGACCCCAGGTTCTAGATTGTGAGCTCCCAGAAGGCAAGAGGCGTGTCTGCATCACCTAGGATTCCTGGTCCCTAGTGCAGCACATGGCATGCGTGCGGCCAGGGTCTACACAGGAGTGTTTGCCGGGTCGGTGGGTAGATGGAAGGCACAGGAGAGGCACACCCAGACCATCTTGAGACCCCGAGTTCTCAAGCAGGACCAGATGCTACAAAACTACTCGGTCCTTCTCTCACACAAACCAGACCCTCTCCGACTCCCGCTTCCCCGCCCACAGACCACGCGGCAAGTCCGTTTCTTCCCTAACAGCAGAGCTCCGAGCTCTGCAGTCAATTCGCCAGGTCTCCCAGCCCACCTGGAGCCCACCCCTGCTGAGGCCAGGCTACTCCACCTCCCCGCGACTCCCCTTGTCTGCACCTCGCCCCAAAACACCCAGAGCAAGGCACCCCTCTGCCATCCTTCCTCAGCTTTCCACGGCTTTTTTACGAATTTAACTTCAACTTCTCTAAATTCCCTTTTTTCCCTGAATGTTTCCAGACACTGATTTGCCACTGAGAATGTCATCTCTGACTCTTAGCACTTCTTTCCCACCTGAGCAAGAGCTCTCACGTCTACTAACTACAGCCTTTTTCTGAGTTTGAAATCTGGCAGTAATGGGGGAAGGAAAGGGTGTTACTGAAAGGAAAAATATTTTTCTCCTTAGAAACAAAAGGTTTCTTAGGAGCTCTAACGATGCTGTTTCACATTCAGGCTAATCCTAGAGCAGTGGGTCTCACCAGGGGGGATCCTGCACCCCTCCACCCGACACTCGGCAATGTCTGCAGACGTGTTTGGTTGTCACAACTGGGTAAAGAAGGAGCTCCTGGCATCGAGTGGGTGGGGCCAGGGATGCTGCTCCAACCCCGACAGTGCCCAGGACCGCCCTCACGGAGAATGATGAGGCCCCAAACAACAGCGGCACCCAGCAGGAGGAGCCCTGTCCCAGAGGCCTCTCCTTTCTCTGTGGGACAAGCTAAGACCACCTCTGGTCCTCAGCGTGCTCGAGTGCCTGCTTCACCTGGGCTCCGCTGACCCCCGCCAGCCTCCCACCCCCGGCACCGACTCACCAGAGGAGCACTGTAGCTGGCATGGGGGTTGTTCTGGATCTCCCACAGGCCCTCATTGAAGCCTTTCCTCTTGTTGGGTTTCCCGTACTTATCTTTACATTTGTCGTAGGGAAACAGGTCCTTCGGTCCCAGGAAGGCTCTGGAGAAAAGAACCACGGGCCGAGCCCAGGTGAGCCAGGCCACCCCGGGAGGCAACAGCTGGGAAAAATCCACCCCCAGCGGGGGACACTTACGTTTCGTGGGTACCAAAGAAGAAGATGGGGTACTTGTTGGGCGGGGGCTTCACGGCACCGTCGGCGATGTCATCGATCTGCAGTGACAGGCCAGTCAGGGGGTGGCTGGGGGGTGGGGGACAGCTTCACCCACTGACCCAGGAAGTGACCAGGAAAACAGCCAAGTTACTTGGGGGAAAGCACGCTGGGAGGAGGGGAGCCTTCAACAGAGGAAGACGCATCACCTTCCAATTAGGCATCTGCCTTCTTCTGTGCAACGTGCCCCCCCCCGCCAATTGCATACCTGTCCGCTCCCCCCAGGGTGCTCTCTCTTCCCCCAAGGTAGGTATTTCACCTGGGCAAAGCCAAATACGGTCCTCTGAGCAGCCAGGGGCTGGGGCCAAGCCCAGCTTCCGTGAACTCCCAGGACCCTCCCACGGGACCCCCTCCCGCAAAGAGGCAATCGGTGATCAGTCTACCAGAGGCTGCAGCTGGCAGCTCCAAGGATGCAGAGGGTGGGGGGTGGGCTGCAGGGGACAGGCCCCGAGCATCCAGGAAGTCCCACCCTCTCCCTATAGGCCCATGGGCTCCAGCAGCTGTCAGTCATCTCCCCACAGGAGGCTAGCAGCCCCTTCCCTTCCAATCAGGTGCTTGGAAGCATTCTGGGCTTAAGAGAGCCAGCTGGAGGGGGGCGCGGAGGAAAGGGAGAAGCTGGTACTCTGGGAGGAAGGGAAGTACCCGTAAAGTTTTATCACTCTGGTGCTTCCAAGAAAGTAAGCCCGAGCAAATCAGGTTAGGGTGGGTTCTCTGGTCCCCATTAATTCCTTCCCGTCCTCTTCAAAGCCTGGGAGCTGCTGGAACCTTCCCTGCCCCCCTCACCCAGCTTCCTTCCTCAGTTCTCTGGGCTACTTTTCAAAGTCCTTGGGCCCTGGGCCCCAAACACCCATCCCAAGCATCCCGCTCCTGCACAGACGCATCCCCAAACTCCATCACCCTGAGGACCAGCCTGCCATGCCTTCCAGGCCCGCTTCTGCTCTGACCTCACCCAGGACCCGCCTCTGAGCCTGAGGCACAGACATCTCAGCGGCAGCACCTGTTAAGGACCACGCTCAGGGCTGCCTAGTTAGCAGTCCCTGAGCCCACTCCTGGCATCCTGTGGCGGCTTCTCTGCAACCAAACGCCCAGCTCTGTGTGATGCCCTCCTGCTTACTTCCACCCAGAGGGAGGAGGGTCTGGCAGGGAACGAGGATGAAATCGCCAGGCACCCCACAATACTGTCCAGGCAACTCCTGAGCTCCTTGTGTTCCAGCCGAGCCTTCAGCTTCATGCTTCTACTGCCTCTCCCTCCAAATTCCTTCAGTCCTAACATGCATATTCCACCAACCTCAGTCCTGGGGCAACTTAGACCTGGGGATGGCAACAACCTCCTGGTCCCTCCTCCACACTGGCCTGCCCCACAGACAGTGCCTGAAACTCCACTCTGCAGTTCTGAGACTCACGCTCAAGACTCCCTTCAGAACTGGACCCCTCGAATCATCTGGGTTCTCTGGATCCCAGCTTCCTCCAGAGGGGATCCCTAAAGTCCCCTGGGCCCAGCCCCCTCCCTCAGGGGCTCTCTTTCCAGCTTGAGTCCCCGTGGCTGGCCTCTGATTCAAGCATGCCTCCACCCACCCCAAGCCCTCCCTCCACCCACCCCAAGCCCTCCCTCCACCCTGTGCCCCCACCAGCTTCCTCCACCAGGGTCTGGCGGGGGAGCCCTGGGGGACGGGCGGCACCAGTCCCCAGGATCCCCCAAACAAGTCTTATTCCAATCTCCGGTCTCTGATGCCCCACATTTTCAGATCCAGTCCCCTCAGCTCCAGCGACCTTGTGAACACAGCACCCAGCCCTATTTCCAGCCCTGGTCCTGCTGAGCACCTCTCAACCTTGACCCTCAACCATTCTCCCTTACTGGAGCCCTTATCCCTAGGCCCCCTTCATACGTGGCTGAGGACCCCCAGCCCCTCAGAGCTTGGCTTCTTGATGCCCCCCATAAAGAGGTCCTTCAGCCCGGAGAACCTCCTTCCCATTCGTTTGAACCCTCTTCTCAAATACCAGATTCCTCAGCTCCCCTCACACCCACCAAACTCCTTCCGATTTGAACCCTGGCTCCTCAGGCCCCAGGTCCCTCAACCCCATACCCCTCGGCTCTGGGACCCCCAGAGCGGGTCCCCCAGGCTCGGGGCCCCCCGCACCTCCAGCGCGCGGGTTGCTCAGGCCCGGGACCGCTCCTGGCCCAGGTTCCCGCACAATCCCCGCGCGAGGGTTCCTCAGGCCGAGGACCGCCAGACCCCCAGGCACGCGAGTCCCCCAGGCCCGGGTCCCCCCAGACCCCAGGCGCGCGGGTTCCTCGGGCCCGGAGTCCCCCAGACCCCGGGAGCGCGGGTCCCTCAGGCCCGGGGCCCCTACTGCCCCACCCCACCCCCAACCCCCCGTCGCCTGGCCCATCTCCCTCGCGGCCTCACCCGGGCCGGCCAGTGCGGGTAGCCCTTCATCTTGGCGAACACCAAGTCCCCGGGCTTGAAGGCGTGCGGCATGCTGGCGGCGGGAGACCCAGGCCGCGGGAAGCGGCAGCGGCACGGGCAGCGGCGGCAGCGGCACGGGCAGCGGCGGCGGCGGCGGCGGCGGCGGCAGCAGCGGCGGCAAGGGGAGGCGAAGCCGGGGGCGGGAACAGGGCGCCGAGGGGGCGGGGGCGACGGCCTAGGTAGCGGGTTGGAGCGTGTTTATTGGCCTGCCCCTCGCCGGAAGTCCCGCCTTCCGGCCGTCACGGGCGGGCGACGCCGTCGCTCAGGACCACGTGCGGGGGATAGAGGAGCAGGGGGACCAATGAGAAGAGGGGTTGGAGCTGAGCAAGTTAACGGGATTGGATAACGGGTAGAGCCAAGGGGGCGTGACCCAGAAGCCTAACGGGAGGGGACGGAGGTTAAGGGAGGTGAAAGAGGAAAGGTAGGAGGAGAGAAACAGGCGCTCTGGGAGAGAAGAGGCAGGCAGCCAGGCTCCTTCGGGGCCGGGCTTAGGGTAGAGGGGCGGGCCATAGAACGCCACAGGAGGAGGGGCCTTAAGTAGGAAACATGCTACTGGATTACCACAGGAAAGAAGGCCCAATCACTGTAGGGGGCGCGTCACTGTAGGGGGCGCGTCATTGATAGCCTCCCGCTCCTGGGAGGAGGGGCATAATATAGAGCTGAAGGGCATTGGGTACCACGAGAGGAGCGGCTCAAGGTAGAGAACCGGCATTAGCTATCACAGGAGGAAAGGCTTAAGCGGCTGTCCGCTATTGGATATCGCAAGAGACAAGGTTCAACTCAAAATAGGGACGCGCAGTTGCCTGCTCGAGGGGGCGGGGCTTAGGGGTAGGGACTGGTCATGTGGGGGTCTGAGGATAAACAGCCAAAAAATTCACAAAACACTTATTTCTTCACTCACGACACCATTGAGCACCATATGCCAGAGCCACAAAATACCCAATATACATACTTATTCAGTCGAGAAAAATGTATTGAGCACTGCCTGGCCAAGTTAGGTAACCTCTGCCTCAGTCTCCCAACCTGTAAAACGGGACTCATAATGGTACAGATCTTATAGGGGAGTAAGAATTAAATGACATCACCGCCCCTAAGGCGCTGGAAACTGTGCCTGGCAGCAGAAAATACTGGAAGTACTTAGGTGCTGTTACTCCGGCTCCTGAAGTATCCAACATCTGCAGGGGAAAGAAATGTTAATTTCTTTGTAATTAAGACCCAGGGAAGGAACTCTGAGTAAAATAGGATGCTTAAGAAAGAGCTGAATTGGGCTTTCCTGGTGGCGCAGTGGTTAAGAATCCGCCTGCCAATACAGGGGACACGGATTCGAGCCGTAGTCCGCGAAGATCCCACATGCAGCGGAGCAAATAAGCGTGGGCTCCACAACTACTGAGCCAGCGTGCCACAACTACTGAAGCCCGTGTGCCTAGAGCCCATGCTCCGCAACAAGAGAAGGCACTGCAGTGAGAAGCCCATGCAGCGCAACGTAGAGTAGCAACGAAGACCCAACGCAGCCAGAAATAATAAATAAATAAATAATTTTATTTTTTTAAAAAAAGAAGAAAGAGCTGAATAAAACAACAAGGTCCTCCTTTATAGCACGGGGAAGTATATTCAACATCCTGTGATGAACCATAACGGAAAAGAACATAAAAAATAATGTATGTATATGTATAACTGAATCACTTTGTTGTACAGCAGAAATTAACACAACATTGTCAATCAACTATACTTCAATTTTTTAAAAAAAGGAAAAAGAAAAAAAAAAGCTGAGTAATGCCAGAGGCTTCGTCTATCATGGGGGAACAGAAGTATTTTCTGGAGGAGATAGTAGTTTAACCAGAGAGTTCAAAGATGACTAGAAATAGGTCCAGGTAGGGAGGTGGGCGCTGGGAGGGCATTTAGGGCAGACCGGATAGCAAAAGGGTCCGTTAAGGACCTATCGTATGCCTTGTGAATATCAGTAACACGCTTGGGTTTTATTTTAACTTCTTGGGGAAAAAAAACCTGGAGGGATTTGATCACAGGGTACAGCGATAATACTTTAATCTCAAGAAACATCCTTATGCATGTGAAATACATCTCAAAAAGGCAGGGTTTTTTTTTACAAAGTTAAACAAAGACTTACCATATGAACCAGTAATCCCAACTCTATGTATCTACCCAAGAGAAATGAAAACAAACATCCACACCAAAACTTATACAACTAATAGTCATAACAGCATTATTCACAAAAACCAAAAAGGGGAAATAACCCAAATGGCCATCTATGGATAAATGGATAAACGAAATGTGGTATATCCTGATGATGAATTTTACTGCTGACTCTTCAGCAAGAGAAAGAAACGAAGGGCCAATACACACTACAACAGGGATTAACTTCCAAAACATTATACTCAGTGAAAAAACCCAGACATAAGATCACATACTCTATGATTCCAACATCATATGACATTTGATACAATGTCCAAAAAAGGCAAAATTTTCAAGACAGAAAGTAGATCAGTATTTGCTTTGAGCTGAAGGTAGGAATCTAGAGTGACTGCAAAGGAGTATGAGGTTTCTTTAGGTGATGGAAAATCACCCTATGTTCTAAAACTAGATTGTGGTGATGGTCCTAGAGCTCTGTAAATATATAGTAAAATTCATTGAATTGTACACTTTAAAAAGGTGAATTTTAGGGTATGTAAATGATATATCTATGAAGCTGTTTTTAAAAAGATTCATGGGGTTTCCCTGATGGCTCAGTGGTTAAGAATCCGCCTGCCAATGAAGGGGACATGGGTTCGAGCCCTGGTCCGGGAAGATCACACATGCCGCGGAGCAACTAAGCCCGTGCGCCACAATTACTGAGCCTGTGCTCTAGAGCCTGCGAGCCACAACTACTGAAGCCTGCGCGCCTAGAGCCTGTCCTCCGCAACAAGAGAATCCATCACAATGAGAAGCCCGCACACCGCAACGACGAGTATCCCTCACTTGCGGCAACTAGAGGAAGCCCGCACGCAGAAACAAAGACCCAATGCAGCCAAAAATAAAATAAATACAATAAATAAATTTATTTTAAAAAATAAGTAAAATAAAAATAAAAAAGATTCCTTAGGCTGCTGTGTGAAGAAAGGCTGTAGGTAACATTGCCAGATAAAATTCAGGATTACCAGTTAAATCTGAATTGTAGATATGCAACAAATACTTTTTTAGGGTAAGTATGTTCCATGCAATATTTGTGACATACCTATACTAAAAAAGTATTTATTACACATTCTACAACATGGATGAACCCTGAGGCCATTATGCTCAGTGAAATAGACTAGTCACAAAAGGACAAATACTGTATGAGTCCACTTATAGGCGGTCCCCAGAGGAGTTAAATTCATAGAGACAGGAAGTAGAATGGTGGGACCACGGGCTGGGGGAGGGGCTTGGGAGTCAGTGTTTCATGGGGACAGAGTTTCCATTTGGAAAGATGAGAAAGTTCTGGAAATGATGATGGGGATGGTTGCCCAACAGTGTGAATGTACTTAATGCTACTGAGCTGTGCACTTAAAAATAGTTTAAATGGTTAACGTGTTATATATGTTTTATCACAATAAAAAAAATAATAATGCATATATCATGAAATAACAATATCTGATACATAGTTCTTTTCCAAATGGTTAAGTTTGTAATTTTTTTTTTTTTTTTGGCCGAGCCACTGGGCATGCGGGATCTTAGTTTCCTGACCAGGGATTGAACCCGGGCCCCAGCAGTGAAAGTGCCAAGTCCTAGCCACTGGACTGCCGTGGAATTCCCTGTAAATTTAAATTATATATATAAAACAATAAAGTATTTGTATCTGAAATACAGATCTAACTGGGCATTCCGTATTTTTATTTGCTAAATCTGGCACCCTCACATGAGGTAGAAGTTGCACAATAAATGAGGAACTTGGTGCGGAGGGGTCTGGCCTAGGCCAGGGTACAGATGGGGATACTGAGGCCCAGAGAGGGGCATGCCTTGCCTGAGGTCATACATCCAGTCCTTCCAAGGGCAAGAATGCCACTTCTCTGGGTTCCCACCTCCAGGGCCCTCCTGATTCAGTGCAAACTTCTCCCCCAGACCTTGAGCCAGTGCAGTAAACCAGAGACTGAGCTATGTCGAGCAGCTGAAAAAAGACCAGGCTCTGATGGAAGCCAGAGGGCAGAGTTCCCCAAGAGGGTTAGGAGGACTCCCCCAAAGTGGCAGCCTGAGCTGGGAGAGGAGCCATGCCTTCCCGCCAAATCAGAGGCCACTGAAGCCAACGGCTGGGCCATTAGTCATCACCTGGGGAGGTGACTTTGCTTCCTGTTCCCTGAGAGATGGTGCCTGGCACCTGGCCGGAGGAGACAAGGTGGGGAAGGTGCTGCCCTGCACCAAGAACTGCATGAAACGTCTCCTTCTAATCAGCAGGTGACCTGAGCACCTACTGTGTGCTGCAGGCTTGATCTCCAGTTTACAGCCTGGGCCATCAGCTTTCAATCCTATCATTTTTTTTAAAAATATTTGCTTATTTATTTAGGCTGTGCTGCGTCTTAGTTGTGGCATGTGAGATCTACTTCCCCAACCAGGGATCGAACCTGGGCCCCCTGCATTGGGAGTGCAGAGTCTTAACCACTGGACCACCAGGGAAGTCCCTCAATCCTCTGATTAACAAATATTTACTGCCCACTTACCCAAGTAGAATAATAACTAAGATTTATTGAGCAGCTACTATGTTCCAAGTCACATATAGTAAACATTTAACATGGTTAATTTCATTTCCACGTCAGTTGTTATTTTTCACCCCTGCTTTCCAGATAAGGAAACTGAGGCAGAGGGATAGCACCGGGGGATTGGAATCTGGGAGTGTTGGACATTTGACCCAGAGTTTCTCCTTACCTGAGCTGTGAGGGTAACATTCATTCATTCATTCCTGCCTCATTCATTCTCCCCAGGAGGGTATTGTCAGAAATTCAGAATCACAGCCCCTCTCAAGACCAGAGGCAACAAAATCTGCCTTTAAATAAGCTCCCAGGACTTGCCTGGTGGTACACTGGGTAAGACTCCGCGCTCCCAAAGCAGGGGGCCTGGGTTCGATCCTGCAACTAAGAAGTCCGCATGTCCCAACTAAGAAGCCCTCATGCTCCGACTAAAGATGCCACATGCCGCAACAAAGATCCCACGTGCTGCAACTAAGACCCAGCGCAGCCAAAATAAGTTAATAAAATAAATAAATATTTTTTAAAATACATAAACAAGCTCCCCATGGGATTTGAGTTTGCATTATGGTTCAAGAAGCACCCACTGAAGTGTGATTGGGGTCTAATGGTCTTGGGTTTGAATCATCCCTCTGCAAGCTGCGGGGATATGAACAAGTCCATCCAGAACTTTGCAACCTCCTCAATAAATTGGTGAGAAATATCAGTACTTGTTTCCTAGGGTTATTTAGTCTAGGGGTTGTATTAATTTCCTATTGCTTTTGTAACAGATTACTACAAACTTAGTGGCTTAATGCAAATCTATTTTGACCATTCTGGAGGTCAGAAGACCCAAATGGGTCTCACTGGGCTAAAATCCAAATATAGGCAGAATTGCACTCCTTCTGGAGGCTTGAGAGGAGAATCAGTTTCCTTGCCTTTTCCAGTTCCTAGAAGCCGCCTGTGTTCCTTGGCTTGTGGCTTCTTCCTCCATCTTCAAAGCTGCAATAGCAAATCACGTCCCTCTCATACTGTTGTGGTCATTGCATCTTCTCTGACCCTCCTGCCTCCTTCTTATAAGGACCCTGTGACTTCGTGGGGCCCGTACAAAGAATCCAGGATGATGTCCGCATCTCAAGGTCCTTGATTTAGTGACATCTGCAGCATCTCTTTTGCCACAAATGTCACCATATTCACAGGTTCTCAGGATTAAGGCATGGTCATTTTTAGGGAGCACTATTCCGCTGACCACAGGGATTAAAAGTATGGGCCCTATAGGGACTTCCCTGGCGGTCCAGATGTTGAGACTTCTCCTTCCAATGCAAGGGGTGCAGGTTCGATCCCTGGTCAGGGAGCTAAGATCCCACATACCTCAGGGCCAAAAAACCAAAACATAAAACAGAAGCAATATTATAACAAATTCAATACAGACTTTAAAAATGGTCCACATCAAAAAAAAAATCTTAAAAAAAATAATAAAGGGGCTTCCCTGGTGGCGCAGTGGTTGAGAGTCCGCCTGCTGATGCAGGGGACACGGGTTCGTGCCCCTGTCTGGGAAGATCCCACATGCCGCGGAGCGGCTGGGCCTGTGAGCCATGGCTGCTGCGCCTGCGCGTCCGGAGCCTGTGCTCTGCAATGGGAGAGGCCACAACAGTGAGAGGCCTGCGTACCGCAAAAAAAAAAAAAAAAAAATGGACCCTATAGAGTTGAAGTCCTATTTCTCTAGGACAACTAAACAGCCACATGAATACATAAAAACAACCTTGACCCCTACCTTATATCATACACAGGCACAGAAAGAAATCTTAAAGTTAATCACATACCTAAATGTAAAACTTAAACTGCAAGGCTTTTTTAAATTATTATTTTAAAAAAATTTTTGGCCGAGCCACACGGCTACTGGAATTTTAGTTCCCTGACCAGGGATCGAACCCGGGCCCTTGGCAGTGAGAGTGCGGAGTCCTAACCACTGGACCGCCAGGGAATTCCACTACAAAGCTTTTTGAAGAAAATATAGGAGTTTTTTCTGCAACTGCGGGATATCTTGGAACACAAAAATCAAAAGCCGTGTAAAAGCTGGGTGACCTTGAGCAAGCAATTTGATTTCTCCAGAACTTAGTTTACTCATCTGTAAAATGGGAGTCCTAACACTGTTTGATTTATAAACAGAGCTGCTGTTAAGATTGTGAAGATGACATACAGAATATGGGCACGTAAAGAGCACTAAGAACACTCAGCAAATATTACCAATGATTGCTATAAGAGGGAGGTGCTTTGGGAGCTCAGAGTAGACTACATCCAGCATGAGGAAGGTAGTCAGGGAGGCCTACCTGGAGGAAGAGGACTACTTTAGACAGATTGGGGACAGGTCTCTTCCAGCAGAGGTGACTGCCTGGACAAAGGTCTGGAGGTAATAAGCGATGAATAGTGCCAGGTAGCTAAGGCAGAGAGGGCAAAGTGGGTGGTGACAAGAGATGAGGCTTCTTAGACCCTCAGGAGCCTCCTGATGTTGAATGCCAGACAGAGTAGTCTGATAGCACTTTACTCTTAGGGAAAGGGGTGGTGGGTCTCTGCCATTGTCTGGCTGTGTGATTTTGGGTTAGTCTGTTATCTTCATTTGAGAATATAAGGGATATGATCCTTTATTTCACAGTACTAAACTTTAATTTTCAATATTTCACACATTTAGAATAGATGAAAAGGGTAGCACAATGAACACAGTACGTTCTTCTATTCATTAGCTACTGCTGCCTAACAAATTACCTCAAAATTTAGTTGCTTGAAACAACAAACCTTTGGGACTTCCCTGGCAGTCCAGTGGTTAAGACTCTGCGCTTCCAACACAGGGGGCGTGGGTTCGATCCCTGGTTGGGGAACTAAGATCCCACATGCCATGCTGTGCAGCCAAAACAAAAAAACAAACAAACAAACATTTATTATGTCATGCAGATTCAGAGGGTCAGGGATCTGGGGGGTTCTGGCTCAGGGTCTTTTATGAGACTGCAGTCAAGATATCAGCCAAGGCTACATCATCTGAAAGCTCAACGGGGGCTGGAGGAGCCACTTCCGTGTCAGCTCCCTCCCATGGCTATGGGTTGCAGGCCTCAGCTCCTCATAGCATGGACCTCCTCACATCACTGCTTGGACAGCCTCACCACATGGCAGCTGGCTTCCCCCAGATTGAGTCATTCAAATGCAAGAGCAAGGAGGAAGACGCAGTGTCTTTTATTATCTAGTCTAGAAGCTGCACGCTATCACTTCCGCCCAATTCCATTTGCTAAAAGCGAGTCACCTGGGGACGCACGACCTTTGCCCCGACGGCGGCGCCCCGGGCCCCCGAGGTTGCCTCGACTGAGGCCGGCGCGGTGGAGTCGCAGAAGCTGCGGGTGCGCAGGAGCTGTGGAGCCAACCCCGCGAGCCGGGAGCATGAGGACCTGGTGTCTGTGTCAGATTTGTACCTGCGGCTGAATATTTGGAAACATATCCTATGTATGGCAATGTTCTTCCACCTCAGAGTCTGAAGCCCAAGCAAGAATTTCGAGCATATCGTGGTAAAATGGAAGGAATAACAGCATTTAAGTCGGATGATCGTCCTTAGGAAATAGTCAAACAGCCTCGCCATGCACCAGAAGAATATAAACCAAAGCAGGGGAGATTGATCTTGGTATGATCTACAAACGGGATCTTAATTCTTATAAAAGTGCAGCGTGTGGCAACAGCTCGGCCTTTGGAGAGACAAGTTAAAAAAGGGAAGTTGCATACCGTCCCAACCTATAAAGGTAACTTGCCATTTCAAAAATTAAAGAGCTAAAAAACAGGGGGCTTCCCTGGTGGCACAGTGGTTGAGAGTCCGCCTGCCGATGCAGGGGACACGGGTTCGTGCCCCGGTCCGGGAAGATCCCATATGCTGCGGAGTGGCTAGGCCCGTGAGCCATGGCCGCTGAGCCTGAGCGTCCGGAGCCTGTGCTCCGCAGCGGGAGAGGCCACAATAGTGAGAGGCCCGCGTACCGCAAAAAAAAAAAAAAAAAAAAAAGAGCTAAAAAACAAAAACTTACTTCCAGCTTTGAGATCTAACATCGGATCATGATTTTGGTGCATTGCCAAACTTAAGTCTCCGTGGCTTAGGAAAAAACTTTTTTCTCTGTTGTCCAAATAGTATTGTATAGTGAGGAAAAAAAAGACTATTTTCTTGATGGAGAGTTAAGAGACCTGGATTCCTGTCCAAATTCAGCCACTTAATTAGTTTTCTCTATCTCAAACCATGAAAACAAAGGATACCACTGAACAAGCATTATGTCATATTTGTCACATTATGCTACATTTAGTCCGCACTGTTCCTTTCCTTCCATCCCAGAATGAGCTGAAACTTCACTGAGCATACTGGAGCCTTTAAGAAAGTCAAATAAAGAGCAACCCTCTTTGCCATTCACAAAAAAAAAAAAAAAAAAAAAAAGTGAGTCACCAAGTCCAGCCCACATTCAAGGGGAGGGGAATTAGTCTCCACCTTTGGAAAGTAGGAGCATCAAAGATTTTATGGACATATTTTAAAAGCACCACAACCTTACACCTATATTCAACAATTGTTAACATTTTTCCATATGTGCTTTATATATGTGTGTGAATATATACGTATTTGTTTTTAAACATTTGAAAGTTTCATACATCCATCATGACCCTTCACCCCCAAATACTTCAGCATTTCCTAAGAATAGGGACGTTTTATTACATAAGTGCGATAGTTTTATCACAGCAAAGAAAATTCATACTTATGACAAGATATTATTTAATATTCAGTCCATTTCTAATTTTCTTCATTGTTCTAAGAAGTTTTTGCAGCTTTTTTTCTTAACAGGGATCAAATCAAGGTTCTTGCACTACAAGTAAAGATTATATTCTTCTAATCCCTTTTAATTAGAATCTTGTTTATTTTTCACAACGTTGATGTTCTAGAGCAAACAGATCAGTCGGCTTGGAGGATGTCTCACAGTCTGGATTTGTCTATCTCCTCATGAGGCTGGTTTTTTTTTTCTTTTCTTTGGCGGGGGACGGGGCATGCCACTCGGCTTGTGGGATCTTATTTTCCCGACCAGGGATTGAAGACGGGCCCTCAGCAGTGAAAGTCCCAAGTCCTAACCACTGGACCGCCAGGGAATTCCCTTGTGAGGCTGTTTTATTCTTTGTCTATCCCTTGTAATTTCCATAAATTAGACCTAGAGGCTTAATTCAATTGTCTTTTTTTTTTTTTTTTGGCTGTGTTGGGTCTTTGTTGCTGCGCGTGGGCTTTCTCTAGTTGCGGCGAGCAGGGGCTACTTATCCTTGCGGTGGTGCGGCTTCTCATTGCGGTGGTTTCTCTTGTTGTAGAGCACGGGCTGTAGGTGTGCTGGCTTTAGTAGTTGCGGCCCGTGGGCTCAGCAGTTGTGGCTCATGGGCTCTAGAGCACAGGCTCAGTAGTTGTGGTGCACAGGCTTAGTTGCTCTGAGGCATGTGGGATCTTCCCGGAAAAGGGCTCGAACCTGTGTCCCCTGCATTGGCAGGCAGATTCTTAACCACTGTGCCACCATGGAAGTCCCTCAACTGTCTTATAGTTTATTTTATTTATTTATTTTTTCTTCTATTAGTGGAAACTAATGCGGAACATCCCTGCCCAAGAATCAAACCCATGCCCCTGCATTGAAAGCGTGGAGTCTTAACCACTGGACTACCAGGGAAGTCCTTATTTTATTCTTAATTTTTTTTGGCTGCACTGCGAGGCATATGGGATCTTAGCTCCCAGACCAGGGGTAGAACACACACCCCCTGCAGTGGAAGCACGGAGTCTTAATTATTGGACTGCCAGGGAAGTCCCATTCGTCTTGTATTTTAAAATATTATTTTCTATCATAAAAGTCATAGAACCCCATTAAAGAAAACTTGGAAACTAGGGGGAAAAAAGGAGAAAAATCCTCTGTAATCCCCCCAACCCAAATAACCAGTGTTAGAGTTTTGCCCTTCTTCCCTGCCTTGTTTTTCCATAGCATGCTTTCTACCTACTGTAAACCAGTGGGCAGTGTCTCATCTATTGCAGTTTTACTCAGTGCTCTAGTGTGGTGGGCAGGCTTCAACCTGGACCCCAGTGATCTCCGCCTCCCGGCATTCACATTATTTTTTAAATTTTTATTTATTTATTTATTTTTTGGCTGCATTGGGTCTTCGTTGCTGCACACGGGCTTTCTCTAGTTGCAGCGAGCAGGAGCTACTCTTCGTTGCGGTGCCTGAGCTTCTCACTGTGGTGGCTTCTCTTGTTGCAGAGCATGGGCTCTAGGTGCACGGACTTCAGTAGTTGTGGTACATGGGTTTAGTTGCTCTGCGGCATGTGGGATCTTCCCAGACCAGGGATCGAACCTGTGTCTCTGCATTGGCAGGCGGATTCTTTTTTTTTTTTTCTTTCTTTCTTTATTGCCTGCATTGGGTCTTTGTTGCTGTGCGCGGGCTTTCTCTAGTTGTGGCAAGCGAGGGCTACTCTTTGTTGCGGTGTGCGGCCTTCTCACTGCGGTGGCTTCTCTTTGTTGCGGAGCACAGGCTCTAGGCATGCAGGCTGCAGTAGTTGTAGGCACGCGGGCTCAGTAGTTGTGCCTCATGGGCTCTAGAGCGCAGGCTCAATAGTTGTGGCACACGGGCTTAGTTGCTCCACGGCATGTGGGATCTTCCCAGACCAGGGCTGGAACCCGTGTCCCCTGCATTGGCAGGCGGATTCTTAACCACTGCGCCGCCAGGGAAGTCCAGCAGGTGCTATTCTTATCCCCATTTCATAGATAGGAAACTGAAATTCAGGAAGGTTAAAGTTTGGGCGGCACCAGGTTCTTCCATTCTTCCTTAAACTTCGTCAATGCTCTGAGGATAATCTCCCGATCTGCTTAATTTAAACCCCTTGGGGTCCGCCATCGTGGGTCCCCAAGCCCCAGCTCTGTGCATTCTCTTCATTCTCTCCCACACTGTGTGCGTGGGGGACTACTAGGGCGGACCACCGGGTTGGCTTGTGGGGACCTTGAATGCCCCCACATTGAGTTGGAACCTTACCCCGTAACCGCCGGGGAGCCAGGAATGGTTCTTGAGGAGGGAAACGGACAAGGCCAGCGCTTTCTCCGTGGGGTCGTAGGTCTGTCCCTCCCTCTCCTGTCACTCACTCCTTGGGGAACGCGGTGGAAGGCGCCGAATCACAGCCTCCCCCTGGAAGCGCCCTCGTTGCCCCTGGCAATAGAGTCCAGGGGAACCACCGAGACCCGGCCCGACAGTGCAGAGCGCTCACTCCGGGCCAGCAAGGCTCGGAGATCTAGAAAGCGGAGCCTGACCGATTGTCACGTGGGCTGCCCACGGGAAGGCGGGACTTCCGGCGGCCCAGTATTTTCTTTCCGGTTGTTGGCTCCTACCGGCCCCTCCCTTACTGGCCCCTGCGCCCCCCTCCCCCCGCGGCCCCCGCCGCCGGGCCCGCCGCTACCATGAAGAAATTCTTCCAAGAGATCAAGGCCGACGTCAAGTTCAAGAGTGCGGGGCCCGGGCAGAAGCTCACGGAGTCGGTGGGGTGCGTGACACGCGCTGAGGCTTGAGGCCCGGGGGCGGAGATCAGCGGAGGGGGAGGGGCGGGGAGGCCAGTGAAGACGAGAGGCGGGGAGGGGCTGCATAGAGTCAGAGCGTGGGGAGAAACCTCGGGGGGCGGGGCAAGAGGGAGGGAGTGGGAGTAGGGGAGAGGGGAGGCCTCCGGGGGCGGGGCAGGAGGGGGCGGGGCTGCAGGAAGTGAGGGGGGGGTCCCTGGAGAGACCTTAGGGGGTTAGGGCGGGCGGTAAGGGAGAGGCCGGCGATGTGGAGAAGGGGCCCAGAAGAGGCATCGCATAGGGTTTGGGGGAATCTAGGTGACCAGAGATTGGGGACTGAGCCTGGAGAAACAGGTAGAGCTGGGGTCGCAAAAAGTCGTGAGGCTTAGATTCTGTGGCGATAGGGGTCTGGGCCTTGGTTCTGGAGCAGGAGGGAGGACGGGTTGAGGATCTGGAAGGCCAGGGAGCCTGAGGTGTTGTTGGAAGGGTGGTCAGGGACTTGGGAGGTGCGGGTGAACTGGGTGGGTGGTGGGTGCTGCGAGGAGCTAAGGTCTGGGAGGAGAAGGAAGGCAGGTGGGTGGAGATGGGGAGCTGGGGGAGTCTGCTACTGGAAGGAGGTGGGGGGGCCTCGTGGGTGATGGCTGAGTGGCCTGGAGGTTCCGAGGGTGACCTGGGAGGGGAGGAGAGGTGGCCTGCATTTCCAGGCCTCTGTGACTTATCTGGGGAGGACTTGGAGAAGAGAAGGGCCTGGGGCCACACTGGAGACTCCATGGGCAGGTGTGAGGGGCCAATGCTGTGCAGAGGATAGTGAAGAGCTGGAGCAGGTGAGGATGCCAGACTGAGGGCCGGTGGGCTGAGAAGGAGGCTCCACTGGGGGGGATGGGATGAGAAGAGGGAGTTCAGGAGGGGCTGGGGCTGCTACCAGGAGCTACAGAGGGGGCTGGGGGACCCAAGGGGGTTTAGGATGGGGAGTGACTGAAGAAAGAGGTCAGCCTGGGGAGGGTTCTGTGAGGCATAATGGAAGGGATTGTGAAGAGGTCGGGGCTGGGAGGGGGTCAGAGGAGAGGCAGGGAGGCAGGAAGGGGTGGTGAGGGCATCATGAGGTAGTGGGGGTGGGTGAGGGAGAGTGGGTGCGTGGCAAGGACATCAGGGCATCTGTCACGAGGACTGGGGGCCCCTGGGGTTCTTGGGAGGGGACAAAGGAGTAGTGGGACAAACGAGGCCCATGAGGGTCAGATCCATGAGTACGGGAGGGAAGTGCAGGTCCTGGGAGCCTGGGGCGGTGACAGGGAGAGGAGGCCACCTTAAGAGGGGCCCAGGGAGAGCCGTGGGCCAGACAAGGGGGTCCATTCATTTGTTCATCAAGTAGTGGGTGGAGGTGGGGGGCTGGTGCAGCTGGACTGTGTGTGACAGGAAGGAGGTGGGGGCTGATGGCTGTGTCAGACTGGAGGCCTGGGAGGACAGGAGAGGGGAGTCACATGGAGATCCAAGCTTCTGTGATGTGCCTGGAGCCGGACTGGGGACTCAGGGTGCGTGCAAGGGTGTGTGTCCAGCACTGTTACGGCATGAAAATCCGTGCCCTCTCAGGGCTCACGTTGTAGTGGGGAGAGGTGGACAAGTAGAACAATAAATAAACGATGAAAGATCAGCCCTGAAGAAAAATAAACAGGGTCCAGAGAGTGAGCCATGTGGGTGACTGTTAGGTGGTCTGGGAATGCCTCTCTGAGAAGGCGACTTGAGCGAGAGCTGGATGAGGTGAGACTCAGCCGTGTGGAAATCAACCCGTCTCTCTGTCTCTGTCACACACACACACACACACACACACACACACACACACACACACAGTTGAAGCGGTGCCTGTCCCTCCCAGGCAGAACACTCCAGGCAGAAGGCACAGAATATGCAAAGGTCCTGTCATAGGAGGTTGGGTCTGTGTGAAGAACAGGAGGGAGTTTAGATAGGAGTGAACAAGGGAAAGGGGCAGGTTGTGAAGGGCCTGGCCTGTAGCGTGCGGAGGCTGCAGGATTCTGTCCTGCATGGGATGAGAGGGCTTTGTGCAGAGGAGTGACTGGGTTTTAGAAGGATCCCTCTGGCTGCCCAGAGGAGCCATGAAGCGGGTGAGTGAGGGGTCTTGGAAAAATGGCGTTTTTATGGAAAGATGGGGCTAGGGTGACACTACGTGACTTGTCTTTTCTTCGACCTGAAACTCTCAGCTGTTGGGAGGGCTGGAGAGAGGGGCCGGGATGGGCAGGAAGCTCCCAGAGGCCTGGGGACAAGAAAAGAGGGCTGCCCGTGTGTCTGAGCAGAGCGGGAAGCATGAGGGCCATGAACTCAGAGCCTTGGCTCCTGAGAAGGTTCTAGAGATATAGCACAGATGATTCCAACTACTGGCATCGGGAGAGGGTCCTGAGGAAAGGAGGAGGATGAGGCAGGTGAGTCAGACCCTGGTGGGAAGAAGGCCATGTCTGCTGGAACGTCAAGGCCAGGTCGTTCTCGAGCTAGGTTGGGTTAGGAAGCTGCCCATCCTGTGGGATGATCATCCTGCCTACTTCCCAGGGTGGAGGGGAGATTAACCAGATCTTTGTTTGGGGTTTTTTTTGGCCTTGCTGCGCAGCATGCCGGATCTTAGTTCCCTGACCAGGGATCAAACCCGAGCCCAAGGCAGTGACAGCACCGAGTCCTGACAACGGGACCACCAGGGAAGTCCCTAAACCAGACCCTTGTAACACACTCCACGCAGGGCCTGCGTGCGGCCTGGCCCGCTGCCCAAGCTTCCGTGACCCTCTGGTGCTTGTGAAAGGGCGTCTGGAGCTCTCGCTGGGAGGCACGTTGCCATGCGTAATAGACGTGCTGAGCGACAGCTAGCTCCTGGTGCGCTGTCTGGCACACAGTAGGTGCTCAGTAGCTGAAGCCTCCATGTCTCATCCTGGTAGAGAGTAAGGGTGGAGCCTCTCGCTCAGGGAAGGGGGTGAAGAGCATCAGCCCCTGCGGATGGTAGGTGTGCTCTTACCTCGCCTGATAGATGATGACTCCGAGGCCCAGGCCGGTGCAGGATTTGTCCAAAGTGGCAGGCAGGGCGGGGAGCAGAGTCACCGTCTGCCTCCCGAGGCTCCTCCGTCTGCGTTAGACCCGTCTGGTGGCCGTGGTGGCCCCTGGGGCAGAGGCCCATGTCTGTCTGTTGGGGCAGGAGCAGAAGTGGGAGAGGGACAAAAGCTCTTCTGTCTGCCCCCATGTCACCTCACGGTCCCTCCGCATCTCCTTAGGGAGAAGGGCCCCAAAGAAAAGCCCAGCAAGCCGGCGCTCTGGCAGCCCCGCCAGGGACCTACCGATGAGGCGCAGATGGCGGCCGCGGCGGCCCTGGCCCGGCTTGAGCAGAAGCAGCCCAGGGCGCGGGGCCCCACATCACAGGAGTCCATCCGGAGCCAGGGTGAGCCTTGGCCGTCCTTGGGCCACGGGGTTGGGTATGGGGGGCGGTGGAGCGGGCCTCTGCCCCTCTGTCCTCGAGGCTGATCCTTGACTTTTCATGCGTTCCAGGTCCTGTGCTTGGCTCTGGCTGAAAATAATTTCATAGCCAGCGACTCGGGGTGGGAGGAGGGTTTAAATCACAGCTGTGAGCCAGTCCACAAAGGGGCCATGCAGGTGGAAAGGCCAAGGGGGGCTGCTGTGGTCTGGGTGGCACGGATGTCAGGGAGGTTGCGGAGGGGAGGGTTGGGACTCGGAGGGGGGGAGCACGGTGGCCTGGCGCAGCCTGGGGGCATGGAGAGGTTGGTGGGCTGGGAGGACGTTCAGCTGGAAGGACTAGAATTTGACCACACGAGGGTCCATGCCGGGGAATGGTGTGCCTGGCTCACACACTGACCCGTCCCTGCCTCTCCCTCCAGTGAGAAAGGAACTTCAAGCTGAAGCGACTGTCAGTGGGAGCCCAGAGGCCCCAGGGACCAACCCGGTAAAAGCATCACGATGGAAGCATGACACCCAAGGGGTGGCCTGGGGCGGGCAGGGGAGCTGGGAGCCCTTAGAGTGCCCGCTTGGGCTCTCTTCTGTGTTTGGTCTGATTGGTGCCCAGCCCTGGGCGGTAAGCATCTGGTGCTGGAGAGATGCAGAAAGGACATCGGGGTGGATCGAGGTCATCTCTGGCCTCAGGACGCTGGGGATCCCCGTGGTTTAGGGCGGTGTCATCTGGGACCTGTGTGCTTGGCACCTAATGACACCAGGCCCAGGGGGAGGGACTGCACCTCCGTTAAGTCCCCTCCCTCCCCTGTAACCCCATGAAGGTAGGTGCTGTTACAGTTCCCACTTTTCAAAAGAGAAAACAGGTTCAGAGAGGTGAGGCCTGGAGCCCTTGGTCATGCACTTCGAAACCAGCAGGGGCAGGACTGGAACCCCAGTCTGTCTGAGTCCAAAGCCCTTAGCCTTAGCACTGCCCTCTGCTGCCTTCCTTGGATACAGGAGGGCACCATGGAGACTGGTGTAGTCAGGGAGGCCTTCCTGGAGGAGGCAGGCCTCAAAGGAGAACTTGGCAGAAAGGGTGTTCTGAGCAGCACCACCTGTGAGGCCTCACTGAATTTCGGAATGGAACGGACCCTGGATATTACCTAGGAATTGAAGCCCAGAGCAAGGCTGGGACTCATCCAGGGCACCGTGACTCCTCACTCTCCCACCAAAGCCCCTCCCTCACCAGGTAGGGGGGCGGGCAGAGCAGGAACGATCAATTCAGCACTTACACCGTGTCCGGAGCTGCTCCACACTTTCCGTTCCTTACCTTGTTGAATTCTGAGGTGGTCCCTCAAGGACATCTTATAGACCAGAAGACAGGCTCAGAGGGGCCACGGGGTCCCATGGCTAATAGGTAGAGGGGACAGCATTGGGACCAGGATGTCTGGCTCCCAGGGCCACGTTCTCAGGACTGTGGCACTCGGGCGGCTCGGGGTGGCCTCTGTCCACAGTCTAGGCTCAGACACCCTCACCCATCCTCCCAGGTGCCCAAGCCCAAAGAGGAGGGCTCGACCCACCTGGCAGTGCCCGGAGTGTACTTCACCTGCCCGCTCACAGGGGCCATCCTGAGGAAGGACCAGCGGGACGCCTGCATCAGAGAGGCCATTCTCTCGGTGAGTGCCAGCCCTGGTGCAAGAGCCGCCCCCCGGGAGCCTGGGTGGCACAGAGCATATGCTGTGGTTCTGTTTTAACCTCTCTAAAGAGGGAATACTTACCTGAGGGACAGAATTCAAGATACAGAAGGGTAGGCGGGGAAAAGCCACCTCCCACTCACCTCGCGGCTATTCTCCCTGAGGCAGCAGCTGTAAGTAGTCTAGGCCCCTTTTCAGAGATGCTCCAAATATGTACAAACTACCAATACATCTATATCTGCCACACGTGCTGTGTGTTCGTTTTACGTAAAAGGTAATGTACCGTTCACGCCTGACGTGGAAACTGCTAGGTATATCAGTGCAGAAAGAACTTCCACATTTTTTTCCCCCTTAAAACTCTGTATTTGGAAATAATTTCAAACCTAAAGAAAAATCGCAAGGAGAACAAAAAGAACACGTGAACATCCTTTAATCAGGGTGGGAGTGTCCTCTTACTGTTCTGACAGATTACTACGAACTTGGTGCCTCCAGACAGCATGCCTCTTATAATTCTGGAAATTAGAAGTGGGACTTGGGTCTCACGGGGCCACAGTCAAGTTGGCCGCAGGGCAGTGTGCCTTCTGGGAGCCCTAGGGGAGTCAGGCTGTCTGTACTCCATGGCTCCTTCTCTGTCTTCACAGCCAGCGGTGCCAGGCCAGGTCTTTCCCAGCTGCCATCTCTCTGCTTCTCTCTCTGGCTCTCTCTTCCCCCTTTTAAGGGCCCTTGTGATTCCATTGGGCTCACCTGGCTAATCCAAGCTAATCTCTAATCTCCCTATTTTAAGGTCCACTGATCAGCAGCCTTAACTCCATCTGTCACCTCCACACCCCCTGACCCATAACATACTCCCAGGTTCCAGGGATCAGGTCACAAATATGTATGTCATTCTGCCCACCTTACTCACATTTGCCAGTTGCTAACATTTTTACCCCATTGGCTCTGTCACGCCTCTCTGTTTTTTTCTGAGCCGTTCGAAAGCCTGCATTCTCCACAGTGACTGCGTGATGACTCACGGCAAAGAGTTGTTCCCTGACTCTTTAACCAACCCCATGTTGGTGTTGATAAGCGCGTAGGAAGTTCCCAGTCTTTTGCTAGTGAGGACAATATTTATGATGAAAACCTTGTCTGTGCATCACTTTGAGCTGTAGGCTCCATTCCAGAAGCAGAGTTGCTGGGACAGAGGACAGCGTGTAGGGCTTTGGAGAGTTGTCACCAGATGAACCTCCATGTGGGTTGTCCTGATTCACACTCACCCAGCAGTGTGTGAGAAAATACCCATTTCCCTGTCCCCCGTTGTCACTGTGGGTTACCAAACATTTTTTGTCTTTACCAAAACTGATTGGTAAAAATAATATCTCAGCATAGTTTTAGTTTGCATTTCCTTTTTTAGGCTTAGGCTGGCTGTGTTTTCATATGAGAATGCATCCTTTGCCCATTTTTGTGTTGGGTGGTGTTTTCTTTTCTTATTGATTTGTAGGCACTCTTTACATATTAGGAAAAACTAGCCTTTTGCCTATGATCTGAGTTGTGAATATTTTTCTCCAGTTGTTTACTTTTTAGAGTTGGCTTATGGTCATATGTCCATGTAGAAATTTCTAATCTCTATGTAATTCAATGTGTCAGTCTTATTTTATGGCTTCTGGGTTTTGTGACCTACTTAGGAAGGCCTTCCCCACTTCAGGATTAAAACAACTCTTCCATGGTTTTTCTAGTGCTTTTCTGTTTTGCCTTTTGTTGTTTGCTTTGTTTAATGTTTAAAGCTTTGATCCCACTAGAATTATACCTGTGTAGAATAGGACGCATGGAGCTAGTGTTATTCCTTTTTTTTTTCCGGATCGTTATCCAGTTTTCCCCAATCCTCATTTATTGAAACACCTGTCTTTTGGCCACTGTGAAATCTGCCATTATCACAAAGTAAATCCCTACATGGATTCCGTTCCTTTCTGGATGTGTCTGTTCTTTTGTCCCCTTGTCCATTCGTGCGCCCTGGTCCTAATTTAAACGAGGCTGCAGGCTGCCTGGGAACATCTGAGAACAGCATTTGGAGCTGCAGCTCTTCCCTGGGTGGGTGGGTGTGCTTGTCCTGAGGAGGCTGGAGTAGGGGGCGGTCAGCCTGGCTCAGCCTTGTCCTGAGAATGCCCCCCATCTTACTGCTGCTTCTCTGCAGACCCGATTTCTCTGCCCTTCCACGTATTTTTGTCCTACCCTGGCAACTTACTGGCAGACTGGGCTGGGTCCCAATTTGAAGTTCCCAGGAGAGCTGGCCCAGTTCAGATCAGACAACTAAGTGACACAGTGTGGCTGCTGAAGGCTCACCCCAGTGTAGCTGAGGGATGGTAGCTGGGGCAGGGTGGAAGCCCCACAGCTGCCTTCCAGGAGCTGTGGCTGGGCTTCTGTAGGGCTGCCCAGGGGTAGATCTGAGGGGGCCAGGTCTTCTGTGCTCTTGATTCATCACCTCTGGTGACCCAGATGTTCACCCCCACCATTTTTTTTTTTTCTTTTTGGCCACACCTTGCGGCATGTGGAACTTCCCCGACCAGGGATCAAACCCGTGGCCCCTGCAGTGGAAGTGCAGAGTCTTAACCACTGGACCGCCAGGGAGGCCCCACCCCCACCATTATCCAGGCAGAGCAAATGACTCTGGGGCTGACGCGGGTGCCAGCCCCACTCGCCATGTAACTAGTGACTTTCTGGGGCTGCAGAGAAACACCACCATACGGTGTGGCTGTGTGCAGTGGCTGTCCACAGCGTGAGCAGATCTGCTGCCCAGTCTTGCCCCTCGCCTTAGTTTTCCATTCTTAGCCTCTCCTCGCTGGGGTGCTGTTCGCAGGGTCCCATGGGGACCGGTCAGTGATGTCTCCACTATCTTGCCTCCCCCAGGAGTGATCAGGCAGCCACAGGTCACAGACCTCTTTTGCGTCCTGTCTCTGCCACCTCCGTCTGTTTCTAGAACGTCCCTCGTAGGGATGGGGGATGAGGAGGGACGGCAGGTCCGCGGTGGCTGGCGGGTCCCGGGCACTCAGCTGCTGCGCCCTTGGTGGCGCTCAGTGCTGGCGTTGGGCACCAAAGCCAGAGCGGTAGGCAAAGGTCTGTGTCACGCGGACACAAGGGGTGGCGTAACAAGGGCTGCCATCGCCCCCTTTTCCCTAGACGTGAGGGCAAGGCTGAGGCCCCAGGCTGGAGTCATCAAAAGGGCTTTCCTCC
Organism: Phocoena phocoena; assembly: GCF_963924675.1. Lineage (NCBI taxonomy): Eukaryota > Metazoa > Chordata > Mammalia > Artiodactyla > Phocoenidae > Phocoena > Phocoena phocoena. The sequence continues at coordinate 170,056,475 of NC_089221.1, forward strand.
TCCTTTTTCTGCTGTTGAGTTTGCTTCCGTCCCACGCTAGGGCCTGCTGTGAGACAGTTCTTACTGTTGTCACCGGTGTCACTGCTGCCACCTGAGTGCTGAGACCTGGCTGCTTGGCTGGCATGGCCTCCAGGCCCTGAGGTGGACGCTTTCTGACTCAGCTTTCCTCCCTCCTCCCAGCACTTTTCCACCGACCCAGTGGCCGCCTCCATCATGAAGATCCACACGTTCAACAAGGACCGGGACCGGGTGAAGCTGGGCGTGGACACCATCGCCAGGTGAGTGGGTGGCCCCCTCCCACTGGGGTGCCAGCTCCTGGGCCTCCATCGGGATCGGCTGAGGGGCCCCAGAGGGAGCACGGCCCTGGGAGTGAGGCCAGGCCCCATCCTTCACTCCCCCTCGCCCTTGGGGAAGGGCCTTGGCCTCTCTGGGCCTCATTTTACCAGTGTTTAGAATGAAGAGGTTTACTGAATCGGGCGTTTCCAACCCTGGCTTCCCTTTGGGATCATCAGAAGAATGTGAAGCAGGCAGGGTCTCACCCGCCGCCGACAACTCCTCTGATGGGAGCAGGTCGGAGGCGGGGCCAGAAGTCTGTTGCTCAGCAACCCCCAAGCCAGCTCTGGGGACCCATCAGCTCTGGCTCTGCCTGCTCCACCCCCACCACGGTGGCTCCTTGGTGCCCTCAGGGGGAGGCAGGACCGAGGAGGAGGCCCAGTGTCGGGGGCACCAGGGGTTGGGCTCTATGGGGTATACAGGGTGTGATGGCAGCCTTCCCGGGGGGTCACTCTTAGCACGAGCCGGTGTGGCTCTGAGCTGCTCTCCCCTGTCCGCCCAGGTACCTGGACAACATCCACCTGCATCCCGAGGAGGAGAAGTACCGGAAGATCAAGCTTCAGAACAAGGTGTTCCAGGTGAGGGCTGCCACCAGAGTGACTTAGCCTGGGGTGGCCGGCGTGGCCGGGCCTGTGAGGCCACCCAGGACCCAGGCTGGCGGTGGGAGCAGCTGGGCTGCAGCCAGCCAGTGGTGGCCAGAGCCAGCTGCAGAAGGGCCCCTGCAGGGCTTGGGAGTTGAGGTGGGCAGAAGGTGCCAGGCAGGGAGGGAGGGCTTCGTGAGCGCAGGACGAGCACAGTACGCGTACACTGTCTGCTCTCGCCACCAACCCACGGTGTGACTCGACTTTTCTTTGAATTAGCTGGGAACACATCGGCACTGGGGAGATTTTTCACGCAAACGCAGACTTCTGGTTTCTGTGGAGAAATCGCAGGGTCCTAGCACTCTGGCCCGTGGTACCCGTGCAGCTGGCGGGGCCCTGCTCTCTCCTGGGGGTCCCCACCCACATCCAGCATCCCAGGGCCTGCCTCCCCCGCTTCTGGGGACTCCCAGCCTCCGCTGTCCTTTGGCTCTTCAGCCTCCTTCACCCTGGTGTTGACCTTTTGGGATCCCAGGCCCTCTGTGAGCTCACCCCTGCAGACAGCTTTTGGGGTTCATCCTGTCCAGGGGCAGTGGCCGCTCTGAGACTGGGGACTCTGGGCCAGAAGGGCGGGGTGGGCAGTGAGGCCGGTGGGGCACGAGGAGGCCTCAAGGGTCCCTCATGACCTCTGGCTCCGCTCTCAGGAGCGCATTAACTGCCTGGAAGGGACCCACGAGTTTTTTGAGGCCATCGGCTTCCAGAAGGTGCTGCTTCCGATCCCCGACCAGGGTAAGAGAAAAAGAGAAGGGCCGTGGCTGAGCCCAGGGGCAGGGGTGGGAGGGGCCTGGCTCGGGGGGTCTCCCTGCTACGGCAGAGTGACATGCCCACGTGTCCCAGAGGGCCCCGAGGAGTTCTACGTGCTGAGCGAGGCCGCCCTGGCCCAGCCCCAGAGCCTGGAGCAGCACAAGGAGCAGCTGCTGCGCGCCGAGCCCGTGCGGGCCACACTGGCCCGCCAGCGCCTGGTCTTCCAGCCCTCGCCCCTGGCCTCCCATTTCGACCTGCCTGCGGACTTCTTCAGCCTCACGGCGGAGGAGCTCAAGCGAGAGCAGCGGCTGCGGTCAGAGGCCGTGGAGCGGCTGAGCGTGCTGCGGACCAAGGCAATGCGCGAGCGGGAGGAGCAGAGGGAGATGCGCAAGTACACGTACACGCTGCTGCGCGTACGCTTCCCCGACGGCTGCCTCCTCCAGGGTGCGTGCTGGGTGCTGGCTATGCTGCCTTGGGTCTGCTGTGCGCCGGCAGGAGCAGGCTGCTCTGGTCTGAGCTTGTCCCGGGGGAGGAGGCTGAGGGCTCAGGGGGGCTCCCACGAGCTCCAGCGCCACACTTGTGCCCCCGCCAGGGACCTTCTACGCCCGGGAGCGGGTGGCAGCACTGTACGCGTTTGTCCGGGAGGCCTTGCTGATCGACTGGCTGCCTTTTGAGCTGCTGGCCTTGGGAGGGCAGAAGTTGTTGGAGGACGAGAACCTGGCCTTCAATGAGTGCGGGCTGGTGAGTGACGGGCTCCCCGCACAGCGGAACTGGGTTTTCTGGGTTCTTGGTGAATCAGCACAAACCCCCGAGGAGGGGGATGCTCTTCAGTTGGAGGTGGCATTAGGGGAAGGGGTCCTGGGGCCAGGCTCCCTGGGTGTGAGTCCCACCTTTCCACTTCCTTGCCATGTGATCTTGAGTAACTTCTCTGTGTCTACAAAATGGGAATGTGCCCAGTGTGTAAGAGTCCTCTGTGGTGCAGAGCCAAGGTGGCATTCAAAATGCAAGGAATTACTGGGGAGGGTGTAGGCGGGGGCTGGAGGGTGGTCAGACCCTGATTCAGGGAGGCCTGGACAGGAAGTCCTGACTTCCGGGGAAGTCCCTGTTATATGAGAATGGACTGAGTGCATGGGTGTGCCGTCAGCGGCGGGGAGCAGTCCCGGCTCCAGCAGGAAGATTTGAATGTGAAGCGGGAGCTCTGTCACATAAAGGCCAGAGCGAGGCTGAGGCTTCTTACCCCACTGCAGGTGCCCTCGGCCCTCCTGACCTTCTCGTGGGATGCAGCCGTGCTAGCAGACATCAGGGCTGCGGGGGCCCAGCCAGACTCATCTGTCCTGAAACCCGAGCTCCTGTCGGCCATCAAGAAGCTCTAATGAAATAAAAGCAAGGTTGGCTTCAGCCCCTGTGGGTCTGTCTCATGCTCTCTCCCTGCTTCCTCCACATTCCCCTCGTCCCCAGTCCCCCCACCACCCCAGGGCCTCCCAGCCTCCTCCGGAACCTCCTCCTGCCCACGGGCACCACAGGCATGGAGAGGGGTGCTGGTTGGCCCGTGGTTGCATGCCAAGACTGCCACCTGGATGGGGCAGCCTCTAGTAGCCTGCTTAGAGAAGCCCGGGCCCAGTCCCCATGTGCTGTGGCCTCGGTGGCTGTGGCTAGCCCTGAGGTGACTGGCACAAGAACGAGACACTGGGCCTGTCAAGACATGGTGTGTAAAATTCTAAACCTGAATAAAGTTTCCCGGTGGTAGGTTGAGGTCGTGGGAGGCGGTGTAGGGTGGCAGCTCTGCAGAGCCACCAGCAGGTGAGGCCCGGCCGTGGCTCCCGGTGAAGTGGGGCCAGGCGGACACCCTGTGGCCACCTGGGCACCCAGGAGCCCCTCATGTCCGAGGTGAGCTCTTCACTTCCCGCACCTTCCTAATTGTTGTCCCCACCGGCCTGATGAGCCAGCCCTGCTGAGCGCTTCCCAGGGCCCCGGAGCCTTGCAGGCCCCACAGGGCAAGCTCCCCCAGATGTCCACATCCTCCTCCCTGGACCTGTGAATGCGTTACTTTATGTGACACAGGGACTTGGCCTGTGATTGAGGATGAGATGGGAGGTGGCCCTGGGTTAACCTGGTGAGTTCTAATGTGTGGAGGAAAACAGAAGGGATGGGGAGATGTGGAGGAAGGGGCCACGTGCCAAGGATTCGGGTTGGCCTCCAACAGCTGCAAGAGGGACAGAAACAGATTCCCTCTAGAGCTTCCAGTGGGAACCAGCCCTGCTGACACCTGATTCTGAGCCAGTGAGGCCCTTGTCGGACTTCCGCCCCCCAGAACTGCCGGTAGAACAAGTCTGGCGGTTTGTTGCAGCAGCCGTGGGGAGCCAACGCAGACAGGGGGACCAAGGCCTGGAGGGTGTGGGCACTCGCCCCCGGTCACACCTCTGCCGGGAGACACCTGAGCCCCTGCTCCTGACCGCTCATCTGGATCGTCCCCTCCCTCTCACCCGCAGCCTGGCCCTGGGCTGTGGCCCCTACTGGACCCTTGCCTTCACAGAGGCCAGTGGTGGCTGGTCCTCTGGCCACTGTGAGATTAAAGCATCTAGGCCCCAGATGTGGTTAAAACAAAATTCCCTGGTAACGCCGTCAGCCACACGTGCTTTGTCTCCCACCTGGGCCGCCGGCAGCTCTGTTCCCACGTGCGGGCAGGACCTAGGCCCATCCTCCTTTGCCGCCTCATCTCCGGAACCCAGCACTGCCTCGGCTTGATACCCTGCTCTCGACTCCCACTAGGAGTCGACTGCAAATTGTCAGGTGGCAACTAAAACGGTTTAAGGCGACGTGACCGCCGTAGGTAGTCACATCACAGGTGGAGTCACACCTGCGTCCTTTCCCTGTGCCGGCACTCAGCTGCACCCCACATGCAGCATCTCGTCCTGGATGGGGCCAGGGTCCTCGCCCCACAACTGGGGTGCTTGTCAGCCCCACCCGTGCAGAGCTGGAGAGGAATGGGACCCCTCCGGGAGGACTGGGGTGCTGCCAGGAGAGGCAGGCCCGGCAGGGACCTGGCCACCACATGGTGAGCTCCCCGTGGCTGGGGTCATGTCGCCCTGTCTCGGGTGCATCCACAGTCAACACTGAACCATTCTTCACAATGAGATGCCAGCCGACTCTTCTCTCTCGGGAACAGCGGCAACAAAGACAGCATGATGTTAAGGGCCGGCAGACAGGAGCCCAGTTCCGATGGAGTCTGTGAATTCTGCCAAAATCTCATCTGCCCCAGGCCCTCAGAGCATGCTCGAACGCCTCTGCAGGGCCTATCACAGCCCCGTCCGAGGGCTGCTCCAGGGCCTTGGAGGCCAGGGCTCAGCAGGCGCCGTGGCTGGCTCCACGCTGCTCAGCTTCAACACTCCTGAGGGGTGGCCTGACCCAGAGGTCGGTTCTGGAAGCCAGGATTCAGCTCCTGGAGGTTGGGAATACCTCTGCTCGCCTACCCGAGGGGCAGGAGGGATTAACCGGCGTAAACCACCAGCCGAGAAGCCCTCACCTTGAACTAGGTCAGTGGGGAGGTTGAGGATTTCACAACAAAGAGGTGGGACAGCGCTTTTGCAAACCGTAAAGCTTTATAGACATGCCACAGGTCTATGCGTGGCAGGGACGGGGGCAGCGGGGTGGGGAGTGGACACCCGATGGCACAGAGCCCCGGGCTTGGGCCCAGGGCAATGGACGCACCACTCACAGAAGTGACGTGTTTGAAAAGACGACAGACATGCTAGGTCAGTCTAGACGATAGTTTATACACATCCATGTCAGGTCCGGGTGCCACGCCGCACCCAAGGGGCTCCAATTCATTTACAAGCATCTCATCACAGTGCCTGCCAGGGGTCTGGAGAGCACAACCAGGGTTTCCCCGTGCAGGTCATCACATCACAATAATGCTTTATTAAGGGACAGAATAATATGCAGCTTTGGGGGGGAAATTTTTACAAATATCAAAAAGAACTAATCAAGCATCCTATATAAAACTTTCCAACCTTCCAGGGAGGTCTGCAAAGCAGGACAAAGTGCTCTTTACACAGGAATCGGGACTTTCAAGTATCTGAGTGGCATTGAAAATACCCTAACCATTCTACGTACATACACGGGCCAGTCGGGGCGCTCAGGAGGGGCCGAGCGAGCTGGAGGCCACGAGGCTCTCACTGGTGTTCATTCCCACAGACCCCCCAGCTCCAGTTGTTGTTCCACACGGGGCCTGGATGTCTGCAAAGCAAGAGAGGGAGGAGCTTCAGCCGCCGTGTCCGCTGTGGGGCCGGGCAGGCTGCCCGCTCCTCACTAGAGCTTCGGCCGTGTCCACCTCGAGCCCGTGTGCTTCCGTGGCACTTTCCAGCGGCTTTACCCTTGACCCTCCTGAGCAGGGGAAGCCCGTGGCAAAGATGAGGAAAGTGGGCAGCAAGGCCCAGTGGCTTGCTGGAGCTCATGCTGCCGAGGATGGCTGGCCTGGGGCTCACTGCCCCTGGGAAGCTTGGTTCAGAGGCTGCCCCTCACCAGTGCCGGTGCCCTACCCCGGACCCTCCCTCCCTGACATGGCTCATCACCACCAACCTTCAGGTCTCTGGTTTCCTAAATGCAGCTTTCAGACCAGGGCAGGCGGCCCAGGGCCTGGGCTGGCGCCTACTGCCCGCACCACCATCAGACCGGCCCGCCCAGCGCCTTCCAGGGCCTCCTCACTCAGTCCCCGTTAGTCACAAGAGGCAAGCGGGAGAGTGACCGTAACCGTTCTTCCCTTTCCTGCCAGCCTGAAGGAAAAGAGGAGGGTTTGGGACCCTTCTCACCCCCAATATCCGAGATGTCCATGATCACACAGTCGCCTTCCTCCTCCTCCTCCTCCTCTGTGTCCGCCTGGAAGCCATCCAGGTCCCCAGCTCCGACCTGAACAGACAAAAATGCATGGCCGTCAGCAGCAGCAGCAGCAGCAGACAGGGACAGTGTGAGCCCTCCCGCCATCCACTTCCCTACTCCTGACCTCCTCTGCCCATCTTGGCAACAAAATTTGAGGAGTCTGTTTGATGGGTTATGATCCAAGGAAACTTTGGGGGAGTTCTCTCAAATGAACTAATTATGTTCAGATTTCTGAAAACTACCCCAATCGTTATTTACCTGATTACAAAAATAATTTATTGTTTTTGAATTAGAACTCTGGGTTTCCGGTTTGGTTTGAAAGAGAGATGGATAAAGCACACACTTTCTCTGAATTGTGATTTGGACTAAGTGGCTGAGAAATTAGTTGGTCAGTGTTTTCTTCTCTGCCCAACAGCTTCATCCCCTCTGCCTGATGCTTGGTACCTCTCCCTCTGATTGAGGCTCCGACCAGTTCTGCCCGTGAGGACACCATCTGCACCCTGTGGACAGGGGTTGGGAGGGGTGGGAAGGCTCTACGGAGGGTGGGATTTACAGTGAGATTCCCAGGCTGTTTTCACTGGCTTCCACCAGAGGGGACAGAGAGACAGACTGTGGAAAGTAACAGGACCGACTTTATACATCACCCATCCACACGCGGCTCACACTCTGTACATGAACAAAGAGCCAGCAGAGGCGGTGGAGTTGGGGCTACTTCCGCGGGGAGGCTATTTCTCAAAACACTCCTGGAGTTCCTCTGCTACAGAAGTCTCCGTTTGCCTGGAAAAGGGACGACAGCACACCGGGGCTGTCCGCCTTGCCCACGGTCCCCCAGCCTGGCCGGCAGAGGGGGCTCAAGCTCGCAGCCCCCTCAATGCTAGTGTAGAAGCTCCACGCTGGGATCCTCGGGCTGGGAACCACCGAGGCAGGAATAGCCCCAGGCAGGCAGGGGCACCACTGGGGATGCCGTGGGCAGTTTCCAGCTACCTGTTTCAAGATAGCTGACTGGCCAAGATGAACAGACAGCGCAGCTCTCCCCCGCGCTGCCCTGGAGGCACTGGTTTGGGTCGGGTGAGCGATGGGACAGATGTGTCTCTTGGAGCTCTCACCAGCCCCCGGGCCCTCCAGACAGGAAGCCAAGGGCAGACAAATGAGGAATTCTCGGAGGAACCACCGCCCACTGCCCTGCAGGCACGCGACAGGTTTCAAGCCTCTGAAGTGAGGGTTCAGGACGTCGCCCCAAGTCCTGCTGCGCTGAGGGCCATGGGACAGCTCGCCACGCTGCTGTCACTACTGCAGGGGAGGGTGCAGCGCCGGAAAGTGAGCCTCCGGAGTAGGAAGACACTGAACCACAAAGCATGGAGACTGGAAAGGGCAAATGCAGCCCCTGCCCATGTAAAAATAAGACCAAGGCCGAAGGGTTGAGCTGCCGTGGGGCTACACACACACTTGGTGGCAGAACTGGCACCTGACCTCAGCCTGCTCGATTCACTAGATCATGGTACCTTGTAAACCCATAAGGTAGCATGGCTACTTTGAACTCTAAGTGAAAAGAGTTTAGAATTCCCACAAATTGAAAAAGCCCAACCCAAGCTAAACTATTCATATGCATTTATAGTTTAGCAACAATTACCCCCAAGCGTGCGGAAGGATCAGTTAGTGGCTTTATCAAAACACAAAGAGAAGCATTCCGCATGCTCCCAGGCCTCCTCCAATCCCGACCTCAGAAACTTCCACCCGTGGCTCCCACTTTATGCTGGCGCCCTGCAGCACAGGCCCTGCTCAACGCACACCCAGAGCTATCCTCCCACCCGCCCTTCCAAATCAACCAGCATTTTGTCGGTCAAGGTCTCATTGAACCAGCCTCTCTTGCAGCTGGGGTGGCAATGCCAGAGCATTCCAGCCAGAAAGATAAGGTGGAAGTCTGCCTCCCCTCCAGCCAAACGGGAATCCTCCCCAGGGTGAGCTTGGCCATCCTCGTCTTGCTGGCTAGAGATGCAGCAGCCGTTCTGCCACCATGAATACAAGGCCACAAACTAAAGCAGGAGGGAGTGCGACAGGAGGTGCTTGGCCCTGGACGACAACGTTCACAAGCTCCGGACTTCTTGTTGCTGGAGACAAACTCCCATTAGTTTAAGGTGACGCAGGGGGCTTTATCCCTGAGGCCTGCACAGTCCCAGGGGACCAAGTGCTGTCACAAGCAGGGTGTCCCACCTTGAGCACTCAGAGGAGCAGCTGGGATGACTCCCCACCACCCTGAAGAGCCGGCGCTCTGAGCTTCCCTTCCTGAGATGCACCCATTGTGCTGGCCCACGCTGTGGTCCTGGGGCCTTCCCACGGGATTCCCTGAGAAGGGGCTTTTAAACTGCAGACTTTAGCACCTACCCCACACCCACTGAATCAGAACCGCTGGGGCCAGCACACCCAGAACCACCAGCTGTGTAGCCTTCCATGCGTCCCCGCCACACCGCAGAGCCTCTTCAAGGCCTGTCAACGGGGAGAAGCCGCACTGACTGCTGTTCACGTGTATCTCGTGGGATGAAAGGCGTCACTGACTCTCATGAATCAACCCCTCTCACCTGAGGAGGGGCACCCAGTTTATGTGGGAGCATCTTCTCGTTCCTGGTAGCTCAGTAAACAACGAAGCACCAATGAAACGTAAGAATCCACGTCAAGTCCCTGGCATGAGGAGTAATAAGGACTAAACAGTCGTTTTCCACGTGAAGAAACACAGGCAATGAACACGCGTGGGGACTGCCACACCAGGAGAGGAAGAGCAGAGAGGGGCTCAAGAAGACAGCTGTGTCTCTTGCGAGAATCTAAGGGAGGGCTGATGGGGGCAGGAGCCCACGAACACTGCTTGGATAAGGACACTAAGGAGGTCTTCCAGACCCAGCCGCTTTCAAACGGGCTCTCTGGCCAGTTTCAGCCAGAGCAGCCACACTCGCGGTCCTGCTAAGATTGTCTGGCTAATGACATCGACCGTGAAAAGGCTCTGCGGCTTGAACACAGCTTGAACACATAACGGATTGTTTTGGGTCAAGGCCCAGGGAGGGAAGTGTTTGTGGGGCTGGGGCCCCCAACTCCTCACCAGGTGGGCTCCCCCAGTACCAAGCCGTGTCCACAGGCCTCACAGGGACAGGGGCTGGGGAGTGGCAGGAACAGGCGGCATGACCACACCGGACGGTTCTGACGGTCCCTCTTGCTGTGACAGTTTAGGAAGCAGGTTTACGTCGCACCCGAGACCTCATTGGTCTGTGGGCTGCAGGGAGAAGGCTAAACATCACTCCAGGAGCCGTTGCCCCCCGGCCCTGCCCCCGGCCTCCTCACCCCAATGGCCACACACTAACAGCAGAGGAGCAGGGGGCGGGGGGGGGGGTGGGCAGGGGTGGGGTGCACACCGGCTCCCCTCTGTCTCCGTCACCACCCTTCAGCACCTTCAGCAGCAGCTCCTGGAGTGGCAGTGCCCCCGAGGAGAGCCCGGGATGTGAGCGGAAGACCCAGCTCCTCCTCGTCAAATCAAGTCTCCCCACATCTCTAGGTCTGTGAGACGCCTGCTTCAAGTGAGGACCCGGTGGGCTTCCCTGGTGGTGCAGTGCTTAAGAATCTGCCTGCCAATGCAGGGGACATGGGTTCGAGCCCTGGTCCGGGAAGATCCCACATGCCGTGGAGCAACTAAGCCCGTGAGCCACAACTACTGAGCCTGTGCTCTAGAGCCCACGAACCACAACTACTGAGCCTGCGCGCCACAACTACTGCAGCGTACATGCCCATGCTCCGTAACAAGAGCAGCCCCCGCAATGAGAAGCCCTCGTGCCACAACAAAGAGCAGCCCCCCGCTCACCCCGACTAGAGAAAGCCCATGTGCAGCAACAAAGACCCAAAACACAGCCAAGAATAAATAAGATTTTTTAAAAACTAGAGGCTTCCCTGATAGTGCAGTGGTTAGGAATCCACCTGCCAATGCAGGGGGTACAGGTTTGAGCCCTGGTCCGGGAATATCCCACATGCTGCGGAGCAACTAAGCCCGTGAGCCACAGCTACTGAGCTTGTGCTCTAGAGCCCATGTGCCACAACTACTGAGGCCGCGCGCCTAGAGCCTGTGCTCCACAACAAGAGAAGCCACCACACTAAGAAGCCTGCCCACTGCAACGAAGAGTAGTCCCCGCTCACCGCAACTAGAGAAAGCCCGCGTGCAGCAACGAAGACCCAACGCAGCCAAAAGTAAATAAAATATAAGGAATAAAATTTATCTTTAGAAAAGAAAAAAGTGAGGACCCAGTGCTCACACCACAAGGTTTCCAGTAAGAGTAGCTACAAGATGAGACTCATTCACACCCACATTCCAGTAAGAGAAAGAACAATCAAACGTGGACCCAGGCCGAGGCTCGGGCCCCAGCCTCTGGGTGTCCAGGCAGCACTGGAGACTTCACTCTGGGGACCAGCGTCTCTCAGGAAGCCCGCCCACCACCAGGCGAGGGCAGGCCTCTCGCAACACGTGTCCCCACGGGGCCACGCGCTTCCTCTTCCACGCGCTGTCAGGCTGCAATCACGTGGCTGGCTTTCCGCTCCACCGACGCCCATTTCTGTCTCCCATTAGATGGTGTTTTGCTCACCACTGTCTACAAGGCCTAGCAGGGTACCTAGTGCAGAGCCAGTGCTTAATAACTGTGTTAAATGAGTGCAAAAACTAAATAAAAGCCACGACCTGGAACGTTATTCAGCACTAAAAAGAAACGAGTTCTCAAGCCAGGACAACACAGGGAAGAAGTTTAAAGGCACACAACCAAGTGAAAGAAGCCCATGGAAACACTAAACGGATGAGTGGCTGCCAGGGGTTGGAGGGAGGGAGGGATGAATAGGCGGATCATGGGGGTTTTTAGGGCAGTGACGCTATTCTGTATGACACCGTAATGCTGGATACAAGTCCTCATACATCCGTCCAAACCCACAGGATGCACAGCACCAAGAGTGAACGCTAGTAAACCACAAAGTCTGGGTGACAGTGACGTGTCCACGTAGGTTCATCAGTTGCAACTGCTACACAGCTCTGGCTGGGGACACTGATACTGGGGGAGGCTGTGCGTGGCTGGGGCAGGGGGCACACGGGAAATCTCTGTACCTTCACCTCAATTTTGGTTAGTTTTGTCACCTCAATTTTGCTGTAAATCGAAAACTGCTCTAAAAAGAAAGATTGTTAAAGATAACAAAGCCGCTGCGGGGTCTCACCTGCCCATCATGCCGGCGCTTCTTCATGAACTGGGTGATGCACATGCTGCCCACCGACTTCCTCTTGAGCGAGACAGGCGTCCCCTGGCTGGGCCCTGCGGCGGGGACGCTGCCACTGTCCTCCCTGGTGGCCGAGGGCACTGTGGTGACGTAACTCCACTGGCAGGGCACGGGCAGGTGCTCCTGGGCAAAGCTCTTTAGCACCTGTGGGTGGACGTACCAGCACATCCTGTAGTCGGGTCTCTTCTCATACACCGAGTTCTCAGAAATAATCCGCTTAAGCCTGGCCTTGGAGGGGACGGCGGTGTCCTCGCCGGTGGTGGGGGTCTGTGGGCGGGAATGGCCAGGGCTCGGGGGGCTGGCGGTGCTGAGCTCAGGGCTGCCGGCGTCCTTGCTGAGCAGTCCTCGGCGGCAGCACTCCTGGAACTCCCGGATGATCACTTTGCTGCCATTCACGTTCCCATGCAGCAGCGGGAGCAGCTGGGCTAAGACTGGCAGGGAGAGGGGGACACGTGGATGAGACTCGGGGCGGGATGGGATAAACGTGGCACCCGGGTTCCCCAACCTGTCACCGACGCCCAGAAACATGGTCAGCTTCGGGTGGCCTTTTTATCCCTTCTGGTTTTATTGAGATATAATCAACACACAGCACCGTGTAAGTTTAAGGTGAGCAGCAAAATTCTTACTGACATCACAAAATGACCAACCACGATAGGTTTAGTGTGGGTGGCTTTTTATGGGTGGACTTAAGACACATGAACTTGCTCCAGAAGAGATTCTGAGAGGCCCAAGCCCCAGGAGGCAGGACTCGTTGCAATAAACTGTCATGTTTCACTTCATGCACCTGTTTCCTTAGTAACAGTCCTCACGTTCTGCTTCTGAGTGGCAGGCCCTCCCCAGCTTTGAAGAGCTAGGGATGTGTGTGCTGGTTGGGCAAACAGGCCGACTGAAGTGGCTGCCCTGTGCTGCTCCCGTGAGTGTCACAGAAAGGACACACGTGCTCAACAAGCGCTGGCTTTGGCTATTTATTTGAAGAACTTCTGAATTACCACGCCACGTGCCTAGGAAGTCTCCTGCCTGCCCCGGGCCTGGAACTCCCTGGGCCTGGAGGAGGTGGGAGCCCGAGCCCTCCGTCCCCACCCGTCCCCGGCACTCACTCTGCTGGTCCTTCTTCTCTCTCTTGGAGGCCTTGGGCGTCTGCTCCTCCTCGGGGGGCGCGGTCTCCAGCAGGCAGGCCGTGAACTGCTGCAGCACCTTCAGGTCAGCTCCACTGTCCCTGTCGGCCGCCCAGACACAGCCGATCTTCACGGGCTGGAGGATGCGGAACCTCTTCCCCTTGGCCAGAAACTCGTCCCACTCCTTGGCCTTCAGTTTCTGGCGAACCTTGTGGTTCTCTGGGTCGGCACACTCCTTGCAGGTTAGAGAGGAGCAGACGCTTGCTCAGGGTCCCCCTCCCTGGCACCCGTGGTCCCAGCCTCTGGGGCAGTGAGGGCACGTGCAGGGGCGGGCCGGTGACGAACGGCGCCCACCCAGCTTCCAGCCCCCGACGGGTGATGAAACAGGCAGAGAGTATTTTCGGATTGAATGATAACTGGCACTTTCCCCCATTTGGTGCCTTAGGTGCGTCTGCCCCCTCTGGCCATCCCTGGGTAGTCACAGGTATTTTTTATTACCTCGCCAGTAGCCTCTTAACGCCACTGTGGGTTTTCTGATTAACATGTGATCCTGAAGCTGAAATCACCATGCCCGGCCCTCTCCCACCCCAGACTGGTGCCACTGTCTAAGGCAGATACACTGCGGGCCCAACGAGACCTGTCTGCCTCGTTGGCTGGGAACGTACGAAGAACACAGGCCCCACAAGTCTGGCTCTGAGACAAGTCACTCCCACAGTGGCATCAGCCCTGTCAGCTTCCCCACTACCCAGACACCACTACCTGGCAGGCCTTCGGAGCCCTAGAAATGGCTCCCTCAACAGTCCCACCATCTGGCAGAAATGAGAAAGCTGGGGTGGGCGGGAGTGCTGAGCCTCTGAGGCTGTGGGGAGCGAGGTCTACGCGGAATCGGCCGTGGGGGTGGGCTGAGACCTATGTCACCACCCCCAGGTCGGCGGCCACCAAGCTCCGGACCCATCCCCTCCCCGTTCACCCCTCACCTCGGTTACTCCTTCATCCTCAGACAGGTACCCATGGGGCACGAAGAAACCATCGTCCTCATCCTCATCCTCTCCCACCTCATCGTCGTCATCCTCAAGAAGAGAAAAAAGTACGTTCATGTGTGGAAACAACACATGCTTCACGTAAAATTTTAACCTGTGAACATCTAAGAAAGAAAAAGCCTCCTACTGCTTCCAGTCTCATTGCTGTGCACACCCTGAGGATCAGCCAAAATCCCATTACCCAGCCCCCTCCCCCATCGTGCTCCAGCGGGGGTGGGGGTCAGGCAGGACACAGATAAGCACGGCCCAGACGTAAAGCAGTGGGAGTGGTGGGCCCCTCGGTGAGGCAGCGAGCAGAGGGGCCCGTCCACCGCCAGGCAGGTTACTGCCACCCAGTAAGGTTTTCCCAGAACAGCCGTAAACCCGGATGCCGTGTGTGAGGGAGCCCGGCCCGGAAGCCGTAAGCAGCCCGGCCGCGCTCACCCCTTCGCTGTGGGAGAGGGACTCCCCTGGCTCATCCTCCTCCCACTCCTCGTCGCTGTCCACCTCGTAGTCAAGGAGGCTCTGAGGGGGCAAACACGCGGTGGTCACTGTCGTCTTCAGGGTGGAAGGGGAAGGCAGAGCACGAAGGCTAGAACACTCAGGGAGTTCCCAGAGCCCAGTGACAAGGGCACACTGGGAACGAAGCGCAGAGGGTCGGGAGCAGCTGCCCGCACGCTCACCCGGTCCTGGGCCCAGGGGTCCCTCGGGTGGATGACCGTCGTCTTCCTGTTCCACGTCCCCCAGTAGGCCGGCCGGTGGTTCTCGGAAAACTGCAGCAGCTTCATCCTGCCAAACCTCCTCCTTTCGGGGACGCCGTCCACTTTGCTGCTCTCCAAGATCACCACGTCGCTGAGGGAAGACACCCCGGCTCAGAGGCCCTTCTGTGGCTCGCGCACCCACCACCAACGACCTTCCCCCCAGGGCAGCAGGCGGTGACAGACAGCCCCAAAGCAGAGGCATCACCTGCCCCGAGGCAGGCTAGCATTTACTCCAGGGGCGTGGCGCGAGGAGAGGGAGGAGCCCGACTGTCCAGCAGCTGCCCCACAGCGCGCACCAAGCCGGCGTGTGACGGGTAAGCTGGCAAGAGCGGGGAATGTCCCTGCCCTGCTGGGAGGCCAGCACACACAGCCTGCCCTCCAAAGCAGGGCTTTCTGCGAAGCCATCGCACCCGGGAGACTCTGGAGGCTCAGGGGAAGCTGGAAGAGAGAGGTCTGGGGAAGCAGCCGAGTCTGGGGCCTGAGGCCCGGGAGGGAGAGGACCGGCCAAGGCCACGGGACACAGGAGCGACCAGAACGCAGGGGTCTGCCCGGGCTGCCCAGGGCTCTCTGACATCACCAACAGGCAAACGGCAGTCTCCGCCTGCACTAACCTGTTAAAAAGTTCTGTGTTCTGGTTACAAACCACGGTGGGTCCGGACCTGAGGGGCCGCCGGCTTTTCAGATCTTTCAGGAAGGAGAATTCACCGCTCTGCTGCCGGAGGAGTTGGTCTAACTGGTCACAGAGGTCTTGGTCGAAGGCGGTCCGACAGCGAGGGGCGAGGACCATGTGCTCTTTGATTTCAAAAGGGGCAAACTTCCCACAGGAACCGGCCAGGGTCTGAAATGGAAAAGGGGCATGATGGCACCTCTACTGTGACAGACCCGCACACAGCAGCGGTGAGGAGGAGCCGCCGGAAGTGAGGCCTGGTGCTTTCGAGTCGTCCAGGTTGGGAGGTCAGAGGAGACGCGTACACAGGCCACACGCTGCTTGATGGCATTTAGGTGGGTTTCTGGAAAAGGCGAAACTACAGGGCCAGAGGCTGTGTCGGCAGCCGCCAGGGCTGAGGTGGAAGGAAGGAGCCGTCTCGGGGGACGGAAATCCTCTACATCTTGATGACGGAGGGAGCTGCAGGGCCCTGTACATCGTCAGAACTTGCTGATCAGTACTCCTGAAAAGGACGGATCTCACTGGATTTTTTTTTTTAAGGATAATTAGACCTTGATGAGCAAACAGAGACCTAGGAGAGTGACCCGCCACACTGTTACAAGATGACTCGAAACAGAGCTGAAGCCTGATGTGAACCTGAAACATGGGTGTCTGTATCCTAAGAATCCTCCTCAGTAAACCCTGGTAGGTTTTTTTTTTTTTTGGCTGTGCCGGGCAGTATGTGGGATCTTAGTTCCCTGACCAGGGATGGAACCTGTGTCCCCTGCAATGGGAGCACAGTGTTAACTACTGGACCTCTAGAAATTCCCAACCCTGGTAGGTTTGAGTTCCCTTCTTAGAGCTCCTTCAGCATCGTGAATGTCTGTGTCAGCGGATCCTGAGGGTGGCAGCAAGTGAGCACAACATGGGGGGTCAGGAGGAGCCTGTACGTCTCTGAGGTTGGGTATAAGAAGGCCAGCCTTTCACGCCAGCAAGAAAACAACAGCTGAGGCCAGCACCCTCGCTGTGGGTCGCATGGCAGGGTCACCCAGGAACTGTTTAAAATCCTGATGCCCAAGCCAGGCCCATCAGGTTCTCTGGGATGGGATCCAGGCTCCAGTGATTTTTTTTTTTTTTTTTTGCGGTACGTGGGCCTCTCACTGTTGTGGCCTCTCACCGTCACGGAGCTCAGGCTCCAGACACGCAGGCTCAGCGGCCATGGCTCACGGGCCTAGCAGCTCCGTGGCACGCGGGATCCTCCCGGACCGGGGCACAAACCCGTGTCCCCCGCATGGGCAGGTGGACTCTCAACCACTGCGCCGCCAGGGAAGCCCCAGGCTCCAGTGATTTTTTAAAGCTCCCTGGTGAGTCCAACACACAGCCGAGGCCAAGAACCAGCAGACTGTTCTCCTCACTAACAGCTGCTGGGAACATCGGGTATCCGTACGGGGAAACATTAGGGCCACGCCCCAATCCACGGGCACAAAGAATTCCAGCTAAGCTAAGGAACTAAATAAACATAAAAAAAACAAAACTTAAGCTAAAAAAAACTGGAAAAAATTAAAACGTGTCTATAACCACAGGATACATAAGGCTTTCGAAGCAAAAGCCAATTACGATAAAAGAATAAAAATGTTCACATTAAAACGAAAAATTTCTGTACAACGAGACACCATCAACAAGGGGGAAGGAATGGACTGAAGGAAGTATGTGCAGTGTACCCCACCAAGAATGAAAACACAGACTATATAAAGAACCAGAGATAGGGGAAAAAGCCTATCCTACAGAAACATGGGCAAGAAACAGGAACTGGCAAGTCACAGAAAAAGAAATAAAATGGCAAGCAAACATGAAAAGATGTTCAACTGCACTGAGAATCAAGGAAAAACGAAGTGAAACAAAGATACGTATTTTTCACCCATCAGGTCGGCAGTTATAAGAAAATTTGTCACACCCAGTGCTGGCAGTAAGTAGGCGGAGAGGACATATTTTGACACACTGTGGGGACGGGAGACTGTCCATCAGCATTTCCTGCTGGGAGGGCACTTGGACAATACAACTCTGTCAACGTTGTGTCCCCCGGACATAGTGGCAAGTCCGCATCCTGAGAGGTGTGCTGGTGACATCCATGCACCGCTTGGGGGGGATCAACAGGGGAGGGGGATATCAACGATGATGCCACCCACACCACGACACTTTATGCAGCAACGAGAAAGAATGAAGAGAGGCCAACATGGCAAGAATCCAAGATAGGGCTAAGCGAACAAAGCGGTAACATAATAAATTCATGATTTGTTACCTACATAAATACACAAATATACGAAGGGATGCACGCGCCCAGAGAAAGATCTGGAAGGACACCCTTGTATCAGAGGGGGTGGGTCACACCTCTGGAGCATGGAGGGATGTGGGGGACGGAGGTCTGGGGTCTCCACAGGCAGAGGATGGCCTAGAAGGTGACCGGATGGCAGATGGGGAAGCAGAATCCTGTGCTGAATCCCACATGTTTTATGCTCAACCTTGTCTCCTATGTTGAGCAGAAAATCTCCGAGGCTGAGGACCAGGTCTTCCTCCCTTACACCTTCCCACACGGCTCCCAGCACAAAACTGTTGACGAAGCAACCTCTAAACGCTTGGCAGTTTCAGCAAACGTGCCACTTTTTGCCTTTTTGAGCACACAGTGAATGACAAGATATCGAACCTCCAGATCCTACCAGAGATCAAAGCTCCCTGAGCAAGCAGAGGCTCCTCTTGATGAAAGCAGAGTCAGTGGGTCAGAAGACGTCTTTTTATTTTTCAAAAGGAACAGCCTGACAAAGGCCAAAAGTAAAGCCAAAGGAAGCCAGTTGCTCACCTTGGGGGCCTGTGGAGTCTTTGGTTTCTGAAAGAACCTCGTGATTTCCGCCTTCTCGGCTTTAATGCGCTGCAATGTAAGAGAAGAGGAGGATGAGGAAGAAATGAAGAGAAACTGTTTTAAAACATGCAAAAGCCCCTAGAACTGAACCCCAAGCATTTTTAGGTTGAAAGCATTATTTTGATGTTAGCTCTCAAAACCCACAAGCGGGTACCAGGCAGTCTCAAAAGGTCAGAGCTGCAGAAGGACCGGGATGTCAAGCCAGCAGGCACGTGTCAGTCCCTGAGCCCCCCACCCCGCTTCCCACTACCTCCGGGATGATATCCGATATCCAGCAGTAGTCAGGCAAAAGACCCCACTTCTCAAACACAGAGGAAGATGCAAGTCCTGGGAGAACATGCTACCTTTTCTTCTTCTCTCAACCGTTTCTCCTCCTCCTTTTTCCGCTTCTCCTCCAGCTTAGCCCTAAGAGACATCAAACTCAGTTTCACCAACCAGCACAGGCCCGGCCCACAACCGGCAATCGTCCGGAGGCCAGGCATGGGGAGGGGGAGGGCAAGGGGAGGGGGAGGGGGAAGGGGGGGCGGGGCACACACTCCAGGGCCTCCTGGCGCTCCTTGCGCCGCTCCTCCTTGCGCCGCTGCTTCTCTGCCTTCTCCTTCTCATCCTTCTCCCGCTTCTCGCGCCGCTCCTTCTCCTTCAGCTCCTTCTCCTCCTCCCTCTTCTTTCTGGCCTCCTCCTTGGCCCGCCTGGCCTCCTCCCTCAGCTTCTCCTTCTCGGCCCGGAGCTTCAGCTGCTTGCCCAGGTGCTCCTTATCCTGCACGGGAGACGGTCCACAGCTCAGCCCCACGGATGCCACAAGGGCCGCACCAGCGTCCGGGGGCGGCCGTGCGCAAGCGGAGGGGAGGCACAAAGGAACCAGCCCCGGGAGCAGCCTGTTGGTCAGCGTCCTTACAAAGAGGGGGCTTTTCAGTCCATTACATTTCCTTCTGTCATGAGAAAGGCGATGAGCGTTAGCCGACTGCCACAGGACCTTCTGGGCAATTCAAAGTAAGATGCGTTTAAGACACCGTCTTCAAACGTGGGATGAGGGTCAATTTTTACTTAATTAAAAAAGACTAAGTAAGCACCTCTAGGCTGCCTACGCCGGGTACCTGCTGTTGGATCTGAACTGCATTTCTGCTCAGAAAGCTGTGGTGAAATAAAGACACAAAAACACCCACAGGTTTTGCCTCCCTACCTTCAAAACAAAAACATTTTCCTTCCCATCCCCCCAAAACTATCCCAGACAATAGGGTTTCTTTTCTTTCTCTTGAAATGGGAGAGTGGGATGAGACAAGGAGGGGGAACCTGACGAGCAAGTCTTAAAAACAGGGGGGAGGAACTGAGACTTCCCTGGTGGCGCAGTGTATAAGACTCCGCGCTCCCGATGCAGGGGACCTGGATTCAATCCCTGGTCAGGGAATTAGATCCCACATGCATGCTGCAACTAAGAGTTCACATGCCACAGCTAAGGAGCCCGCCTGCTGCAACTAAGACCTGGCGCAACCAAATAAATAAACTAATTAATTAAATATTAAAACAACAAAAACAAAAAACAACAGTGGGGAACAGATGAGAACACATTAAAAAATTAAAAAAAAATTTTTTTAATCTTTACAGCCATTTCTCAAAAGAAAAAATTCTTTTTATCTTTAAAACCATTTCTCAAAAAACCAAACGAACAAACATTTCTTGGGATCTGAAAAGGTCAGATGTTAAGAAAGGACCTAGAGTGATCTCTATGACTATGGCAGTGCCGTTTCATCACCAGCAGGAGGAAACAGCTAGTTTCTTGGATATTCTTTAAAGCGGGAACATCTTTAATTACATTAGTTCCTCATTCCAAATAATTCGTATGTGGCCTGGGGCGCTGGGCTATTATATAATTTTGATTTTGTATTAAACAAGTTTCACCTCCCAGACTGAAGGGCATTACCTTCTAACATAGCGCAGGGTAATTCTCAAGGACAGGAACCACCAAAGATGGGCTTCTTCACCTTTGGCAGAAGCCCGACAACTCAGCTTTTGGTATGGGCCTATGATCACGCCCTCGTCCCTAGAGAATATCCTACCCTCTGCCCTGATCAACCTTTGCTTGCTTCACAAGAGCCATGGAGGCATGCTGGTAGAGATCTGAGAAAGTCCTTGCCAGGTACCCTCCGCACGTGACTCGTGGGATACCTGAAGAAGGGGCTGGTCTGGATCGAGTAACTGAGTAAATAACGAGACCAGCCACAAGTGCCGGGTGGTGAGGAGGAGTCTCCCCCTGCTAACAACGAGGACAGGAGGCTTCTGGAATCAGGTCCTCCCCACTCCCGCCCCACAGGTGCCCATCTCTGAAACTACAATGAAGAATGAGATAAACTCTAAAATCAAACACAGCCATGAGGCAGACGGCACAGGAAGTGCCTGGTGAGTGCACAGCCAACTGTCATCAGCGCCCCTTCCGTGAGCTGGTCGGGGAAGAAGGCCATGGCCTTCTCTGCAATTCATCCAGTAAGGAAGAAGGCCCCTGCACTGC
Organism: Phocoena phocoena; assembly: GCF_963924675.1. Classification (NCBI taxonomy): domain Eukaryota; kingdom Metazoa; phylum Chordata; class Mammalia; order Artiodactyla; family Phocoenidae; genus Phocoena; species Phocoena phocoena. The sequence continues at coordinate 170,077,309 of NC_089221.1, forward strand.
TGGGTGTGAAACGTGGTGACCTCCAGATAACAGAATGGAAGACTCAGCAGGGAACCACTAAACAGTAATCACCCATCTGATGTAGGGGCCACCATGGTACAGCGCCTGGGAAGGGATGGAACTTCAATCTACGCGCGTAGGAGGCTGGGGTGCAGGGAGAGCCACTGGGTTCTTTTTAAGGCAATTTTAAACTACAGTGGGGCTGCCCAACTATTACGACACTCAGAACTAATTATAATAAGAGCTTAGAAAAGCCTACGTGCAAAACCTTAGGATTCAACAAACCTAAAACTGATGCAACCCATAAGCACGAGGCCCAGTTATGCAAAATGAAGCAAGAATCAAAATAATGCTCAGAACAAGCAGGGGAGAGTGAAAACGGGGCCAGAGAAGGGCAAAGGGCTTTGCTTCCTATTTACTGCAAAAAGCGCACCCGGGGAACTTTCTATTTCAGGGGACATGTCTTACTCTTTGCGGTCTCATCTTGTTCTTCTCTGCAGAACCTCTGACCAATTTCTTACTTATCTGAAAGGAAAGACATTGATCTGTAAACAAGGGTTGTTTCAATCACTTTAACACGTTTAACATACCGCACAGTCCTTGGGGAGGGCAAGGAGAAAACAATGTAAAACAACAACAGTGAAAACCTTTCCGGGCACCAGTTCCAGCAAACAGAACCAAAACTTCTTAGCTGGGTCACAAACTCCAACGCATGTGGGGATAAAAGGGGAGTCTGGGAGGCAGATAACCAAAAAACGTAGGAGGCTAAGCTGGAAATAAGAAGCCACAGCCAGGGGCCTTGGTGTCAGGGAGACACAGAGTGGTAGGTCTGTAGGCACCTGGAGAGGAGGCGCCCTGGCCACAGAGGACGGAGTCTTACAGGCACGCAGCCCAGCACTGCTGCTGCCCCTTCTGCTTCTCCCCGGAGAGGCTGACAGTGGAAATTTCCTGTGTGAGTACAGGCACACCAACACAATGCCATTTTCCCAACAGCATTTGCTCCCTTTGTGGCTCTGTGTCACATTTAGGTAATTCTCACATTTCAAACTTTTTCATCATTATTATACTTGTTATGGTGATCTGTGGTCAGTGATCTTTGATGGTACCATTGCAAAGATAACGACTTGCTGAAGGCTCAGACAACAGCGTTATTTGCAGTGAAGTATTTTTTAATTAAGGTATGTTCTTTTTTCAGACATAATGCTACTGCACACTAAATAGACTACAGTACAGTGTAAACATCACTTTTATATGCACCGGGCAACCAACAGATCCACGTGACTCCCTTTATTGTAATACTCGCTTTACTGTGGGGGTCTGGAACCAAATCTGCATTATCTCCAAGGTCTGCTGTAATGTCTACAAATCAACACCCCGTGAGTCAAGTAAGACACGTTTACAGGCTGGATTCCCATGTTTGTACCCCCTGCCCAGCGCAGCCCTGCTTCTTAGAACACAGAGTAAACGCCCAGGAAGAGAAGTCAGCTGGCCAGAGGTGGCAATCTCGTCTAGAACCCCTGTGTTCTAGAGCACAGCATTCTCTATCACCCTGCTTCAAATTGAGCATGGGCTACAAGGACTGACCAAGACGCACGGCTGGACTCCCTCACCATGCTGGCTAAATGGTCCCAGGTAGGAATACGCACAAGGAGTCCAGGCTACTGGCCTAAGCTACCTCCAGAGCAGGGAATCCTGGCGAACAGACCATTCATTGCATGGAAGACCAATGGGGAGAGTTCAGGCTGGAAAGAAATACCCACCCGGGCTCATTTTAGACTTGAGGAGGCAGCCAGAAAATGAGACGAGGTGAAAAACCGAAAGCCCACTTCTCTTGAAATTGTCTGACATGCCAACAAAACTATGTAAAAACAGTGCTTCCTCTATCTGGGAAAGCCTTGCCCTAAGACTTCCTACCAAAGAAAACTACAGATTAAGACATCCTTCTTACTCAGGACGCACTGAGTCCTTTCTGGACTAAGCCTTCCCTCAGGAGAGGGCCGCACACCGTCATGTGAAAGCCATGTGATTGGGAGAGCGCACGCAATCCCATCTCACTGCGCAGGCGCGCACAGAAACGCCAAAGCCGTCTTACCAAGGGCTTAAGAAAAAGTATCTGCCTCTCCAGCATCCACGTGGCCTGCCAAGCCTGCGGACTTGAGCCCCACAGGAAAGGATTTAACAGCAGGACTTGTAAGGTGCTGTGTCTATATCGTTGTCCTTTGTGTTCAAAGATGGTAGCACCAAACGTGACTGCCAGACCGCTATATGAGGGTGTTCGGGGAGCAAGACGCATCTGTTCGGTCTTGCCCATACTTGTTGAATTTCAGCTGCGGAATCAGTGCCTTTCACAATTGTCCCCTTTGCTGTGAGTCCAGGAATGAGAGAGTTGACGTGACTACCAAGAGCTGGCTTAACAATATCCAACAACCAGAGCAGTTACGATTTTATTTAAAACTAGTATCTCTATTGCTGTATCAGGCACTCGGATAGACCTTACTGAACAGATATAATTTTAATCTTGACCTTTGGCCCAAGTATTTATAAAACTCTCTCAAAATACAGGCCACACATTTTACCGACCTGGAACTCAGTTACCAAAAAACAAGATCCAGGATTCCACGGTGAGGTTGAAACACACACATCAACTACCCCAAAGAGTCAAGGCAGATATAACCACGTCTGTGAGGTAAAATTCCTGCACTTTATTCGGGAGAATCCTAGGGCCCACTCACTCTGATGTGATACATAAGGAGGTCTAATTTCTAGGCCCAGAGCAAGTAAGCAGCAGTAAGTGAGGGGGGGAGAGGTGGCTGTGGACAGGCCCCACAGCAGCTAGAAACCTGACAGCAGGGGAGGGACAGCAGGCAGAGGGGAGTCACGACCCTAACTGGTCCAGGCATGTGGGGACTGAGAGCAGGCAAAAACTGACACGCCCGTTCCTGTGAGCCTGCAGTTCCACTTAACAACTCAGGGAAGCTCATGACAATTATTGTTTGTCAAGGCCAAGAATTAGAGACAACAGAAATATCCATCAAGGAGAATGACTATGCAAACTGCCGTTTATCCACACCATCACGGGATCATCAGCGTATGATACAGCAGTTAAAAAGAGATCTTTCCATCCCAATGTAAAAAAATTGCTAAGACACCCTGGAATGAAAAAGAAACATATTTACCCTATACGGCCCATGTAAAGAAACAAAAACATACTGTTTATTCCTAGGGATCTCTCACACACATACCACACAGAGAAATGTAAGATGAAGATAGTGGCAACCTGGGGGACAGAAAAAAGCCAACGGGGGCTGCAATGTTTCAGTGATCTTTTTTAAACATGGAGAATTTAATACTTGTATAATTTAAATTATCTGGGAAACAGTTCCAGCGTCTGTACAGAGGCAAGCCACAGATTCCAATAACACCACCATATCCACACAATCCTTTATGGAACAATAATCTTGAGTCATCAATAATGTAGGCTGAATTACACATCTAACTGCAAACAAACTGGAGAAATGGTTCTATCCTAGGTGGTAAAAAGCTCTGATGACAAATAGCCACGTTCTGGCTAATCAAGAGACCCTGGATTATCTCAAAAAGGTGTTCCTAAATTGTTTTTCAAAGTCGGACGCTAGATACCTGGGAGTACTTTAAAAAACAAAACAGGGACTTCCCTGGTGGCACGATGGCTAAGAATCCGCCCGTCAATGCAGAGGACACAGGTTTGACCCCTGGTCTGGGAAGATTCCACATGCCACGGAGCAACTAAGCCCGTGTGCCACAACTACTGAGCCTGCACTCCAGAGCCCACGAGCCATAACTACTGAGCCCGCGTGCTGCAACTACTGAAGCCCGCGCACCTAGAGCCTGTGCTCTGAAACAAGAGAAGCCACCGCGATGAGAAGCCCGCTCGCCACAACGAGAGAAAGCCTGCGAGCAGCAACGAAAACCCAACGCAGCCAAAAATAAATATATTAAAAAACAAAAACGAAACAAAGCTCTCTCAGGACACACACGGACACACACACACACACACACACACACACACACACACACACACAATAGAGGACCAGCAAATGCTTAGGCGTTCCAAATGCAGAGATTTTACGATTCCAAGTCCAGAACTAACGGAGCCCAATAAAAACCACACACGTGACATGGTAATAGGAAACAACCTGTAAGCCTTCAACAAGTGTCTGCCTACAGTCTGGAGAGGAGGAGGAGGAGACAGAGAGGGAAAATGGAAGAATAATAGTATTCCCCACAGTCACAGGGGTCAGGAAAAACTTGGGCCCACAGCAGGGGAAGGTGTGAAAGTCAGGTACCAACCATGAAACCAACCAACCAACCAGGAAACCCAGCACTCGCGAAAGGTGAGGAGCTAAACTGGAAAGCTGAGTGTGTGAGGCTCGGGGTGGGCTGTCTCCGCCAGGCTCTCAGGCACCTCCTGGTGATCATTCCATTTTGCTCTCATACCTGTGTTGTCACCCAAAGTCATGGAGCTCTACTCCCATCCTATGGGTGACTGGGGCAATTTCCTGCCACAGGCTGGGTGGCGGGGGTGGGGTGGGGGCCTGAAGCCTTTGCCACCTGCAGTATGAATCATCTGCAAAGCTGTGCGGTAACACTGTCTTCTAGAACATCTCAAAACTCCAAGCCTGTGTTCAGACCCAGATTGAGTGTCTCAGAGGCAGGATTTCCTACCCGCAGCCCACTTGGTTTCATGTGCTCAGATGTTGCATGGCCACTCAAGCCAGCGGACAAGAAGTAACACTCTTCTGTGACAAGGCCTAATTGCATGGCTCCCCAGTCCTCAAGCTTGGCTATGGGCATAAAAACAAACTTAAAAAAAAATGAAGCTATTAAGGAGAATGGAAACATGTGTACATGTCCTGCTCTCCAGGTTCACTGGCTGTCATGAGTCATGTGACAAAGTAGCTCTGCAAAGCAGAAGCAGCAGTCTGGAAGGATTCTGAGCAACTGGATGGACAGAACAGAACAAGATGGCTGACGGCAAGAAACTCAAACTCAGATTTTGAGAGTCTGGGTAAAAGCTCAGATGGAAGTTTAAAAAATGAGTATGTCAGTCTGCCACATTTAGAAACTTAGAAGGAAAAAAGATGACCCCGCTCTTGATTGATATTTTGTGTACCTAAAGAGGAAGCCATTTTTCCCATTCTCCAATCTCCTCAAGGAGGTAAAAGACAAGAAATGAAACCACCTAGAAAAATAACTAGTCCCTTAGAGATCAAATTTTAGAAAGCAATCAAGGTTGGTGGTTTATGGTCAGATTAAGCAGGTACAGTTAGCAAATGAATAACCCACCCCAGGATCCAATCTTATGTGAAAGCCTGATGTGAACAAACACAAGTGCTACAAAACCAAAAAAACCCCAAAGAACACTGTTCAACATGCTTTGCTATTCTTGACTGATTCCATCAGTTTTACCCACAGGACCTCAAGGACAGGTGAGAAGAGAGACGTCGGCCACTGTGCCACTCAGAAGGCAGTAACAGAAACAGGCATTTCCAAAGTCACCCGTCCAGGTCCTTAAACATGGTGCCAGGACTCTCCTCGCCATTCTGGGTGAGGTTTTTAAGATGGGCAGGTCGTGCTGACAAGAGCTGACCCTAAAGAATGCCCGTTTTATTCTCCTGCCATCTTGGGGTCTCTCCACCAACGCTTACTGACAGCAACGGCCCTACGAGTCTGTGTTGGAACAGGAGGCACACAGGGAGCTGAAGCTAAAGGCTGAGTCAAGGGTCACAGCCGCCCGCTTACACCTGTTAGTCACTAAAGTGGCTGAGATGACCAGCACCGTTAATTAGGTGTGAACAGCGCTACCAGGATGGCGCCGACACACCGGCAACTCACGGAACCATCAGCACATCGCAACGTACACACAACCAAACACCCCAATGGCTTTTGATGCCGGAAAGTCACAGGACTTGGTCTCTGGCGCCACTTGCTCGGCCACGAGCCATCTGGGGGACACAGCGTCCCTGGGTGCAGAGGGAGGGGCCGTACCCAGAAGCCTCTGGATTCCGACGGCACTGATTCGGGGGAGATACTCACTCTGCGGACGGGTGTGGAGGCGGGGAGGGGGCTAGGGCTGCTGTGCTGCTTGGCGGGTGCAGACTGCCCCTCGGGTGAGCTGGTGGGAGAGGAGGAGCTCAGGGACGAATGGCTCAGGACAGAGTCCTCTTCGGGGCTGGACTCCAGCGCCTCGCTCTCGGAGGGCACAGCCTGGCCCGGAGGTGTGGCAGGAGGAGACTTGGCTCGGGGTCTGGCAGCCAGGATATCCTGTAGGACAACCACGGGCACCTTCCCTTTGAACAGGATGCCCCTGGCCCCGTTCCAGCCGTCCTGGTCCTTCTCTGAGCACGTTCTCAGGCCACCGGTCAGCTCAGGGCAGCTTTGGGGCGAGCCCTTCTGTGAAAGTCCCCTCCTCTCCACGCCCCCCGAGTCAGCACCTCCCACCTCCGTTTTGCACGGGAGGTTTGAAAGGGCCTCTTCGGGAAACGCCAGCTCGTCCTTCTGACTGACCATTGGCAGCCCCCTGTCATCTCCAGCTTCATCTGTGACCCCGTTTACATTCTCCTGGGAGGGAGAGGCTGCAGAATTTAGCTTATCGTGGCCCATGGTGCCGTCCGGCGGGTCACTCGAGTCCTCCGTCAAATCGATTATGACCACAGTCTGGTCAATACTGGTTTCAACTTGACTTCTTAAAAAGTTATCTAAGGGGCCCTTCCCGTTGACAAGTTTCGGCCTAAAATCTATGTCGGAGCCCATGTGACAGCTGTCCTCCAAGTGGTCCAAAGAGGTCTCTAAACCAGGGACATGACCCTGCATAGGAGCACCCTGAGCGCCCCCCATGTCGTCCAACCCGTCGTCGGTCTTCTCCTTTGAGACAAGATTCAGGCGCTTGAACGGCAGACGAGCTGAAACCAAAAGAGAAGGAGGCCGTCTGTTGAGTGAGAGTGGGAAGAGTGACAATCAATGCTTTAATATTCCACATGCTCAATGAGTAATCGACCTTGCTGTGCTTGGGAGTGGGGGGAATTTCTAAAGTTTAAAAAGGGGTTATCTTCTCATTATGTACTTTTCCAACATCCTAATTAAAAGCAAAAGCAACAAACAAACAAACAAAAAACTGACAAGCTTTCATAGCAGGGACACTGCAAGAATTTCAAAGAAGACACTTTCTGATCTGTTTGAGATTCAGCTCAAATTCCAAAGTTATTTATTATGGGTGGAAATCTCGTTTGAAGATAAGTGCATCTGGCTCTGAAAAGCGAAAGAGATAGATCCATTTGAGGAAAGACTTCGTTCTGCTCCCAGCATCCCAAGCTGTTAGCTCTTCTTGCCAATGAAACAAGTACCCTCCCACTGCATGCCAGCCTTCTGGCTGGTCCCAAGAGATACACAGCAACACCTCAAGAGAGTGAGGAAGTTACACCTCAAGAGAGTGAGGAAGTTCAGGTGAGTGACTTCCCAAGAAGTCCACAGGTACTCAAATGCCCAAACATCTTATTAACTATTTTCTAATATAATAGACTCAACAAACAAGCCTGGTTTTGGTCAGTTTATAAAATTATCATGCCCTTGGATTCTACAGTTTGCCCCTAATTCTTTAACCTCAGAAGACGGTTGCCCTTCTTGTGATTCCCACCAACACCAAACCTGCTATCAGTTGACACAGGAGAAGGCAAACTGCTACAGGGGAACCAGATAACCAAGCTTTGAAAACCAGAAACCATCCTTGTTTATACAGTCCAGCCACTAACCTGGCCTAAGGGTAAATCCACCCCCCTTTTTACGCGAAAAGATTTGGGGACACTTCCTGTAAAACGCTGTTCAACCAGGGGCAGCTGTGCCTGCCATGTCTGGAGACATTAAACGTCACGACTTGGGAGATGAGGCTAGGAATGCTGCTAAACTCTCCACAGTATACAGGACAGCCCCCCATGACAAAAACATTACAAAATGTCAATAGTGCTGGAGTAGAGAAATCCAACTGTAAGGGCGGCAACCTCTGGATATGCTCCTGGCCAACAGCAGTGTAATGAAACGGGTTTCCCAGCTTCCAGTTGTAAGATGCAACTGTTTTCTCCCCTTCAGCCCCTTGGAGGCTTCTGCTGGGGACCCCAAGAGATGGCCTCTGCTCAAGGGGAATGGAAAATATAATTGAGAGGACAATGAAGGATATAAACCAGGAACAAATATTTAACCCATTCCCAAAAAGTTACCTTGTATTAACTTCTTGACTGGAAAAGCTGGTCTGTCTTTGCAATCCATGGCTGTGAATAAGTGTCAGAGGATAAGTTATTAAGTGCTGGAAATAATGAAGTAGCAAACATACATGCAGTACCTACTGTGTACAAAGTGGTTGTCCAGTGTGGCTGATTTCGCCCCTAATCCCACCTCCCCAGGAACATTTGGTGACGTCTAAGGACATTTCTGGCTGTCATGACTGGAGAGAGGGCGCAAACAGCATCTAGTGGGTAGGGGACAGGGATACTGCTAAATATCCTGCAACACACAGGACTGCGCCCCACGACAGAGGATTATCTGGCCCCAAAATCTTAATGAGTTGAGAAATTCTGCCCTGGACACCGTCACAGCTCGTTTTATTTTCCTTGAGCACTTATCACTCTGAGACTTCTGTGTTTATGTCTCCCCCCACCATCAGAACGCCAGCTTTATGACAGCAGGGAAACTTGTTCCACACTGTACCTGTGGCACGGGCTTAGGGCCTGGCACATAGTGGGAAACCAATGAACACAGTAACAGGGACAATGAAAAGAAGACTGAGCAAAAGTAGAGATGAGAGAAAACATTGTATCACTGATTTCACCATTCATATGAGCCCAAATCATCCTCCTCCAAACCAACCCCTCCCCACCAACATACCTGTAAAATTAGAATAGGGCTTATTTTCTTTCAAAACAGAATTTATAAAAGGTAATACATCTTAAAGCATTTCAAGCTTGCCAAGCTGGAGCTCAAGTGCTGTCAAGAAGTGATAAGGGAGAATGTTTTCCTGCACGCACACAAAAAATCTCAAAAAAAGCATAACGATATCAAAGCTGATGCAGAAATGACTATAAATAGAACCAAATCTTTGGATAAATAACTTCAAATGTCTAGAATAAGTTTAGAAGCTGACACCCGCTAGATCTGGCTTGGAAAAGTCTAGTTCAGTTATTTTGGCCAATCTACTTTTTTTTTTAAAAAGATACATACAAGTGAGTTTTTTTGTGTTTTTTTTTGCGGTATGCGGGCCTCTCACTGTTGTGGCCTCTCCCGTTGCGGAACACAGACTCCCGACGCGCAGGCTCAGCGGCCATGGCTCACGGGCCCAGCCTTTCCGCGGCATGTGGGATCTTCCCGGACCGGAGCACGAACCTGTGTCCCCTGCATCGGCAGGCGGACTCTCAACCACTGCGCCACCAGGGAAGCCCCAACTGAGCATTTTTAAAAAGCAGATCAGGGCCTTTTAAAAAACTCCGCTGCCCTTAGATGAAGCTGCTCTCCCCACTTCCAAGCTTGGAATATAAGTACTCAGAGACTCACATTTCCTTTCTACCCATTTAAAGATACCATTCTCAAGTTTTCAGTTACCAAAAACATGGATTTCCCCCCATCAGCTGAAGGACACATAATCTTTAGCCACTTAAATTTATTTTTAGGACAACCACAAGGACTTATTGGCATGGCCCTGAGTCACCAGCTTTGATGCAAGTGGAACAGAGGTGACCCGGGGCCCAGAAACAACCTCAGGTCGACATAAAAAGGGATCCCATCCAGGGATTCAGATTGTTCAAAGGTACACATACAAATTAACAAATACTTCTGTATAAACTTACCACTGCTCTTTATCCTGAGATTATACCCCTCCTAATTTTAGCTGGCATTAAAACATCTTTCCCTTTTATGGTGCATGGTTAAAACAGATGGTGCTTTTAAAACTTTTAAATTAAACATGCTTAATGGGTCAAATGACAATCAGTCCCAACTTTATTTATATGAATTCTATGTCTCTTTGAGATCCCGAAGTCTGGAAACAATTAGCATAGTGGTTCTCAGCTAGGGGGCCCCTTGACAATGCCTCGGATACACTTTTGGTTGTCGCAACTGGGAAGAAGAGGTTGCTACTGAGATCTAATGGGTGGAGGTCAGGGATGCTGCTCGACCCCCTACAGCATACAGGATGGCCCCAAATGTCAGTAATGCTGAGGTTGAAAAACCCTGAACTAGACTAATTGATGTCCCTACCAACCCTTAATTCATTCAACCAACCCATCTTTATTGGGCACCTACTATGTACCAGGCATTGTGCCAAGTGCTGGTGGTAAAATGGGAGTCAAGCAGGGGAGACAAGCCGTTTGGTCTTCCTTGGTTCACCACCCCACGTTTTGGGGGCCTGCCAGGCGCCAGAAAGCCCCCTCCCAAGACACAGGAAGCAGAAAGACAGGTCTTCACCATGCATATCCGGCAGCATCAAGAACCCGAGACCCCTACCATCCGGGCCGCTTACCTGGGCTGGCCCTGACCCGCAGACGCAGTTGTTCTGGTCCCCGAGCCCGTGTGACCCCGGACCTCAGTTTCCCCACCCGGCCACAGGGCCGCTGCAGGGTTCAACTTGTCCAGGGGACACAAACGCACTCGGTAACCTGCAAACCCGTCCCTTTCGCCTCCCTGGGCCTCAGCTTCCCCTCCTGGCTACACGCACACCCGTCACCGCAAAGCGCTCTGGAAGGACAAATTGACGCAAAAGTGCCGGAAAAAAAATGGTTGCGGCTGCAACAATAACGTCAAGGAGGATGCCCTTCGGACTGCAAGGCCCTTCCTCGGGATTGTTAACGGCTCCACGGACCGAACGCCAGGCGGGGAGGAGCGGGCCCGGGGCCGGGAGGCCCGTCCGCCCCCAAACCGCCGCCTCAGTCCGCACAGGCCGCGCGCCGCGACCCCCCTTCCCCTCGGCGTGGGCCGGAACCGACCTGCGGCCGCTCCGCGGGCGCCCGGCGCCCCGCACTCCGGCTCCTCCAGCATTGCTCCGGCGGCGTCTCGAGCTCCCCTCAGGCGGCGGAGGCGCGGGCTCCGCTCAGGCGGCCGCTGCTGCTCGCCCTCCCGCCCGCGCCGCTACTGCCGCGGCCGCCGCGCTCGTATTTGGCGGGAACCGCGGCGACCCCCGCGGCCCCCGCGCGGATTGGGTGAGGCCGAGTCACGTGACGGTCCTCCTCGGGAAGAGGGGAGCTCCGGGAGCATCCTCGCGAGAGCCGAGGCTTCCATTGCTCCCATGGCTCCCCTATTGATATTCCCGCGGTGGGCGGGGCTTTTTCTCGGCCGCCTGTCGTTGGCAGGGAGCAGGCGCCCTGCGATTGGTGGTGGGTGGTGTCAAGTTGAGGGTCCGACACTGTGATTGGCTGAGCTCGTGGGATACGTCTCTGGGAGGAGGGAGGGTCAGGCTCTACGTCATGACGAAACGCTTTACGTAGGGCGCCGGTGACAACCTGAAGCTGCAATTGAGCTGAAGACTAAAGTTTTTTTTATCCTAATGGGACGTAGGCCGGATACAGCCACAGCAATTTAAAATTATAAATTATTTTTATATTAACAATAAAAATAAAATTAAACTCTGGGCATCGCTTCAGAAGCATTTGAGAGGCAGTAAATATATTCAGAGGGAATGAATGAAATGGATATTTCTGGTTTAATCCTCAGGGTTTTGCACATGCTGTTTCCTCGCCTGGAACACTTTCCGCAGCTCTTTTCCTGGTTGATTTCTACCCAACTTTCAGACCTTAGATTGAAACCCCAGAGGAGCCTTTCCTCCCCAACCCCCAACAAGATGAAGTTCCTACAACAACACTGTTCTTTTTCTTGGAGCAATTACAGCTTTTGTTTATCTATTAGCGTGTTATTGGTTAATGAATTCATTTCTGTTTTTGTCATTAGCTCCATGAGGGCAGGAATTGTTTATCACAGTATCCCCAGGACCTACCCGTGACAACCATTAGTAGGTACCCAATAAATATTTGAGTGAATACATAAATATCATTTAATTGAACTGTGTGATCATGTAAATTAAAAGCCTCACATGGAACAGAAACCTTCAGAGTCAGCCTGCAAGCCTTAGGACAGGTTTTCTTCAGCACCAATTTAACCTCTCAAGCAGAGCAGAAGTGAGGAGAGAAGAGTGAAATTTAGCCCAATTTTGGAATTCTATTTATCCTGTAGATTGGATAATTAAATCAGTAGAATTGGTTGGAAATAATGTGGAAAATAGGAAATTTGAGGACATCACTTTGGGCAAGTCATGTCTTACTCAAGGCCTCAGTTTCCTCATCTGAACCATTAGGATGTTTTCCCTTCCTTCTCTGACATTCTGGCATCTGAAATGATTTAGACCAGTGGATTACCATTCAGGGTGCCCATCAGAATCACATGGGAGATTTTTCAAACTATTCATAATAGCCCCATCAGGATCTTGGGGAAAGATGTTGGGGCATGCATATTCTAAAGCAATCCTCTGATCTAGTCCTTCTGTTGAGGCACTTGTAAACTTCCACCAGTCCTCTGCTTTACAAAATCACTCAACTCTGTCAGATATTTCAGCACTGAAGTTGCAAGCACTTTAGCTCTAGTCACGTTACTGTTCTTTTTCTGATCGGTAGTCAGACACGTTATCCATTGTGCAACTGGCCCCCACCCTGTTTTTTTTGGACTCATTTACTCATTTCGATTCATTATTAATTTCCAATTTATTCAATAAAAATAACAATTGATGAAAAAATCAATATCGGTAAACATGTATCAATCTGGGAAGGCTTCCTGGAGGAGGTGACATTCCAAATAGAGTTATTTTTTATGCACAAGGGACGGGGGAAAGATTGGGGAAGAATGTGCATGAGAGGAATAATGTTAGCAAAATCCGTAGGCAACAGGGACCATGGGTTATAGAAGACGAAGAGAGCCGAAGTTAGACAAGGTGATGGGGCCAAATTATACAAGCTTTGTAGTCCATGTTAAGAAATTGGGAGAGTATGCTAAGGCCAGTAGATGGACTTTAAACAGGGGACTGATGTGATCTGAATTGTGTTATAGAAGCATCATTCTGGCTGCCTTGTAGAAGATGAATTGGAGGAGAGAACCTGAAGGTGGGCACACCAGAGAGGAGGGTGGTGGAATGGTCTGATCAGGGCAGAAGACAGTTGGGGTAGTGGAAAGGAGTTATAAGTGATAGCCTGATGTCTGACTTGGGCAACTGAATGGATGAACACGGGGCCGGACGCGATGGTGGTGGGAGACCACAGAAGAATTGGGTATAGCTGAGATTACCGAACAGGTATCCGAAGATTTGTAAACCCAGCCTCTGGAGTTCTACCTGCCCCTTCGCCTCCCCAATCTCTGCAAAAAGGTGTTAAGCGCCTTTCCTAAGACGGCAGGCCCACCTCCGGGACTCGAGGGGTCGCTGCAGCCGCCACAGCCCCTCTAGGTTCTCCCTGGTCCACTCACTGGGCTAGGCGGCCGCTCCATCCGCAGGCGGAGTGCGCGTGCGCCCCCTGGCCGGCAGGGGGCGCGCGTGCGCAGACGGGGCCGGGGGGGGTGGGGGGGGCGCGCGCGTGCGCGCGGCGGAGGCCGGCACCGGAAGTGTGTGGTTGCCATGTAATATCCTGGCCGCGCGGGCGCGCGAGGGGCTGAGGCGGCGCCGGGGCGGGCGCGGAGCTGGCTGGAGGGCGGCGGAGGCGGTGCCGTAGGGGCCCGCTGAGGCGCGCGGGGTTTGGCGGCGCCCGGAAGCCTGTCGCTTGCGCGGTCCCTCCGGTTCTCTGAGTCCGTGCGGGAGGCCCGACGGCGGGAGGCAGCATGTCGGTAGCGGGGCTGAAGAAGCAGTTCTACAAGGCGAGCCAGGTGAGCGGAGGCCGAGGCGGGGGGCGAGCTCCGGGCCCCAGGATGCTTGGAGGGGTTCCCGGCCAGGCCCTGACTCGGGAGGGAGCCGTGGGTACTGAGGGGGCGGCGTTGGCACTCGTCCTACGCCGGGTGGGGACAGCCTAGGAGGGGCGGGGGTCTGCGTGCGAGGTGGCCCAGACCCTCCCCGCCATGTGGGCTCCAGTCTCCTCGAGACGGGTGGGCAGACGCTTTAGAGGCGTGGAGGTGCACCCAGAGGTTGGCCCCGGACGTGGACCCCTCTCCTCCCGTCCTTCCCTCTGAAAGGGCGGGCGGGCGGGGGGGGGGTGTGGGGGGGCAGGGAGAGAAGGGGAAGAAGCAGTCCCGAGCTTGTCGACACAGGACTCTTGCTAGAGAGCCCAGGGTCAGGGAAATTTTGTGTCTAGAACAATTCTTTTTTTTTTTTTTTTAAAGATAACAAACGAAAAAACCTTTTCAGTGGGCCCGGTACAAAGTTGAAAGGGTAGAGTGAAAAGTCAGTTTCCCACTTCAGTCCCTCAGGCATCCAGTCCCTCTCTCCAGAGACAGGGACTGTCACCAATTACCAAAGAGAAGGGTATGCCTGTCCTTTAAAAACACACACGTAGCGGTAACATCATCTACACAGAACCGTGTAATTGATGTTTTTCATTAAATGTGTCTCGGAGATCGCACTAGAGCTAGAATTCTCCACCTTGGGTCATTCTCTGTTGTTGTGGCCCTCCTGGGCACAGTGGGGCGTTGAGCAGCATCCCTGGCCCCTAACCAGTCGATACCAGGAGCTCCCCCCACCGACCACGGATGTCTCCGGATGCTGCTAAATGTCCTTAGGGGAAAACCCCTCTCCCTTCCCCCTCCCCCAGAGCTACACCTAGAGCCTCTTGTATCTTTTTAATGGGTATGTAGCATTCCGTTCCATGAAGTCTGTCATAATTTATTTAATTAGTTGTCCATCGATGGATGTTTAGGTTGTTTCCAGTAGTTTTCTGCTGCAAACGATACTATCGTGAATAGCCAGTGAATATCTCTGCTCACAGGTGGGATTGGATTTAAAGGATAAGTTTCCAGAAGTGGAATGCAGAATCCAAGAATATAAGTGTTCTACTTTGACAGATAGAATAGGTGTTTTGGAAAGTCCAGGCCCCATTGCTCACGAGTGTGGTGAAAGCTGAGTGGATCCACTCTTCAGAAAACTGGGCGAATGCAAAATTCAGTTTATAATTTCAGATCCAGGAAGTCCCAGATCCCTTGATCCTATGAGAACCTTAGATCTGGAGTTTGTGTGGATAGACTCCAGGAAGGAGCGAGCAACAGTCATAGGAGTTGCTTGGCCTGCGCTGGCGAACCAGACTCTGCCCACAATTTGGAGAGGTCCAGTGGGAGGGAAGAGAGATGAGTCCCCAGTAATACACAGCTGGGACCTTTTGCCCTTTGAGGGGGAAAACTAATGACCCTAGTAGTTGTCTAGGGCTAAAGATATTTGGGGTCTATCTCTAGACTCCAGGCCAAACCCTGGAGGAAGAGAGGTTTAATCCAGAGGGATTCTAGGATTGTTGCTGAGAGTACAGCCCTTTGCCCCAGCAGGATGGAATTAAGTGAGCTGGCCCTGGGTTAGACCTTGCCCAGCAGGCCTCAGACCCCACCCCCGCACACTTGACCAGAGCACCTTGGAGGGCTGCTCACTATCTTGGGCCCTGATGTAGCCCCTCTCGCAGGAACTGTGGGTCTCGGAAGAATTCCTGGGCCACTTTGTTCCTTCATATAGACAGGTCTCTGGAAGCCCTCCGCGCCCCGCCCCCAGCCATGAGGGCCCGTGCTGGTGGCCCATGCTGTCCCCAGCAGATACGCTGTGCCGGAGGAACTAGCTGGGCCTCAGGCCATCCACCGGAGCCTTTCGTCTCGGGGAAAGAAGGTTGGCCTGCATTCAGACCTGTGGGGAGTGCTTGGAAATCTGGAAAGCTCAGAGCAGTGCAAGCTGGTGGTGCGGATCACTTTATTATCTCGATATTCTGAGGCCCAGTCCCAAAGAATTGCTGCGACACGTCGTCCTCTGAGAGCTGTCGTCTTGGCCTCCTGACCGATTCCATGTTGAGTTGTCCTCTCAAGAATCACCCTGGCTGTGTTCCATTCCCTTCTGCAATAGTTTCCATAGACCTCTGCTGTTTATCTGGATGTGTCCACCTCTTTGTGTATTACTTCTCTTCTCTTTTTTTTTTATAAATTTATTTATTTATTTATGTGGCTGCGTTGGGTCTTTGTTGCTGTGCGTGGGCTCTCTAGTTGCGGCGAGCGGGGGCTACTCTTAGTTTGCAGTGCACAGGCTTCTCATTGCGGTGGCTTCTCTTGTTGTGGAGCACGGGCTCTAGGCATAGCGGGCCTCAGTAGTTGAGGCTCACGGGCTGTAGAGTGCAGGATCAGTAGTTGTGGCACAAGGGCTTAGTTGCTCTGTGGTATGTGGAATCTTCCCGGACCAGGGCTCGAACCCGTGTTCCCTGCATTGGCAGGCAGATTCTTAACTGCTCTGCCATCAGGGAAGCCCTGTGTTTCTTTTCTTGATCTTACGAACACCTCTTTCAAGTAGGGTCGTCTGTGTCAGGTAACATTCTTGTTAAGTCGTAATAATATATATTGAGTTTTCACTGCGTGAACAGGTGATACTCTTTAAACCAGTCGGTCTCAATTGGTCTCACTTGTCTGGCCTAAGGTAAACACTGTCCCCTTTTTACACAAAAGGATTTGGGGGCATTTGTCTTCCTGTAGGACAGTAGTTCTCAACCAGGGCCAGTTCTACCCTCCAGAGGACATTGGCAATGTCTGGAGGCATCTTGGGTTGTCACAACACGGTGGTAATTAATTATATTACAGCGCACTGGGTGGCCCTGCACAACCAAGAGTCACCCGGCTCCGACGTCAGCGGTGCTGAGGTTGAGAAACACTGTTTTATGGTTTGAGAAAAGTGAGGATAATTTTACCCAAACAGAAGAACAACAAAAAATCCTTCCTGGGCATTATTCTGGCAGCTGCCTGCTTTTTCTCATTCTCGAAATGCAGATAACCACATATACGCAGATGGACATGTGCGTAAAATTCAGCATCCAGACACCAAGTCTCCCCCTCCCAAGTCCTCAGGAAAACCCCAGAGTGTTTTTTGGCATCTGGCATTTTTAAGAAGGTACAAGCTTGCATTGGTGCCTCTCAATTAGGGGCAACTAACCCTCCCCTCTCCCACCCTGTGCACCACCCAAGGGACATTTGGCAACGTCCGAGACAGTGGCACGCCTTGGGGAGAGGGTGCTACTGGCACCGAGTAGGTAATGGCTGGGGATGGTAGTTAAGCATCCTACAGCATACAGGACAGTCTTCTACACGACAAAGAATTATCTGGCCGCACATAAGAGAAGCGCCAACGTTTCTGTAGCAAGAAACCCTACTTTGAAACGGGTTCTTGATTTCCAAGGCTCGTAAGAGCATCATTTCTAAATTGAGAAATAGAAGCCAGGTGGATGTGTGAGAGAGAGCTGGGAATAGAGAAGCTGGGTTTCTCGAAGGTGAGGCTGTGATGTGAATGAAAAGTCTCTACCTCCTTGGTGACACTGGTAACAAACCAGGTCCCAGTGTCTGGCAGTATACTGGCAACTTCCACACCAGTTCATCTCTGGTGAAAACTTTCAGGTCTCTAATAAAAGCGGTTTGAGCTTGAGTGGGAAGTTTGTGGGTTTTTACTTCTTAATAGGAACTGGTCACCTGAGCTGAGGAAAGTTGAATGTATGGAGTGAAGCAGCCAAAGAAATGGGCGTCTGTCTCAGGCCCGTGGTTTTGGTCCCCTCCGGCCTCGCCGTGTAATGCCACTCCATAGCCCTCTGGTACTCATGCACACCTAGAATCTGGGGAGATGCTTTTATGAGCCTTTCTGAGGAACTGAGGTGGGTAGAGGAACCCAGTAGCGAGATCTAGGCTCAAAAGTTCACTTGTCATTGTGGTGTGTTTGGGTGACATTAATTTCCAGGCCTAACCTTCTGACTGGTTTCCTGATAATTCTTGTGGCTGGGCTGTGTGGAGATTTGAGAGTGTAACTAGGGATAGATCTGGCAGCTGCCTGGAATGCTGGCCTGATTTTTTTTTTTTTTTTTGCCTGAAAGGAGGGAGAGAGTTTAAACTGAAAGATTGGTTCCGTCCGAGCTAGGAGGGAAATTCATGACCGTCATATCCCGTAGCTTTGACGTTTGTTGGATACTCACTAGGCTCCGGGTTTGTGTCTAGGAGGAAAGATCGAGCTTCCTGGGAAAGGCATGGGGTGGGGGTATGACGGGGGGCCCAGGACCCCAACGTGTTGGAGTAAGCAGTAGCCGGGGGAATGTCCGATGTCCCCAGATACTGCCTGCTCTGACCTTTTTTTTTTTTTTTTTTGGCTGCATCAGGTCTTAGTTGTGGCACACGGGGTCATCATTGAGGCGTGCAGGATCTTCCACTGCGGCGCGGGCTCTCTAGTGTGGCATGTGGGCTTTCTCCCTCTAGTTGTGGCACGAGGGCTCCAGAGCACGTGGGCTCTGTAGTTGCGGCACGCCGGCTCTCTCACTGAAGCACGCGAGCTCAGTAGTTCTGGTGCACGGGCTTGGTTGTCCCGTGGCACGTCTTAGTTCCCCAACCAGGGATCGAACCTGTGTCCCCTGCATTGGAAGGAGAATTCTTTACCACTGGACCACCAGGGAAGTCCCTCTGACCTATTTTTTAAACTTCATTTTATGGGATCATGCTTTTGATTTCCCAGTAAAGTTCTTGGCCTGCTAAGTAGTGGACATGGAGTGATCTTAGGATACAAAAATCTGGAATTTGTAACCCCTTAGTCTCAGCACGAATCAAAGTGTGGAACCTGTGAGCTGGGAGCGACAGGTGTCAGGCGAGGTCTGGGGGTGGGGGTGGTCCCTGGCCCAGACCCTTGAGCTGAGCAGCTGCAGGCTGACCTCCGGAAGACCTTCTGCCTCGGGACAGCAGACCTGGGAAGGGCCTTTGGCCATTGCCATGTCCACGTGTGATGGGAACTGGGTTAAGTCCACTCTTACAGGAAGCCACTCTGCTGACTCATTTTGTAGGAAGACCCTTGACCTAGTGGTGTCCCTGTGGGACTTGGACAGAGATGATCCTGTCCTGCTCCATTAGTATTCCGTCCCCAGCTTGCTGGGTGGAGTAACCAGCCCTGTGTTTTAGGCTGAACTGTGGAGCTACAGAAGAGATTTGAGACTGCCCTTCCCAAAGGGAGCCAAGGGGCCTCTTTAAACTCCACCACTTCCCAGTCCTGTCTGTAAAACCAGGTTAACCCGACCTCCTGGGCAGGACCCGCTGTTTGCAATCAGGGAGGCGCCCTGTAACCAAGCAGCATCCTGCATACTCTTGTTATTAACATACCAGGACCAAGGGGTCATCATATTCTGTTTCTGCTGCCCGTGACTGCGGTACATCAGACCTAAAGTTCACCTCTGACTCAGAATCCTGTGTGTAGTAAAGAGCAGTTCATCAAAGAGGTCCCGTGGGAGCTAATCGCCCTGCTTATCTGGGTATGTTTTGAGGCAAAGCTGTAGGATACTTAATTATATTCCGTGTGCCACTTAATAACAGCCTCTGTTTGGTTTCAGAAATTGGAGGCTGTCACAGTTTTGCGACCCCAGAACTGTCACTGACTTAGCAAGTGAAGTAAGGAAATGGTGCTGTTTACCCACCCACCACCCATCCACCCAGCCTCCCTCCGGAGCCAACATCCAAGCAAGCACTTAGTGCCTTCGGGGGCCTGAGCTCTCCGCCCGCCCGTCAAGTGTCCATCTGAGCATCTCTTTGCTTCTTTCCTCAGAGGACAAACTGACAGGCTTTGACCGGGCCCCTCAGGCCTGCCATTTGCCTCTGGTGTGCGTGTCCCATGGCCTTTGACCCTGGGATGTGGGCCACAGTTAGCTCTGCCCTGGCCTCTGTCTCAGCCCTCTCCACTTTGTTGCCAGTATTTTGAAACGGATCCAATCTGGGGAAAGTTAGTTTTTGATTTGGGGCGTGCAGCCAACTTCTTCGGTAGGATTTCAGAGGCATCTGCACGTTTTGACACTGCGGGGCTGCCGCGGGCCGCGGAGGGGCAGAGGAAAGTCAGATTGTCTTCTGTTTCTGGTTTTCGAGGTCATGGCGGGGGGTGGGGTGAGGTTTCTGAGGTTTAAGGAGGGTTTGATGATGGAGCCTTCCAGCCACTGGAGGGGTGAGCAGGCCCGTGGAGGCATCTTTACCCCCTGTGCTCAAACCCTCCTGGCTTTTAAGTGCCTGGGGAAGTATCAGGGGCGATTTTTTCTGGTTCTTTTTTAAAGCTGTCCCTGGAAAGCTGAGGAAGGATGTATCAGACTGTGGAGCAGCCGGTTCCTCTCTTCTCCCCTCCTCTCTGCACCCGCCTCCTTCCTCCTCCTCTTCTCCTTCTTTCTCTTCCCCACCCCCCCACCCAAACTTTTTCTCTCCCCGCCCCTCTCCCCAGGGCTGGATTTGCAGCCACTTCTCTTGAGCGCTGCAGTTTGGGTCCAATTCTGCTCATTTCCTGTTAAGCAGTAACCAGGGCTCCACAAACTCAGGCTCCCAGAGGATGGCCTCATCTTCCTTTTCCACTCAGCTCCTAGAAAAACCTGCTGACTGGGCCCGAGAGGGGGGTCACGCGGAGACTCCCAACCACAGCAGGAAAATAGATGTGCGATTTCCTCTGAAGGACCTGACTCAGCATCAGCCGTGGCCGCCCTGGGAAGAGCCGCTGCCTGGATGCTCAGATTTCCACACCTGGGCATTAAACCCCTCCAGCCGTACCACGCCCACCCGGGCTGTCACAGCCCAGTGACGTGAGCTGCCCCCCGGGAGGGGGTGGGCGGTGAGGAGGACAGTGGGTCGCTGTCCCAGGAACTCAGTAAAGGTTAGCTGGACGGAGTTTGCCCCACATCGTAGGTCATGAGAGCGCAAAAGCCGGGCGGCCGTGTGGGCGCACCTAGAGAAGACAGGGCTGGGGTCTGCTGAGGGGAGCGTCCCCCGCCGATCTGGGGTGCGGTTCCAGCTCCAACCTGGCATTCAGGACCTTCCGGAGCCCCCGCCCTGGTCGCGGCTTTCAATCCCACCCTCCCCCTCGCAGCCAGCACGCCCCAGTCCAACAGGTCTGCTCAGGCTCTTACCTTCCCTCCTCCTTCCCCACCCCAGTCCAGTCTCCCTGTCCACTTCCTGTTTGCCCTCAGAGCCCTGCGTGTATCTTCCTATATCCTTGCCATATCCTGGGTCCCCCGCCAAAAAATATTTCTCCACCCTCCCTGGTGGTCTCCTGCCCACGTGCCACACACCCAGCACATCCTCACACCCAGTGTGCTTTTCTTCTCATTGGGTGTGAGCTCCTGAGGGAGCAGGCTGCCTGGCGGCTGGTGACAGGCCCGGGTCCCCACGGGTCGTGGCTTGCTGGCCAAGTCGTCAGAAATGGTGGACTCCTTCTCAGAGCGGGAATGGGGCTATCCGGTGCCAGTGGCGGTGCCCATGCGAAGCCAGGTGGCTGGCAAGGCCATGGAGGCCTCGGTCAGGAACAGGTCCGACTGGTTTAAAGAATAAGAAATCAAAGCTCAGAGGTTGTTCCCTTTGGCTTAGCATCTGTCTTGAGGGCTCCAGGCCGAGGGACCGGCGCTTGACTGGCCAGAGCGGCCCAACCTGTGTCACGGGCAGTCTCTGTCATTTCAACCCCACAGCCAGGCCAGGAGGTGCCCAGCCTGCTGGGAAAAGGAGTTCCCTGGCTCCACTTTCCCCAGGCCCCACCACTCTGGCCTCAGAAGCCTGCTCTCTGCCCCTGGACTTCTGACCTCTTAGACTTGACCGGCGTTAGCCCGGGTCCTGTGTGCAGTCCCTCCCTGGCTTCCACACCTGGCCGCCCTTCTGCCTCTTCTCCTGTGTCCTGAGTCAGCTGGCCAGCTCTCTCACCCCCTCCTCCGCTTTGCCCTGTTGGTTCCCCCTGTGGGCTTGCCACCCTGCCTCTGGGCCTTCTCCCTCCAGGACCTGAGGGACCTCCCTGGCACCTGCCACTGCTCGTGCACCTGTCCTCCAGATCTTTGTCCCCAGTCATGGCACTCCCAGCCACCCTCTAGATGATGGTCCCTGCCCGTCTGGCTGGTACTGGAAATGCAACAAGCTTGTAGGCCCAGTGCACCTGAGGCCAGCCTCCTCACCTGCGGGCCCTAACTTTCCCTGTCCACACCCTGGGGCCCAGGGAGCCCCGCCACCTTCCCCGAGGTGCTGCGTCCATCACACCAGCTCCTGGGCCTGCAGTAAATACCTGGAACCAACCACCTAGCCTATGACTTGAATCAATTAGTTAACTTGACTTTCAAATAGACTCACTTTTTAAATTTATTTTAAAAGGGATCTTGATGTTATTTCTTACTCTAAGTCATAGTAACTGGATCACAAGATACAACAGAAACAAAGCAGTGTAGTTGATTCCTCCTGGATTCCTTACCTCGGAGGCTGGGGTCTGGTCCCTCTTTTTTTTTTTTTTTTTTTTTGCGGTACACAGGCCTCTCACTGCTGTGGCCTCTCCATTGCGGAGCACAGGCTCCAGACGCGCAGGCCCAGCGGCCATGGCTCACGGGCCCAGCTGCTCTGTGGCATGTGGGATCTTCCCGGACTGGGGCACGAACCCATGTCCCCTGCATCGGCAGGCGGACTCTCAACCACTGCGCCACCAGAGAAGCCCTGGTCCCTCTTATTAAAGAGTCGCTGAAACAATAAGTGCCCACGAGGGACTTCTTGGCAGTCCAGTGGTTACGACTCTGCACTTTCACTGAAGGGGGGCATGGGTTCGATCCCTGCTCAGGGAACTAAGATTCCACATACCACGTGGCACGGCCAAAAAATAAAAAGCAAAAAAAAAAATTAAAAAAAAAAAGTGCCCACTGGAAAGTTTTTCCTTGCCAGAACGAGGGGTACTGAAAGAGCATCGCGGTGGGAATAACTTTCTCACTTGTCCCTGGGTTACCTCTTTTCTTGTCACCCCCTCCCCTGCCCCTCATCGTTTTCCCGTGGAGCCAGGAAATCCTGCAGCCTTGAATTAAGGCTCAGAAGAGAGAGCTTTGGGGTGAGGGTGCATTTCCCAAGTGTCTGGGGAGAGGCCCGACAGTAAGTGGCACCGTTCAGTCTGTGTGTTTAGTCCCCCAACACCACCTTGGCCGATAATTCAGATGTCTTTGGCCAGCACACCTCAATCCAGTCCCACTTTCTCTAAAGTGGAGTAGCTGACTGATGGTTTTTCCTCTGTCGTTTTGGGTCTCAGCCCCAGGAGTGAGAGGAGACTTAGGACGCCCCCGGGGAAGGAAACTGGGAACTTTATCACTCCCGAGGCCCCCTCCTCATCTCCTGCCAGCTGCCTCCCCAGGATGAGGCCCCTCGGCTGCCCCTGGGCAGGCACGCAGGCAGGCAGGCAGGTGTCCATCAGCTTGATGGCCTCAGGTCATCAGAGCTGTGATTGTCTGAAGTCGGGAGGGCAGCCCTGGCCCTTCAGGGTCAGCCTTTGTCCAGAAGAGGGCGGCGAGCGCACGGGGACAAGGGTGGGATTTCTCTGTCCCCTAACCCTAACCTCCTGGCCTAGGGTTGTCCTTTATCTCCTCTCCCTGGGGTGTTTCCTCCAAGGTTGAGAATCCTTGCTGTCCCGCCAAGTCAGCATTTCACCCTTGAGGAGTCTTGGAGCTGCTGCAGCTCCCCACTGATTGCCCCAATACAGTTGTGTGTGCTGCCCTCAGAGGTTGGCTCTGAGGTTTGTCTTTTGCCCCCAGCCTTGATGCGTTTACTTCACGGCTGAGGAGCCTTAGGTGTTTCTCCTGGGATCTCTGGGAAGTTCCACATCACCATTCCTTTCCCGCCAGTGGACTCAAGGGTAGCTGAGCACTCTCTCCGCTTTGCTTCAGAGTATCCCATGCCCTTGGCCTCGGCCCAGGGTGGGCAGGAGGCACCGGTCGGCCAAGTCCCTCTGCCGCCTCCAGACTGTCAGGATTGGGAGGCTTCTGTGGGAAGTTGTGCAGATGGGGGCGCACTGGGGACCCGGGAGTCCGGGTGTGCTGGTTCCGGGGAGTGGGGAGGAGGACCTTTTGCCCGGTCTCAGTCCAGGCGTCCTCTCAGCTCTCAGCAGAGCCTGGAGGAGAGTCCACCGCCGTCTAGGGGAGTTTGCACTCAGCTAGTTCCCCGCACCAGGCAGTGCCAGTGCATCATAAAGGGCACGTCCCTTTTCAGGCACTTGAGTTTGTGTTAAAATGTCTCAGCTGTAGAGAGAGAGGTGAAGAATGGCCAGCCGTTAGCCAAGCGCCCACAAGAGCTTGAGTAAACACGAGCAGCACAGTTAGAGTCGAGGGCCCCTCCCTGATACATCACTGCACACGAATCTACCGCTAAAAAGTCTGCAGCTTTGTTTTGCAAGTTTACACCCCTTGAAAATGGTGTCACATGGCAGCTTTCTTGGCCTGCTCTTTTCGCTCAGCACCGCTGGGGCACTTCGTCCACACTGAGCGTGTGGCTCGAGTTTTTTGCTTCCACAGCTCCCTGCTGTCCTTTGTGTGCGGACAGCGACTTGTCCTCCCTCCGCTGGCAGTGGGCATTTAGGACGTTGCCGCGTTTTTGCTCTCGGCGTCACAGTGAGCGGTCACATGGATGTCCCCGCAGGCAAGGTCCAAGTGTTTCTCTAAAATCCTGCCCATTTAATGTGACCGTGTAGGTTTTTGAGCAGGACCAGCCTGGAGAACACCACCACCTCTTCTGTTCGCATGACCCCGGAGTCTTGATCAAAGCTGCTGGGGGTCCTGCGTCAGGGCCCTCGTCAGGGGTGACCTTTCTGCTAGGTACCGCCTGAGCCAGGAAGCTGGGTGCGTGGGGCGGGGGCTCCCCAGGCACAGGGTCCGCTTGGTGGAGGCACAAGCCAGGGGGAGGACCCAGGGAGGCCCACCTGATGAAATTGGGCCCACCTGGTCATCCAGGGCGATCGCTTCCACCTCCCGGTCCGTGCCTCTGTTAAGAAACCTTATTTAATATACATTACTGATTCATTAGCATTGGATGCACAGCCAGCAGCACCTGAACTCACCATCGGTCCATCATTGTTGGCGGGCTTGCGTTTGCGGTTTCACCTTACTTGCCGAAATGTGTTTGTAAACCCCCCCATCAGTACTTGGGGCACCTTCGCAGGTATTCGTGAACATGCCCAGAGTGACAAAAATTTTTGAGTCTCCCAACACATTCATTCCCACTGAGGCAGAACAAGACTGTAGACCAGCATCCTTTCCACGGCTTGTTTAGTGACACGTGTTTGTACCTTTGTGCTTCTTGCGGGTGTTTTCGCTCTTGGTCCCAAGCATGGAGCTGAAGTGCTGGCTAGTGTCCCAGGCACAGGAAGGCTGTGACGTGCTCACAGAGCATGTGTGAGATGAGCTCCGCTCAGGCGAGATCAGGTACTGCTGGCCGTGCGTCCAGTGCTAATGAATCAGCAGTGTATATTAAATCAGTTTTCTTTCATTTTTTAAAAATTAATTAATTTATTTATTTGGCTGTACCGGGTCTTAGTTGCTGCACGCGGGATCTTTAGTTGGGGCATGTGGGCTCTTAGTTGCGGCATGCACGTGGGATCTAGTTCCCTGACCAGAGATCGAACCCAGGCCCCCTGCATTGGGAGCTCGGAGTCTTAACCACTGTGCCACCAGGGAAGTCCCTAAATAAGGTTTCTTTAAACAGAAACACACGTAACATGAAATTACAGGTGATGAGTTGTGACCAGAGGCTCACAGGAGCCTAACCCCTGCGTGTCCCCAGAGCAGTGGCTCAGTATTTACTAGTTCGACGTCTGGGCGACTTTATAGCACAGAACCACTGTGAGTAACGAGAGCTGACTATTCCCGTGGCGGGCAGAACACCACCCCCCTACCCTCCACCAAGGTGTCCCTGCCATTATCTGGAACCTGTGAATGTGTGACCTTACTTGGCAGAAGGGACTTTGCTGGTGGAATTAAGGGCATGGACCTGGAGGTGGAACCAATGACCAGGTGGGCCCAATTTCATCATAATGGCCCTTAAAAGTGGAACCTTTCCCTGCCTGGTTGGAGGGAGACAGGACCGTGGAGGAGAGAACCAGAGGGCAGGTGGCACGATAGGCCCACCTCGCTGGCTGTGAAGACAGAGGACGGGGCCACAAGCCAAGGAGCGCGGCCGCCTCTAGGAGCGGAAAAGGCGGGAAAGTTCTAGAGCTCCCAGAAAGGGACACAGCCCTGCCAACACCTTTGTCTTCGCTGGGGAGAGCCATGTCGGACTTCTGACCTCCTTCAGATTTTTGTGTGGCTTAGGAAACGTGTTTTGAGTCACTGAGTTTGTGGTAATTTGTTACAGCAACTGTAGGAAACTCTTACAGGTCCCTGCTGTCTTAAAGCTTTGTCTGGATAAAGGTTTTCAGCTCAGCATTGAAGAGTGTGTGTGTGTGCGCGCATGCATGCACGCGCATGTACACACGAGCACGTGTGTTTCATCTTCCCTTAGCTCTCACCTCCAACTTAACGGCTGGGGTCAAAGAGGAAATAGGAGCGATTCGCTTTGCCAAGCTGATGGATGGGTGCTGTGGGAAGAGCGGGCCTCCCACCGAGCCATCTTCGTTTCAGTGCTCCATGGAAGTCATCCCCTGGTTCTTGGAATCCCACCTTGGTGACTTACGAGCTAGTGGACCGATAGGGAATCCTCCATCGTCAACTTGAAAACCGGCTCTGTGTTCAGGTTTTATGCAAAGAGCGCTGTGGCCCGTCTAAACCTCTGGGAAATGCCACAGTGGGATTTCGACCAGCATCACTTCCCATCCACTGTAGAAAGAGGTCGGCAGTTCTCGAGCCTGATACCGTGCCTTTCTTCCCGTCACGGACACTAGAGCCTCGTGCCAGGCAGCCTTCACTAATCACTCCCACACCTGCAAAGGGGACGCTTCAGAATCACATTCTGGGAGTTGGTTTCCAAGCCCAACTTTTTCAGCGCCTCTGTCCTCTGCATTGGTGCAGACCCCGCGTCCTCCGTCTCTGCCTTTCCTCACGTCATGTCCTTTTCTCCTTCTTGCCCCCAAGTTCAACCCATCCTTCAAAGCCAAGTCCAGGGACATCTTGTAACTCCTACCTGGTTCCCTCCCCACAAGGAGGAAGGGGCTCCTTATCTTAGGTCCTTAAGGTAGTGCCGTTTTTGTGTGAGCTTATAGTATTTATCTCTTTTTCCCTCTACTATACCTGGCACATATAAATATCTGTTGAATGAATAAGGGCAACCTTCTCAAGTGGGGAGCTGGCCTGCTGACTTTGACCCCAGACATTCAGCCCCATCCTGCTCTGATGGAGCAGGTAAGCTCAGGGCAGGAGAGTGTCCCAGACACGCACAGTGGCTGAGCGATTGAAATAGGGCAGATACGGTGACACAGGGTCCTATGACACGCGCCCTGTATGGAGAAACCAGGGATGACTCACGAGGGGGTGACCTGGACCCTGGCTTTGAATGTGGACACGGGAGGGAGAAGGGAGAGGAGGATGCAGGTTGTCCCCAGCAGGCAGCAGAGCGAAGCCCCCAGTGCTGGGGCCTCCGGGTCACTGGCCTGCCCTACTGTGTTCTTGTTCCTCATCCAGGAATCCAGACACTGCCTGTCTGTGGGCTCAGTCCTTCTAGCGGAGCAGAGGTTGGCCTGGGTGCGGGGGGAGGCCCTGGCTACTAGACCATCGTCATCAGATGGAGAGAGATTTGAATATGCTTACGGCTCCTAGCTCAGCAAGTGGCAGCACCAGACACACGTCACACGGTGACAGCGGAGAAGCAAGGACGAGGGCAGGGCTGCTTTACTCCTGGAAAAATCAACATAAAAAGGCATTGGTGAGGGAATTCCCTGGCGGTCCAGTGGTTGAGAATCTGCCTACCACTGCAGGGGACGCGGGTTCCATCCCTGGCCGGGGAACTAAGATCCCACAGGCTGCAGGGCAACTAAACCTGCGTGCCACAACTAGAGAAGCCCGTGCACCACAACTAGAGAAAAGCCCCACAGTGAAGAGCCTGTGCACACAATGGAGACCCAGTGACCTGTGTCATCATGGGTCGTCATCAGCACCCAGTTTTACAGTTGAGGAAACAGAGGCTCAGAGGGGTCCACATTCTTGTTAAGTGACAGTGCGGTGACAGAGCCGGATCCAGTCCCTGTGCTGTGGTCCACACCCCCACTGCTCCCCTGCGACCCCAGCCCTACCTCAGGACCTCTTGGGCACACCCTTGTTTTGGCCTGTTACTGACACACCTGACTGGCAGTGTTCTTCCCTGGGCTCCTAAGGGCGAGGTCTGCGTTATCTCAGCAAATACTGATTGCCCATCACCTATTGGGCGTCAGGCCCCCTGCTGCTCTACTAGCCCCATCACAGCAGCTGGCAGCCAACGGGAAGTCAGTGTTTGAGGACAGGGTGCATTTGGGTGGGGAGGCGAGGCTCTCCCAGGTGCTGTTGCTGGAATGAAGGTGAGCTGTGGCGGAGGAGACGGCCCCTGAGAACTGCTCTTCTCTGTCTGTGATCTAGGGCGGGGTCCCTGGGAACCCCTCAGTTGGGTGCTCACCCACCACTGGGGCAGTTACAGGCAGTAACATCAGGGAGTGTGTGCGCCAGGCCTGATGTGCGTCCTGAGAAGCAGAAGGCCCACCCCCTCTGCCACTGCAGGATGGATGGCAGCCGGGGACAGGAGCGGCGGCTCTGCTGCCCACCTGGCCCCAGCAGGCCCCTGTTGATCTCCTCATCTGTGTGCTGAGATTCCTTCCAGTTCAGGGTTTCCAGGACTGACTCTGCAGGTTAGAAGGGCAGGTGCCCCTGGACAAATAGGGTGGGGGTCAAGAAGAGGAGCGGCCGTGCAGGGTGACAGGGTGCCGGCATCTAACACGTGGCCTAGTGTCGCAGTGCCCATCACTAAACTTCAGAGGGGCTGATGGCGTCACCTCCTCTGGCTTGCCGTTTGCTGTCCTGGGATCATGACCCACCCGGGTGCTTCTGGTAGCCACGCCTGAAGACACTGGTCTCAGTGGCCCTGAGTCACCTGGTGTCGCCGCCCTGGAGTGACAGGCGAGCCGTGGAGCCAGGTGAGGGTATGTTCCTCAGCGCCCACTCAGATCTTCTTCCTGGAGCTCTCTCGGAGGAGCACCCAGGCCAAGCTCTGCCCTCCCCGAGAGGTCGCCCCCGATGATCCTTGGAGAACCTAGGTGTGTGGCCCGTACGGCTCCAGCCCGGCCCATTTGGGGGCCATTTCCCTCTGGCCTTCAGAGCCTGTTTGCCTGTCAGCCTTCCTTTCCCGTGTCCTGTCCTCCCAAACTGCAGGCACATGCCTTTCACAGGGGGTTCCTCCTCTGGGAGCGGGGTCCTCTGGATGCAGGCCAGCCTGGGCCCAGCTTGCTCAGATTTTTTTCCTTTGCAAACTTTCCCTTCACATTCTGGTGAGGGGGCCAGCTGTGGGCAGACCCTGGGTGGAGAGTGGGGAATTAGACTGGCAGCCCCCAGGCAGAGTGCCGCCTAACTTGAACTTCCCATAAGCAACGCAAAGGAAAGTTGGGGATTCAGGGGTAGGGGGTGCTGTCATCCGGCTGGCTCCTGGGTCCGCAGCCCTCCCAGTGCTTAGCCACTATGGAATGGCGCCATGAGGTCAGACCCCTGTGAGGTCGTTCCTTCCTCCCATGGGGTGCTAAGTATCAACTAAGCACTGCCTAGTCTCAGACACCGTTCCGTGTGCAGGTACAGCAGTGCTGGGGTCGCTCACTTGGAGTTCACAGTCCAGTGGGTGGAGGGCTATAAACAAACAAGAGGAGCTTGAGAGAAGGATGAGTGACGGGTGGGTCAGGGACAGCCCCACTGGGGAGGGGGGAACCAGATGGACAGGACCCAACCACGGGAAAGTCTGGGGCAGAAGGGACAGCAGGGCAGAGGCTCTGACGTGGGGTGAGGTGGGTGCCTTTGTGGAGCCTGGTCCAAGGTGAGGTCCAGAGCGGGCGGGGGTTCTGGCCTCAATGGAGGAGGTGCCAATAGTGTGCTGGGAGAGGTGGCCAGTGGCCAGGTCACTCCCACCTGGGTAAGGAGGCGGGTGATGGAGAATCAGGAGGGCTTCCTCGAAGAGGTGGCTTCACATTAGTTAAGTGTCTCAGAATGGAAGTGGTCGTAGAGATGGGGGGACAGCATCTGTGTTCCAAGGAGGCCGGGGCCCTGGGCTTTTAGATCGTTCTGTCACCTTAGCTTGGTGCTGTTGGGGTACACATGGCCCTCCGTGAGACTCGTGACCTGGTGCCTACAGCCTCTTATGTAGTAGGCTGCGGTGATGGTGTTGGATACAGGGTCAGTTCCGGTGCTTTCTGGAGGCCGCACAGCTGTGCACCTCACAGGGTTTCCAAGTCCCGTTTCCTGTCTCTTCCTGAAGGGCTGCTCTTGCGTCAGCTCTGCCATTGACAAAAGGTGAGTTTGCAGGACACCTCATTTACTCTCCTGTGGGGACGGAAGTTTGCTGTACTGC
Organism: Phocoena phocoena; assembly: GCF_963924675.1. Lineage (NCBI taxonomy): Eukaryota > Metazoa > Chordata > Mammalia > Artiodactyla > Phocoenidae > Phocoena > Phocoena phocoena. The sequence continues at coordinate 170,107,789 of NC_089221.1, forward strand.
CCTGAGAGGGGATCTGCGGGCGGTAGCTCCCCAACAGCACACCCCGGCACAGCACATGGTCAGCGGTGCGGAGTGGGCGCGGCAGGACTTGGGAATTTATTACCTCATTTGTTTGTGGGTTGGGTGTTTCTTTTTATGAGTTTTCATCTGAAATTGATTTTCCCGGTTGTGTGACATGCAGCCTTCCTGCCTTGTCCCCGAGATGAGAAATTAAAATGCATGAGGCCGGTTTATACCCAGGCTTCTCAGCTCTGGCAAGACTTCCAGATGAGATTTGTTCCTAAGAGATGAGCCTCAAGCAATTGCTGGCCTCTCGGTCGTCGGGTAAAAACCCTCGGCACAGCCTGAGGTGCCGGCTGGGATCAGGCCCCCCTTAGAGCCCCTTAGAGTTCAGTGGGCTTGTTCCCTCCCTGTGTCCTGGAGGAGGCAAAGTCCTGAGCCCACACCCCAGTCTGCCGCCCAGATTCCTCAGCCAGGCCCTGAGGCTTTGGCCCTCACCTCCCCCGATAACATTTGGGGCAGGGCCCCTCTGCTTCTCCCCCACATGAGCTGCATCATGTCCTGCGCAGGGGTCTGTGTGTGACTGGTGTCCTCCTCCCTGAGCAGCTCCCGGTCCGGGGTGCCACTGGTATTCATAGAAAGCTCTGTGCTATTCCAGGGGCTGTGGCCTCATGCCATCCTGGAGTGGTGGGTATCGTGTGAGAGACTGGAGTTCCAGAAGGCTCAGGGCAGAGCCGGCCCTCCAACGCATGCCTTCCGCCTCCAGGCTCGTGCACTAGGTGTGGTGTAGGGTGTCATCCTGGGTGGTCGTCCCCCACTGTCACTGTCCAGGAGCAGCTGTGGTCCTCTTGACCGCCTGCTCCCAGGGGCTGCGATGTGGCCTCACACTTGCTGGGACGCTTCCCCAGCCAAGCGGGAGGGGCGGGATTTGTGGCTGGATTCTGAGGGCTGGGCCTTGTCTCCACAGCACCCTGACTGCCCTGGCCAGTCTTTGAAAATGAGGAAGCAACCCAGGGAGATGCAGGGCAGCCTCCAGAGCAAGGTGGTTTAAGACTTTGGGGACCCAGTTACCCCTCCTGTATGGCTTGGTCTCACACACTACACTACACTACACTGCCTGGCCCTGGGAAAGGCGGGCGGGTCACCTCCTGGGGTGTTAGTTGCTCCATTTATAAGGTGGAGATAACTGCCCAGAGGCTGCAGCTGGGCCAGATGGGTGCTGGAGGTCCCCAATGGCTCTATCTCTTCCTTTTGGGGCTCCATCCCTTCCTCAAGGTTGACAGAAGGGCTGACAAGGCCGCGGGTCCAAGGAACAATGCAGTCTCTGCTGCGTTTCATAGAAACATTAAAAGATGCACATTCTGTGGTCCCTTCTCCCCTCCAGCAGTCCTACCTCCCCCCACAAGCCAGAAGTGCTTCAATTTGAAGCCTGCTTTCCACACCTGTCCCAGCACCCAGCAGGGCCCACTTCCTCCCCCAGACTCTGCCAGATGACCTGGGGAACTGGTTAACCATGAATGGAAGCAGGGAACACTTTTTGTTAAGTGCTTCTGCTTTCTTGTGGAAGAACTCGGCATCTTAATGGGAATCCCAGGACCAACCATCATCAGAGTCGAGCCCGGGCTAACGCTCTGGGCGGGGGGGTTGGTCCCCAGAGGAAGTGCCCACCCCTCCACAGCACACCGGGAGGGCACTCAGGCCTGTGGCTTCTGGCCAGACAAGCTGCGAGGGGAAACACTGGCCAGCCTGGGCCCTTGTGGCCGACACTCAGCTGAGCTCCACGTGGAGGTCGGGCCAGGCAGGGAGTGAGTTCTTTGTCACCCCATCTCCAAGGACTGCTGGGTCACCTCGGGGTGAGGGAGGCATTTTCCTCAAATAGGGCTGAGGCAACAGGAAAGGCACCGCACAACCACCCGTGTCTGCCCAGCCCCTCACTCCTCCTCCAGCTTTGGGTCCTTCTGAGCTGCCACTCCTCTGTGAGGCCAGGAGAGGACCCCCCCAAAAGTAAGGGGCCTGGGTGCTTGGTCAGATGCACTGGGCTGGGTGATGGCGGAAAGCAAGACACACGAGGTCCCTGCGCTCGGAGATGAGCACGGGCGCGTGGGAAGCTAACGGGGGGTCAGGCCAGGCCTCAGCCTCCAGCCCCTGCAGGAGGAGGGGAGCAGTCCCGGGATTGCAGGAGCCTGGAGAGGGCACAGACCCTGACACACAGAGGGTTCTGGACCCAGCTCTCGGGGGGCTGCCGTGGGCAGGAGGCCCAGCAAGGCCGAGGAGGGGAGAGCAGCCAGGAGGGGTCCTGGGGAGAAGTGAGGAGAGTCTGAGCCAGGGCAGGGCAGGCCTGGTTTACACGCAGGGGCCCTCGTGACGGATCCGGGGTGCTTAAAGCCAGTTTGAGGCCCCATCGGGAAAGCAGTGTCACAGCAGTGGGAGGTCTGGCAACTTGGTCATCAGCCTGGGGCTGAAGGGGCAGCTCTCTGGGTGTCTGCCCTGGGTGAACCTCTGGCTGCTGGTACCGGGACCCACAAAGCCTGCAGATGCAGAGGTCGGGGCTTTGAGATGAGGCTGAGGCTACACCTCAATCCATCTCGGGACCGCCGTCCCCCAGCTCGTCACTGCCTTGACAGTCACTGAGCGACTGTCCCCACGTGCCATTGCTGCCTTCCCTAGTCCATTCTTTCCGACGACAGGTTCCTGCTTTGCTCCCACTGCCCGTGCCGTGTCCAGACCAGACTATCAGATTAAGCCGGACGTGACTTTGAGGGGATTTTTCTCATGTAACGGTTTCCCCCCTCATCTTAGCAGCATGTGCCACGCAGGGGAGCAGCCACTGGGACTCACATGGCGTTCAGCTTGCTGCCCACCTAGCCAGCCCTGGGAAGGTTTGGGCAGGGAGGCGGGAGGGGCACCACGGGGCGGGGGCAGAGAACCAGGGGGGTTCAGACTGCAACAGGCTAGCTCAGACCAGGCCCCCTGGCCTGTCTCCTCTCCACAGAGACAGCCAAACGCTTCCCCCGCCACCACCTGGGGGACCCTGCAGCTGGCTTGTGCCTGCAGCCTCGGGGACCTGAGGGGTTCTGCTTCTGAGCCAGTATCTCAGCCGCTGGCCTCAGGCCAGAGGTGCCGTCCCTCCTGCTGAGAGAACACCTTGGGCTTCAAAGCCGCTGTCTTTGTGCTGCCACAACTAGGTTCCAGATACACCCCGACACACTGCTGTGTGGAGGGGCGTCTGTGGGTCTGTGTTTGCCCCTTGGGGCCAGACCTGGTGGTCGTGGTGCCCGACTGGGGGTTTTCACGGGAGAAGTAACTTCAGAAGCCTTTTCCTGCTTGATCATTTCCACTGCTCCCGTTCACAGAGCTGCTTTTTAAAAACCGCGTAGGGCTTCCCTGGTGGCACAGTGGGGGCTTCCCTGGTGGCGCAGTGGTTGAGAGTCCGCCTGCCGATGCAGGGGACACGGGTTCGTGCCCCGCTCCGGGAGGATCCCACATGCCGCGGGGCGGCTGGGCCCGTGAGCCATGGCTGCTGAGCCTGCGCGTCTGGAGCCTGTGCTCCGCAACGGGAGAGGCCACAACAGTGAGAGGCCCGCGTACCGCAAAAAAAAAAAAAAAAAAACCGCGTAGCTTTGATCCCTAGGAGGAGAGGAAGTGTGTGCCCGGAGGCACGAAGGGTACCAGCAAACCGGGAAAATTCCAGAATTCCGGGTATGCTGAAGGAAGTTCTGACTTGTCAGGACACTTCCCTCTGCGGAGCTTGACAAAGCGGGTGGTGACTTATTCTCCATCAGCTCACAGATATTTACTAAAGACCTGCCACAGATGAAAGCTCTCCTGCTGCCAGAGCCCTCAGGCTTCCTGCTGGCCCGCCTCCTTGGGCTGAGGAGTTGGGTATGAATAGTGTTTCTGTGGCCTCTGCTTCAGTGGCACCTTTCCCTCATCCCTTAGGGCGGTGGCCCGGCCCCACACCTCATGGCCTTTACTCTCAGAGCCACGTGGGATCCAAGCTGCCTGGAGTCCAAGTGCCACCCCCGTCGGCAAGCATTTCGTACTCACAAGGGCCCAGGCTCTGGAAATCATCCCGACATGGGGGCCACTGGAGGTTTCTGGGCAGGGACGGACAGGAGGCTTCAGCGTGGCAGTGCACCGTGCACATTACCTCCCCAGAAGCACCCTTGGCTCGCCTTTCCAGAAAGGGCGTCAGTTAGCCAAAGAGTGCACCCTCTGGTGTGTCTGCCAGCAGCTCTGAGTCAGGGGCCCAGGGCTCAAGCAGAGAAAGGAGACTCGAGAAAGCCAGCGGCTTCGTGTGTCGGCCGGGTAGCAGGCCAGCCTGGGCTCTGCCTGTGTCGTGGGCTCTCCAAGTCATGAGACAGTAGGCCATAAAGGAAACTAGAAGGGGCTGCTCTGAGGTGTTTGGCAAGCAGCTCCCAAGTGTTGGGAGGCCAGCAGGAAGGGGAGTAGCAATTGGAAGGGATGTAGAGGCGAATGAGTCCATCCCTGTGTCGCTCCCTCCCGTCCCTGTGCCGTCCTCCCCGTTCAGGAATTTCTTAGCCCTGCCCGGGAGTCATTGCAGTTACCTCCTGGGACCTCCCATGTCTGGGCATTCTGCACATAGGCAGTCTGCCTCCTCCCCACAGCCTCGGAGGCCCCGTGCCCTTCTGGCAGATCCTGCATTGCGGGGAGCGGTGAGGGACGGACCGACCAGTCCAACAGCTCTGGGCACAGCTCCCAGCTTCACTTTCAGCTCGCAGCCTTGCTGTTCCACCTCTAACCCTGGGGGTTTCCTCATCTGTAGAATGGGTGTGCAGGTCCCTGCATTGTCATCGCAGAGGGGTGACAATCAATGGCAGGATGTATGCAAAGCGCCCGCACAGTGCCTGGCACGTGGAGGATCAGGAATGGCAGCCCCTGTGCCCCCGAGCCTGGGTCTCACCCAGAACACCATATGCTTGCCTGGCCAGGCTCTGCCTGCTGGAACCCTGCCCTTTGAGGTCCAGCTTGGACAGCACTGGCCCCCGCAGCTCACCCAGCCAGGAGCATGTTTGGCGTGTTTAAACCTCCCTTGCAGCTCTTATCACTGTGTCTCTGTTCTGCCTGATGTTCTTATCTCCCTCGCCAGAGGAGCGCTCCTCAAAGCCAGCACAGCCTCTCCCCTGACAGCGGGTAGCGGGCTTGCCCACCCGCTCCCGACGGTGGTCGCTAACTGGAGCCGGAAGTGCTCACACCTGACAGCCTTGGGTCACAGCGCCTCAGCCACAGGGCATTCACTGGCCCAGACCCGAGGATGGCTGGAACAGGACCGCATAGCAGGGCAGCTGGGCCTGGACCCCAAGGCTCTTTCACCCCCATCGCTTTTTCTTTTCTTTTTTAAATTTTATTTATTTTTATAAATTTATTTATTTGTTTATTTTTGGCTGCATTGGGTCTTCATTGCTGCACGTGGGCTTTCTCTAGTTGCGGCGAGCAGGGGCTACTCTTCGTTGTGGTGCGCGGGCTTCTCATTGCGGTGGCTTCTCTTGTTGCAGAGCATGGGCTCTAGGCATGTGGCCTCAGTAGTTGTGGCACGTGGACTCAGTAGTTGTGGCTCGCGGGCTCTAGAGCGCAGGCTCAGTAGTTGTGGTGCACGGGCTTAGTTGCTCCGTGGCATGTGGGATCTTCCCAGACCAGGGCTCGAACCTGTGTCCCCTGCGTTGGCAGGCGGGTTCTTAACACCTGTGCACCACCAGGGAAGTCCTTCCATGCCTTTTGGTCCAACTCTCCAGCCAGTGCCCGAGAGCAGCTGCCCCCAACGCGTGCCCCCTCTGCCTGGCACTGGGCTCCTCACCGCTGAGGAGGGAGGGAGAGGCGGGGGCTGCTCTGTTGTAGCGCGGGGTGGGGGCAGGGAGAAGTTAGCCAGGCGGAGGGCAAGAGGGGAGTTGGGGGAGTCGGGAGAGGATGGGGACCTCCGCTGTTAACCTGGAGCGTGGCAAGCGGCCCCACAGAGCATATCGGCTGGACGAGGCGCAAGGGTGCTGAGCAGGATGTGCAGAGCATCCATCCTGCATTGCGAGGCCCTGAGCATCCCTGCTCTTCTCTCTCCCGGCTCCTCTGTGCCAGCCTCCTCCTGCTGCTCTTTTTACTTAAACTCTTAATTCATCAAAGCGGATCGTCTGCCCGGGTCACGAGCCTGCAGATCGGCTGTTTATTTTCCATATCATATTGATCAGGTTTCCCCGCTGAGATGACTCAATTACAAGGCCTCCTTTTGGTGCAGGATTCGAGCTTCCGCTGCCCCCGAGGGGCCACTGCAGCGTGCCTGCCTGGTCTGGGGCAGCCGTTAGTCCCCACGTCCCTCCCTGGGGGAAAGAAGGTTCTCCTGCCTTCCTGCTCTCTGCTAGGCTCCTGGAGCGGCTGTGCTGCCGGCTCTTGGCAAACAATGTCTTGTGTTTTCGGATTGCTCCACTGCGCGTTCTTTGTTTCTCTCCTGCGTGTCAGATTCCTCACTCCTCTCCAAACATGGCCAAGGCTAGAAGGCTGAAGAACGCCAGTCCTTGAGAGAACAGCCCCTTCTCCGAGTGGTCTTTATTATGAGTGCCCACGGGTGCCTTGCATGGGTGGAGGTCGTGTAGGTGCTCAGGGATGAAGGCCCATCTCCGTTCCAAGTTCGCTCACTTCCCAGGTGCCTGGGGCAGGTGTCCTCAGACCACACGGCTCCACTGCTCCTCTGTGTGAGAGCCTGAAGTGGGTGCCCTCTGCCTGTCGCAGTCACTTGGGGGTCGTGTCGTCGTAAATCTGACCATTCAGAGTCCAGGTGGGAGCTGGGCAGGGGCCGTCGCTAGCGGAGCAGTCCGAATGGGTCAGCACACGGGGAAGCGAACAGGTTGGGGGTCCTTCCACTTTCTGGCTGGTAGTAACCACCTCTGTAGTCTAAGCTGCAGTTTGAACTTAGGGGGACCTGGAGCTGGAGCCCTGGAGGCGCCTGCAGGCTGAATTGCAAGCAGGGCACACTCCTCTTAGAGGTTAGAAATAATATAAGGGCAGTAACATAGGTCAGACCAAACATACGGTGGGGGGTTGGCTCATACAGTTTCCCGGAGAGGTACCGCCAGAGGGACAGGCTGCAGAGGGAGCCTCCTGCGGGGCAGAGGTGTGCACTCCCTGGTGGGTCGTGTGCAGGCCAGCAATACCTCGATAGAGCCGCCATCACAGGGGACGGACAGACACAGAAAGGCCTGCGCTCAGAGGGTCACAGAGCAGCAGTCACTCAGCAGTCCCACCTGGTGGCTGGTCTCAGAACCACCCGTGGACCTTTTTACCAGACAGCTGCCCGGCCTCCTCAGAAAGGACCCTGTTCTGGGCCTTCATGGGACTCACGGTCCCTGAGCGCCCTGCCAGGGTGGAAGTGAAGCCAGGCGTTCAGGTGGGGAGCCAGGCTGAGATCTGAGAGGCCCGTGTGACGGGCGACAGCAAGTTCATCTCCGAAGGCCGCTGCCAGCTCTGGCCGAGCGCAGCCTCTCCACAGCAACTCCTCAGCCCTGGCTGTCACCTGGCGGGGGTGGCTGGGGCCGTGGCTTGGCCTGGGCCCCACGTTCCCCCAGGGAGGCACCCACGTGGGTTTCACAGTGGCAGCCAGTGTGGGCCCACTGCTGGTGACTCAGGCTCCCACCCAGCTGGGCAGGCCCAGGAGGCCATGATTTCCACACCGCCGTGGTCACGGCCCTGCCGGAGAGGGGGCAGTGCTCACCCACCCCCTCTGCTGCCTCCCCCACCCCGGGGGGGGGTGCCTTGGCTGACGGGGCCAGCCCCTCTGCACTGCGGGCCGGAGTGGGGGGTGGGGGGCGGCAGCTGCAGAGAGAAGAGTGGGCTTCAGCCCGCAGGGCCCCTGCCAGGGCTGCGCCTCAGTTTCCTCTCCCGCAGCCGGGGAACACCGTCAGTTGTGGGGAGTGCTGGATGCAGACGCTACACGTGAAGGTGTTACTTCCATGGCGGTGCTGCTGCTCTTGCCGGGCCCGAAAAGGTGTGTGCGGGGTCCCCGAGCAGGACCGAGCGGCAGAGTCCTGGCCTCCCACACAGACGGGGCACTGCCCGCCCTCCGGCCTCCTCCTGGGGGCTCCCCAGGCCCCTCCTCTGGAGCACAGCCCAGCGCTCAGCACAGCCTCCCTTTGCTGGTGCTCTTGCCGTGGTTGGCATGTGGCTTGCTTTTTCCCACTTTTCCCTTTTGGCCTTTGGTCATCCTTTCGTCCACTTGTGCCAGTTCCGGACTGTGGGCCTTGGAGAGAAGGGACCTAGGGCAAATCAGCCTGAGGGACTGGAGCTTGGAGCTCCCAGGTGGGGGTAGGGCGAGGAGACTGGTAGGGACCCAGATGTTCCCAGCACAGCCCCCCAGGTGCCAGAGCAAGGAGGCCCCGCATGGGAGCTGTCAGAGGGCTCCCAGGGAAGATGGGGAGGTGACACTCCTGGAGGGCCTGGAAGAGGCTGTGGGGTCTGCCTGTGCCCTGTCCCCTCAGAGAAAGGACGTAGTCCCCGCCAGCAGGGGCTGCTCCCTGGGGGCGCCCGTGTCCCCTGTACTGAGCAGGCCCTCGGCCCGGAAAGTGTGGTTTTTGAGCCCCAGCACTGCAGCTACCCTTTCAGTTCACCAGAAGTGTCTTGTCTCACATCAGACACCTAACTCATTTCCCTCTGGCAACCACTGAATTTGAGAACGTCCTGTTTTACCATAAACAAAAGAAATGAAACTGTCCCATGAAATAAAGTAGAACACCCCAGAAACACCTAGGAGAGACCAGGGTCTTTCCTTATAAAGTCAAAAACGGGAAGGCAGCCCCTGCCTGCCCTTGGAGGTCCCCCAGAGACTGGTGCATGGTGGAGGGGCCCTCAGCCAGCCCTGCTTCCTTTCTGTGCCCCATCCCCTCCTGGGCTCCCGGGGTGCAGCTGCCATGAGAACACTGACTTGCAGGGGCATGCAGCTCCCCCCAGACTCCCCTTGACCCCAGGCGGGGAGAGGCAGGGATAAAGGACTATAGGCTAGGTCTGCCCTACAGTTCTGTGGTTCCCCTGGAGAACCAAGATGCGTGGGGAAAGTAACAGCAGTCATCAGTGTGGGCAGCATGGTTGTCGCAGGAGTACCCCGGAGCACACACTTGCACACAGCAGCCCATGGCAGCCTGGCCACAGCTTGGTGAGTGCACACCTGTCACCCCATTTTACAGAGGTGAAAACTGAGGCCCAGTGAAGCTGATAGCCCAAGACCACACAGGTTAGGGTTAGGGTTAGGGTGTCTTCAGGAGCCCCGGGAGCGGTCCTGACAAGTGGGCAAAGACTGCTGCTGGCCACCAGGAGATTGTGTGTTTGTGTGTGTTCACACCTGTGCACGCAAGAAGTGACTTCTGGGCACCACAGTTGGCCCGTGTGGGGCAGGTCTTCCCTCCCACTCGGCGCTTGTCCCATGGCAGTCCTCATGTTCATTTGGCCTCAGGACCTGCTCGCCTCTCAGAGGTGCCCCTGGGGCGTGCAGACCCTTGGTCCCCGAGAGTCCTTCGCAGAGAGGCAGGAGTTCAGTGGGAAAGGGAGGCCACAGTTCCCTGAGCAAAGGGGCTTCCGTGAGCCTCGGCATCTCGCTGAACCACAGCAGCCCCATCCGGGTGTGGGCTGTGAGGGGGCCTGGACAGTCTGCACAACCCCGCAGGGGTGGGGGACCCTCTTGGGGGCTGCGGAGCTGCCAGCTCAGCCTGACCGGGTGGGCGCAGCCAGGGTAGGCTTCCGGCAGTAGGACCCCCCGGCCCTGGGTTTGCAGGAGTGTGTGGGTTTGGAGCAGGAGCTCGTTTGGCTCCCCGTTTTGCCATTGGCTGCCATGTTCACATCCCTGGGAAGCCATCGTGGATGCCTGAGCCCTCACCCTCCTCTCCTGAGGCTCACACTCTCTTCCCTCCTTTCCTTCCCCAGCTGGTCAGTGAGAAGGTCGGAGGGGCTGAAGGGACCAAGCTGGATGATGACTTCAAAGAGATGGAGAAGGTAACAGGAGAGGGGTGCCTGTCTAACGCTGGCAGTGTTACCAGCCCCCATAGGCCCCGGCCCTGGCACCTGGGGGGAGGCGAGGCTTTTACCGGAAGGGTCTAGGTGGGTCGCAGGCCTCCCCCCAGCCCAGAGCAGGGAGTGGCGGGGGCAGAGCACAGCCAACAGCAAGGAGGCAGGGAGGCGAGGCGGCTCCCAGAAGCAGCGGGCAGTTCTTGCGTGGGCTCTGAGGTGGTTGGGGAACTGGGACCAGGGCAAGGGCTGTCCAGGTGCTCCTGGTTTGGCCTCAGGTGCCCTGATGGTTTCAAAACCCTACACGTGGACTCCCTTTACAGAAGGTGGATGTTACCAGCAAGGCCGTGACAGAAGTGTTGGCCAGAACCATCGAGTATCTGCAACCCAACCCAGGTAGGGCACCAGCCAGCTGCAAGGGGTCTGACCCCAGCTCCTCGGGTCTCTTGTCAGTCCAGAATCTTTTGGTTACTGGAGCATGAAGAAGCAGTGCGTGGGCCCACAGAACTGAAATGCCCAGGGGTAGGCAGGTTCAGGCATGGCTGGATCCAGGCATCCAAAGGATGTCTTCAGGGTCATGCGTTTCCTTTCTGCTTTATCTGTCAGCTCTCGCTTTTCACGGCAACCCTAGCCTTAAATTATCCTTAGAGCTAATGGTCCCAGCAGAAAAGGGCATCTTTTCCCCCCAGTCAACTCTTTGGACCAATTTGAATCAGGTGCCAGGCCCCAGCCACAAGCCTGTCTTTGGAGCATGAGGTGGGGTCTCCGAGGCTGAGAGGGAGGCAGGGACTTTTCCTGGAGAAAAATCCAAATGTTGGTTTCTGTAGTGAAAGGCAGAGGATGCAGGACAGGCAGCAAAAGCAGCTGTGTCCACCTGAGGCCTTCGCTGAGGACAGACTGGAGCTGGCAGAGGTGCAGGCACGCCCCTCACCTCCCGCCCCCGGTAGAGGTCTGCACTGGGGGCACCTGTACCTGTCCACACCTCTACCTGCCTACCCCGCTTCTCTGGGGGTCTCGAGGAGCTGGCCCCCTCTCCTGCCCACTGCCAGTACTCCTGCATGAGGACCAGAGCAGCGGGGGGACGTCTCTTCAGGAGGTTCTTCTCACGCTCTGGTTCCTCAGGCCGAGGGAGCACTTCAGAAATAAACAAGCACCCGGGCAGAGGGGGGCAGCTGGCAGTCTGGTGGCTCCTTGAGAGACCACACCCACCCGGCCCTGCCCTCTTCTAGCCTCTCGGGCCAAGCTGACGATGCTCAACACGGTGTCCAAGATCCGAGGGCAGGTGAAGAACCCTGGCTACCCGCAGTCGGAGGGCCTGCTGGGCGAGTGCATGATCCGCCATGGGAAGGAGCTGGGCGGCGAATCCAACTTCGGTGAGGCTGTGGGGAGGTTGGAGGCGGGGGCGGGCCTGAGAGCTTGGGGCCAGAGTCTCTGTGCTGCCAGCAGGCTGGCACTTCCCCGTAGCTCGAGGATCTTCTCCAGGGTGGCTGGTCCCCTGGACGAGGGCTGCCTACAGCATCACGGCCATGCGAAAGCCACCCTCCCGGCCCACAGTGGACCTGGGTGCCTTCCAAGAGGTGGGAGGGCGGCTCGTGAACACCTGTCACCACCGGCCCCCGTGGCTCCGGGTCAGACTTAAGGGTCCCTTGCTTCGTTCTCTGTTCTGGTGTCCAGGTCCTTGGCCGTGGGGTGTGCCTCGGCTGCGCAGGCCAAGGCCTCCTGTGACGGCTTCCTCCGCCACCCCATCCTCTCCCCAGGCGACGCCCTGCTGGATGCTGGGGAGTCCATGAAGCGCCTGGCTGAGGTGAAGGACTCCCTGGATATAGAGGTGAAGCAGAACTTCATCGATCCCCTCCAGAACCTGTGCGACAAGGACCTGAAGGAGATCCAGGTATGCGGGGCCGCTCCAGGCCCACCCTCGCTCCTCCCCCCTCCCCCCACACATACAGCCCAGGCCAGGTTTCCCAGCGGGAAGGGCTGCAGAGCATCAGATGGCCCTCCCCGAGGTCCCAGGCACGCGGTGTGACCCTCATCCTGGCCTCCAGCACCACCTGAAGAAGCTGGAGGGCCGCCGCCTGGACTTTGACTACAAGAAAAAGCGGCAGGGCAAGATCCCCGATGAGGAGCTGCGCCAGGCCATGGAGAAGTTTGAGGAGTCCAAGGAGGTGGCCGAGACCAGCATGCACAACCTTCTGGAGACTGACGTATGTGTGTGGGCCCTGCCCCTCCCCGTGTGCACCCACCACACCGGCCTGCTGGGGACCACCCTGGGGGAGCCCCTGAGACAGGAGCCCAGTGGCGGTGCCCACTTCCCAGGGCCAGTGGGCAGCCTGTTCAGGGTGTGAAGGGAAGGAAGGGGGAACAGGAGGCCCACAGGAAGCCACTGGCCCACTGAGGCTTTGGGGTCTCCTCAGGCCCTTCACCCTCCTCCAGCTGCAGCTCAAGGGTCAGGCGGGGGCTGGGCCCACGTCTGGAACAATCTGGGAAGGCTTCCTGCAGGAGGCAGCCAGAGATGGGGGCCAGAAGGAGGGCAGCTCTTCAGCCCTGGCTGGTCCCTTGCAGATCGAGCAGGTGAGCCAGCTCTCCGCCCTGGTGGATGCCCAACTGGACTACCACCGGCAGGCCGTGCAGATCCTGGACGAGCTGGCTGACAAGCTCAAGCGAAGGTGCGCCTGGCCCCCCGCCTTCCCCGCGGGAGCCCCGGCCCATCCTGCTGGCTGGGAGGCCCGGTGACTGGGTGCTGCGGCTGCTGGGGCAGCCCTGGGGGACCCGTGGGACGCCCCCGCCCCTGGACAACCCAGCCCCACTGTGACATGTTCCTTCCCGAGCAGCAGGGTTACTTCCTTTTCAGAAAGAATCCCCAGGCTGCATGAGTCGGGGCGGGGGTCCCAGGGGGGAGCAGGACCTCATCACGCTCATCCTGGTCCCCAGAGGAGAGGCTTGGGATGTCCTTTGGGGAGAGGGTTTGGCCAACCCTGCCCCTGGGGAGCCCCTTCCTCTCTTTCCCTGTCTCCAAGGGCCATCTTGCAGTCAGCAGCATCCAGGGCCTAAGAAGGGAAGCCCCGGTGGGCGGTGGTTCCCTGGTGAGGGGTGGGTATCTGTTGGGCACCAGCTCCCCAGCCACCACTGCCGAGGAGGCTTCTGGGTGCAGTAGGACCAGGCCTGTAGGCAGCCTTGGAGATATGCCTGGGGGCCCCCCTCTCGCCACCTCCCACATGCATCCCGAGGCAGCAGCATAAATAGCTGGGGTTGGAGGCGTTGTTCCCTGACCTCAACACGCGAGGGCTCAAGAGGTGCCCTGCGGCCGATCACAGGCGTCCTTCCCCACGCAGGATGCGCGAAGCCTCTTCGCGCCCCAAGCGGGAGTATAAGCCCAAGCCCCGGGAACCCTTGGACCTCGGAGAGCCTGAGCAGTCCAACGGGGGCTTCCCCTGTGCCACGGCCCCCAAGATCACAGGTAATGGAGGAGAGGACACCACTCTGCCCCAGGCCCCTTCGGGGGAGCCCCCAGCCCGCCACCCATCCAACCGCAGGGCCACTTCTCTGCACGAGGAGCCCCAAGGATGGGCACCAGGCCCCACGCCAGCATTCTCAGCCTACCTCTGTTCTTTGTTTGCACGCAGCTTCGTCATCTTTCCGATCCTCCGACAAGCCCACCCGGACCCCCAGCAGCAGGAGCATGCGTGAGTGTCCCCAAGGGTCCTTCTCCACCCGGGCCCTGCCCCTGCCCCTGCCCTGGTTTACAACGCCGCCTGCTAACCTGTGCCCCAAGGGTCCTTCTCCACCCGTTCTCTGGTAGAAGTGGAGCTGGGCTTCCCTCTGTTCCAAGTGGTACCCTGAGAGCTGTGTGCTTCTGGTCACTATCACCCTGATGCCACTGGGTGTCCCCAGCTCCTCCCAGGAGCGTTTTGGTGATGACTCACAGAGCCCTTTTCCCTCCCCTTGTCACTTGGCTCCTTCTGATAGCGGTGGGGGCCACAGGGGAGGGAGCGGCTCTCCTTGGGGGAAAGCAAGGAGCAGTGAGTGGGCAGGACAAGGGGGTGGGGGGGAGGGCAGGGGAGAGGAGGCGACATCCCCCTGCGCACCCACAGGGGCAGGTGACAGCCTGGACCTCCCCCCGCCCCCAGCTCCCCTGGACCAGCCGAGCTGCAAGGCCCTGTATGACTTTGAGCCTGAGAACGACGGGGAGCTGGGCTTCCACGAGGGCGACATCATCACGCTGACCAATCAGATCGACGAGAACTGGTATGAGGGCATGCTCCACGGCCAGTCTGGCTTCTTCCCCCTCAGCTACGTGGAGGTGCTAGTGCCGCTGCCCCAGTGACCGCGTCTCCATGGTCCGCTGCCCCAGTGACCGCGTCTCCATGGTGTGTCGGCCCGCCGCCCCTCCATCCAGATCTCTGCATTCCACGGGCCCCGCAGCTGGGCAGTGCTCACAGCCTGCGGGGCGGCCCGCTCTGGGCCTGATCCAGCCCCAGGGCAGCGGGGCCCCTGTTTACACTAGTGCTCACCCCTGGTGGTGGGGGCTCCCTTCCCCACTCCACGTGGCTGTCTTGGGGGCTGGGCAGTGTTCCTCCTTCCTGCTGCTCACAACTCTGCCCCCCCAGCTCCGCCCGCCCCACCCCAGGAGGCTCACACTAAGGTGCTCTTAGAAACACTAACTCCTCCCACCCCTCCAGGGACTGGTAACTCAAGGTGGGCCCCCCTTCTCTCCTCTCTTCTCTCTCTCTCTCTCTCACACACACACACACACACGCACGCACGCACGCATCCTCTCCCACCTCCATCCAGCCCCGCCCGGAGACCTGCCCTTAACAGGATAGGACTGAACATCGGTGTGATGGGGTGGTCTGGGCGAGACCCCTGTTTGAGACTCGCCACCGTGCTTTTAAATCCCCCCCGGACACTACCAGCCCCCTCCAGAGCTCCCTAGGCCCCTGAGTGCCTACAGATGCCACCTTCCTGGAAGGGTTTCACCCCTTTCTTCTGGCTGGGGACTTGGGGAAAGACGAGCCTGGGCTTCTCAGGAGCCAAGGCTCCTAAAGACAGGCCATCTCCCCCCTGCAGGGCACTAAGCCCCAAACACCCGTGCCCACCACCGCATCCCAAGCCAAGCACATGGAGCATCTCTGGCACAATCTGCCAGTGTGCATGTGCGTGTACACACACACACACACACACACACACACACACACACACACACACACACCACGGGAGCCCAGCCTACACACATACATGCGACCACGGGAGCCCAGCCTCCACTATGTGGAAGGTCAAGCACAAAGGCTTTGTTAAGTGAATGTTCCCAGACCCCTGGCTGCTGGGACCCCTGGGGGAGTCACGGGCACCACCCTGGTGAGCCAGCCACCATACCCTCTTTGGACAGTGGCCCAGGCCATCTCCTCCAGACCAAGGTAGGCAGCTGCCCAGACCAGCAGGGCCCCAGCCCTGCACCCACTTCCCCTCTTGCCTAATCCAAAACTTGGCTAAACAGGGGACCCCGGGCCTGGTTCACATTCCCCTCCTCTGGTGACCCGGTAAAGCCCCCAAGGACACCAGGCCCTCCCTGCTCCTCCAAGAGGCCCCCGGTCACCAGTACCTGGAGGAGAGACAGACATCCCAGCCTAGGGCAGATCAAAATGTAATCCTGATTTTTTTAAAAAAAGTATTAAATGTCTCTTTCTACAGCCTCTTGCCTGGTTGTGGTGCAGGGCGGGCCCTCCCGAAGGGGTCTCCAGCCAGGGTGGGGCCCACATGAGAGCACCAGCCCACAGAGAGCCTGGGAGGGACGGCTGTCATCCGCCCAGTCGCCAGCACGGCCCCTCCCCATAGCCACGGCTGCACGAACAGCAACTCCTCCTGAATCCGTGAGACACATGCCTAGGCTGTTTCTCCTTTATTATCTGAGCCCCTGCCATCACACACCTCAGTCACACAGGAACAAAGCAGCACAAAGGCCCTGGGCCCACTCCCCTCACGCAGAGCCTCGGGGAGCCGCATCTGACCAAAGGCTTCCCTGGTCCTTGGAGGCTGGTGCTCTCAGCTCCCCTGCCTGAGGACGCTGTAAACCTGCTCCAGCACGTGGCACAGGCCCTGATCCTTGGGCGTCCTGCTGGCCAGGGAGATCTGAAATAAGGAGGCCTGGTGCCTCAGGGCTGCAGCCTGCCAGGGGGCTCTCCTAACCCAAGCACGCAGCCGCGTCCCTGAAGCCACACCTCGAGGCCTAGGGACATCGTCCTTTGGGGGTGAGGTTCCTCCATACTTTACAAATCCTGCTCTTACACGTGCCCCCCTCTTGTGCTGAGGCCACCCCACCCACCTAGCGCCAGTCTGGGAGGTAACCAATGGCAGCTTTAAGCCCTGGTCACTGTTAAGTGTGAACAAAACAAGCAAACGTGTGAAGCTATTTCTCTGCAAAGCGAAGTGGGTAGTGTCTTCTGAGAACGACTCTAAGGCAGGACATATGCGGAGCCCCTGCCGACACGTCCCGTTTACCAGCGGTAGGGCCAGCAGGCTAGACAAACCCACTCCCAGCACCAGCCGCTCTGCTCGGTTCAGCTTTGCTGCTGCTTAAGATTCAGAACCCCTCCTGCACCTCCATGGGCGCCCCGGGAGAGGCAGGGCCCAGAGCAGCGTCTCCAGTTGGGACGTCCCAGGGGTGATGAGGCCTACGGGGCTTTTGCATTTTCATCTGCATGTCGATGGTGATGTCCACCAGCGTCACCACCCCCACGTGATAAAACACGACTTTTCTTTGGTAGCATTCATTTCTGACTGAAGTATTTTTGTATAGGCCCAGGTAAGAACTCACTTCTCTTCAAGCTGCCCACGGACATATTCAGTGGCGGGGGGGGTCCCCGGGGCTCCCAGAGATCTTTATAAAAGGAGGGGTTTGCACAGGACTCAGCATGAGTCTTACCTTGAGCTTGTCGAGGTAGGTGTGCTCCTGGTTCCAAGGCTCCTGGAACCTGACGAGGTCAGGGGCGCCCTTGTAGAACTCCACCAGCAGCATCTAAGGAACGGTGGGGCAGGTGAGCCCCAGCGACCGCGCTTCCCGGGCCAGGCACTCAGGATACATTAGCGAGTGGGACAGACACTGCTGCCACCACTCGGGGGGCTCTAGCCGAATGCAGTGTGGCATGTAGACGTTACCCAGGTCCTGAAGAAATTAGGGGCTGGGCAGGAGGGCCCCCTGGAGGGGGAGACAGCTTCTGCAGAAGCAGCAGGCACACTGAATGTGATTATACCTGCCCCGGTCCTGCCATGGCTCCACGGTTTAGCCTTAGCCAGAACAGTAACATCAGTGAAGTCACAGGTGTGACGAACTAGCTCCGTTTGTTTACGTGCCTGCTCGCTATTTGTCCAAGTAACACCTGAGGTTCTCACGTGTCCCACTTGGAGAATCCCTGGCAGCTGCGGAGGCCCAAGGCGGGAGCGTCCCTAGCATGTTCCAGAACAGCCAGGAGGGCGAGGGGGGAGAGGTAGGAGGGGCTGAGGCAAGGATCTGGGACTTGACCCTAAGAGCCTGTGATTTTCAGGAGCGGAAGAGGAGCCTGACTAGGCCCTGATGTGGCCCGTTCAGCCAGCGCTTCCCAAGTCCTACAGTGTCATGTCCATCCAGCTGGGCGCCCTCATCTCCCACCTGCTCCTCCCAGGGCACCCACCCCACCCCCACCCACCTCACGCGGCAGTGAACTCACCATCTCATGAAGGACGTCATTAGTCAGGAAGCCATCCTGGACGTAGGCCATTTCCACGTCCATGGGGATGCCATAGTCACTGGGTCTTTGCTGGCAGAGACACATGGCAGTCACCACTAGCTACCCCCAACCCGGCCCCCCTCCAAGATGGCAGAGCACAGCAGGAAGTGCCCAGGGCTGGGAGTCAGAGAATTGATACTGCAGGCCTGGCTCCGCACTCGGATCAGATCCAGAGCCGCGCGAGACCTTAAAGGAACCCAGCAATGCGACTAGGGAGGCAGGGAGGCAGGGTGGCACCCTCCCCACCACACACACAGGAGTGGCCATGGCTCCGGAATTCCTTTCTAAAGCTGATTTCTGACCCCGAGATGGACTTGGGGAATGAAACCAGACAGGGCTCAGGAAGGAGGCTACCTTGGTGCAAAAGCAGCACGCTACAGGTAGAGCACCCACCTTTTCAACAGTCCTCACACCCATGGCCTCAGAGCAATGATTATGTTCCCATTTCACAGATGAGAGCAGGCCCCAGCTCCCCAGATGAACCCTGAACCAGAGTACTGGCTTCCTGCTGCTAACAAGGCCTCCTGACCCCTCCCACACCCACACAGGGCCCCGCCCACGCCTCCCAGCCCCAGGCCTCCCCCCAGCAGCCCCGCCTACCTCAGGGGGCGGCATCACCCAGAAGGGCGAGATCTTGGACTCTGGGCCCGGGTTACCAGAATAGTAAGGGGCTGGGGGAGGAGAGAGAGAGAAGGGGCTGGGCATGGAGGCGCGGTGGCCCGCTGGGGCCCCACGCCCGCCCCTTCCCGGGACTCACAGCAGAGCAGGGCGAGGCAGGGCTGGAAGCCATTGCTGGAGCCCTGCAGCCGCAGCTGGTAGTCCATCTGTGCATCGATGTCCTGCAGCGACGGCAGGGCCGGGCTGTACGGGTGGCTATGGTACCAGCCCACCAGGGACAGGCCCCGCAGGAGCAGGCTCTGGTAAATCTGGGGGCAGAGACGCACGGGGCCGGGGGCTATAGCAGCCCTAGTGCGCTCACGTGCCTGGCACCCATCCAGCCCCACGCAGCCAGCATTTAATGAGCGCCTGCTGTGTACCAGGCCTGAGGGCACAGCAGTGACACAGACACACCCTGCTCCACCCTCAGCGAGTCCAGTGTGTGGCGGGGGGACAGTCAACAAATAACGTTAAAAAGTTGCTGCTATATTCCCTGGCGGTCCAGTGGTTAGGTCTCCACGCTTTCACTGCCCGGGGCCTGGTGTTCAATCCCTGGTCGGGGAACTAAGATCCCGCAAGCCGAGTGGTGCGACCCCCCCCCCCAAAAAAAAACAAAGATGCTCCTCACATAAATCTAAGGTAAAAGGTTATTTTGCTCACTGCTGTATCCTCAGCTCAAGAAACAATTCCCGGCACATAGTAGGCGCTCAATCAATAGTTAAATCAAGAGATAGGGTAAAGAGGAAGAAGTGGGCGGAGAAACATGTGCGCGCTGAATCCACACGCATTCTGTGCCCTGTGACAAGGTGAGTGTGGAGCGCAGGCGCGTACTAAGCACCCTATGAAAACATTAAGGACGGCAGCTAATACTTATCGGGCCTTTACCAGGTGCCAGACAGGCTCAGAGGGGAAGGGGCCGGCGGCGGCGTCTGTACAGAAGGAAGTATGACGGTGGGGGTCACAGGTGAGGGGACCGGAGGTCACACACACCCATTTGCACCCTTACTGAGTGGCGACACGGTGCTAGGCGCCAAGACGCGGTAGCCAGGACAGCTGTGTCCGCGCCAGCCCTCCCCAGAACTCCGAGTCGCCGTGCGCCCCCTCACCTCCTCTTCCATGGCGGCCGCGGTATCCGCGTCCCCCAGCCGGCTCCGACAGGGGAAGGCTCTCAGCACCGTGAGCACTGCGCAGAGGCGGGAGAAGGCGTGGACATCGACCCCAGCCCCAAACACCCCCCTGCCCACAGGCCCCAAATACCCACTCTGACTGTTGATGTCCCAGCGGCCGCCCAGGTACCCCACGACCTGGCTGCGGGTCAGGTGGCTGTGGAAGTCCTGGGGAGGGGAGGGACATTGGAAGACCCGCTCAGACTGCGCACCGCCGCCCCAAGGCCGTCCTGAGGGCCAGGGCCCTTGCGTTGTGACGGGGTCAGCCCACCCACCTCCTTCTTCATTCAGACATTGATTGAGTGCCTACTGTTCACCGGTAGTGAACAGAGCAGACAAGGTCTCTGCTCTCATGGAGCCGACCTTCCAGGGATCCTCTGGTGGGGGTGGGGTGGGGGGACACCCCCTGCCCAGGCCTGAGAGCCCCTGACCCCTAAGGGGCAAGGTAGGAGCTGGGCACACACCAGCAGGAACAGCACGTTGCTAGAGATGGCCACGTTGAACGGCTGGAACTTGTTGATAGCTGCGAAGGATGTTACTTCCACCAGGGTGTGCGGGTTCCTGAAGGAGCCAGGAGGGTTCCACAGCCTCAGGAATCCCCAGGCCCTTCCCTCACCCCCACGCTGGCTCCCCAGCTGCCCACAGCCAGCTCGGACCTGAGGCCTTGTCTCCACCCTACCCCTGCCTTTGTTCCCCATACGCCGGCAAGAGCTCACACCGATGGGGGTGAGGGTCCCGGCAGGCATGGGGTATATCTGACCTGGCAGAGTCTCGACTTCCCAGCATGCAGTAGCGCACAGGCACCCGGATCTTGTTTTCCACCCTTTTCCCTGGGGGCGTGGCCTCTGCGGGGTTGTGGGGTAAGAGGAAAAAAAAAGGCAGCGTCAGTTCCTTCCCCAGCCAGAAACTGGAAAATGAAGACCAGGCAGCCGGAGAAAGAAAAAAAACAAAAAACAAACAAAAAAAAACACTCCAGGGGCAGCCTTAAAAATCAGGCAAGTGGACTGGGAAATCAGGCGGCAGGTGAACAAATCAGGCAGAAGAGATTTAAAAACTCAGATGAAGGGCTCAGGAAGTCAGGTGAGGACCAGTCAACGGGTCAAAGAAATCAGGCGGCAGGGTTAGAAATCAGGCAACAGGGCAAAGAAATCCTATGGGGGAGCAAGGAAATCAGGCGGCATGGTGAAGAAATCCGGCAGCAGATAAAGAAACTGGGCAGTGGGACCAATAAATGTCGTATTAGAGCTTAAAGATGTCAGGCAGTGAGAGTGAAATTAGGCAACGGGGGCTGGGAAGTCAGCCAGGCATCTCGGCGGCTCTAAGGAAAAGAAAGGCCAGACTTGCCCCCAGCCTCCTCCCCCACCTGAGTTCTGTCGGCCTCCTGCCCTTCCTCCTCTCCTCCTCCCCCCACCTCTCACCAGGGTGGACAGGCTCCGAGGGGCCCTTCACCGGTGGTCTCCGACTCTTGTCTTCCGCTGAGGCTCCTGTCAGAACCTCCTCCTCCTCTTCCTCCATCATTAGCTCCTCCTCCTCTCCTTCGCTGGCCGGGCTCTGGCGGGGTCGGGGTTGGGGGGACAGCGACGGGACTTTCAGCTGGCTGCTCCCTACCCTCCCGGCAAGTTCCACAGAGACCTCTGGCTGGCCTGAGCCTTCGGTTCCTGTCGTTGCCCCAGGTGCCCACTAGAGGGAGGGAGTGAGCAGAAACAATCTAGGCTGTGGACTAGCCTCCCAAGTTCGAATCCCGCCTCTGCCTATTACAAACAGACTTCGGGCTCTAGTCTCCTCATCTGTAAAACGGCACAATGACCTCCAGCCCCACAGGAGTGGCGTAAGGGTGAAAGAGAATGCGTGCAAAGCATTTAGCATATGCCCTGTAGCTCCATTCATCCAGCAAGCAAGCCAGCACTTTGCATGGATTATTTTACCAGATTCTCTCAATAACCTCTCCCCCTGCTCTCTCCTCAAGAAACCTTGCCGAGGTGACCTCTCTGTGTCCAAACACAATGGTCACATCTCAGTCTCTGTCCCCCTGCCCCCCTCTCGGCAGCATCTGCCCGGGTCAGTTCCTCTCCTCCCAGAAACTCCTCAGGGAACCCCCCACTCACCTGGCTTCCCTCCCACCTCTCCTGGACCCCATTATTCTCCCCCATCTCACTCGCTGGCCCAGAGCTGGGTCCTCGGGCCTCTTTCCTTCCCCACCCACATCCCTCCTGGGTGGCCTCCAACCCCATCTACCCCCTGAACAACTGCCCAGTCTTGACTCCAGCCTGGGGCTCTCCTGAGCTCCTGACTTGGGGTCCAGCTGCTCCTTGACATCTCCTCGTGGGGGGTTCACACTCAACATGGCCACCCTGCCCCAACCATCCCCCCAAACCTGCTCCTCCCCACATCTCTGATGAGGGCAATCCTGTCTACCCACTTGCTCAGAACGAAACATCTCCTAACACCAACATCAGATCCATCAGCACATCCCATCAGATCCACTTTCAGAATTAACCAGAACTTGCCCACTTCCTCCCCCCTCAATGGCTGTCCTGGTCCACCCCATCATCAGCCACCTGGATCTGTACAATCACCTGCACCCCGATTCCCCCGCTCCTACTCTCACGCCCTGGCCCCAGTCTGTCCTCCCTACACCCTACAGCAGCCACCAGAGGGCGGCCGTGAGCACCTGAGTCAGGTCCCGCCCCCTCCTCTGCCCACAGCCCTCCAGGGCTCCCACCTCCCTCAGGGTAAAAGCCCAAGTCCACCCCGCAGCCCATGAGGTCCTGCACGACTTGCCCCTGTCCTTCCCCCGCCGGCCCTGGTCCTCACCTCCTCCCTCTCTGCCCTTTGCTCACTCTGCTCCAGACACACTGGAGCCTCACTGTTCCTCAAAAACACCAGCCACAGTCTAGCCTCAGGGCCTTTGCATGTGCTGTTTTCCAGAAAGCCTTATGGCTCCCTCCCTCCCCTCCTTCAGTTCACTGATCAAATGTCACCTTCTCAATGAGACCTTCCCTGACCACCCTAACCCTCCCACCACTCCCATCCCCTGCCCCTGCTTACTTCCGCCAACGTACAGTAAGGTGGACTTATTTGTTTCTCTCTCCATGAAGGCAGAGATTTTTTCTCATTTTGGTCTCCAGCACCTAGAAGAGGGCCTGGCACACAGGTGGCATTTACTAAATACTTGCTGAATTAATAGCCCTATGGCATACTGTGAAAGTTCGTTTTAAAAGTCAACTTGGCTAGGATATAGTACCCAGTTATTTAATCAAACACTAGTCGAGGTGTTGCTTTGAAGGCATTGGGTAGATGTGGTTCACATCTACAATAAGTTGACTTTCAATAAAGAAGATTACCCTTGATAATGTCAGTAGGCCTCATCCAATCAGTTTAAAGGCCTTAAGAGCAAAAACTAAGGTTTCCTGGAAAACAAGGAATTCTACCTCAAGACTGCAGCATCAACTCTTGCCTGAGTTTCCAGCCTGCCAGTGGCCCTAAAGATTTGCCAACCAGGTGTGTGTGTGTAATACACCTGTGTACCGTTATCATCTCTATTTTACATATGAAAAAGACTAGGAACCCAGAGAGGGTCCTTGGCCAAGTTCAACCCAGCTGGTGAACATTCAAAGAATATCTATTACTATCATGGCATTCAAGACCCTCCCAGATCTGGTCCCTGCTGATGTCTCCAGCCCCTTCAGCTACCAAGGCATCTGAATGTCCAGCTGCATCAGCTAATAATGGTTCCCTAAGCAGCATGTGTTGCTTCATGCCTACAAGGCTTTGCATATGCCACCCCTTCCTCTGGAAAACTCTTCCATTCACCTTTCTCTGACCAACTCCTGTTCATCCTTCAAGGCCCCAGCTCCAACATCCTCTCTGTGGGTACTCCTTATCCAACAGTGAGTCAGGGAGGCTGAAGGACGCACCTCATCAGCGGCAGCTGCAGGTATATGGAGCTGGTTTCGCCGGAGCCAGGCAGCCTTGTACTTGTCCAGTTTCTGGCCCTTGTACTTGACAGAGGCCCAGCCACAGCCAGACTTCTTGGCTGGGTTCACCAGCTTCTTGCAATGGGTGGCCCAGGCGCTGGGTGAGTTGAACACCTGGCCCGTTTCCTGCCATACAATCCTCCCATCGGGCTGCAGGTCTCCCACGAACTTCTTCCCCTGCAGTGACAGTGGGCTGGCTGGGCCCAAGAGCTGGTACCCATCAAGACCCCTCCTCTGGGAAGTCCTCCCTGACCCCATGCTGCTTCCCAGGGTTTGGTAACCACTTCCTGCTTCCTTCCAGGAAGGCTTCCAGCTTAGGTACCATCCCAATCAGACTGGATTGGAACTGTCCAGTTATATGACTGTCCCCCCTCCCTTCACTGGACTGTGAGCCCCAAAGGGCAGGAACAGGGTCTGTCTTGATCTCTGCTGTGTCCCTAACACCCAACACAGCCTGGCACACAGCAGGTGTTCAATTCACAAATCGCTTCCACTCACAAAGAGCACAACAACGACAGTAACAATAATAGTAATAATAGCAAACACTTACAAAAAGCACTTACTGTGTAGCAGGCATACTGCTGAGCACTTTATTCATTGAATCCTCACGCAACCCCATGGGAGGAAAGAAAATCCCATTCTACAGATGGGAAAACTGGTATACGGAGAGGTTGAATGAGATCACACAGTCAGGAAGGCACTAGTGTCCTCTCTGAGTGAAGTGTTTGGTAAACAATGTTCTCCCGACCAGAAGGGCTCGTGCTGGGTCAGGATGCTCCGTACCTCAGTCTCGCCTCCCCACACCGGGGATCGGCCTGCGGCAAGAAAGCACACTGGACTCTGGTTTCCCCTTTTGCACCAGCTAGGATGGGATGCGGCTAGGGGGTGCTCACCAGATAGTAGATGGACAGCACCCCGGCGCCGGGCTCCAGCAGCGCGTCTTTGAGGAGCACCCGCAGCGTAACCGCGCGCCTGGTGAGCGCGCCACCCGGCCCGCCGCAGCTCCCTGGCCCGGCCCCGCCGCCACCGCCGCCGCCTCCGCTGCGCGCGCCACTCGATGCCCCCGGCCGCTCAGAGTCCTCGGCCTCCGCCTCGTCCTCGTCCGGCGCCTCCTCGCCCGCGCCGCCCGCGGGGGACAGCGGCTCTGGAGCTGCGGGCAGAAACAGGCTGCAGCGGGGCCTCGCACCCCGAGCTGGTCCAGCCACCCCACCCAGCGCCTTGCCGGCCCCCCGCCAGGCCCGCCGTACCTGCCATGGCCGCTCAGCCACACGCCCAGCGCGCCTCTGGTGCTTTCTTCCCTGCACGTGACGCGGCTCTGCCCCGAGCGGGAAGCGCCCCAGCCATTGGCCGCCGCCGGTGGGCGGGTCAGCAGGAGCGAGCGGGGAAAGTCAGGCCTCCGGCTTGCACACGCTGGAGAAAGAGGCGGCGGCTCAATCCTCCGGGACCATTCGGAAAACTGAGGCCTGAGGCCACCTTCCATGGGAGGGGGGCTGGTAGCCGAGAGTTCAGGGTACCATTGGGGAAACTAAGGCCGGGGACTTACGGTTTCGGAGAACCAATGACTCCACCCGAGGCCATAGCCTACAGGATTGAGGCCTGGGGCTGGGGTACAAGGGTGGCTCAGCCCACTACGACGACCGAGGAAATTGAGGTCCGCGGCCACTCCTAATGAGGGACACACAGGCCTCGGCTGTTGGGACCGAGGAGACACTGAGGCCCGGGAGAATGAGCCACACTGCCCTGGGGCTACGGGATGGAATGGGGAAGCAGCCCCGCGCCGCGACTGTAGATCGCCCAAGCCGGGCGGCAGTCTCTAAAGGGTTAACTTCCACCCTTCCCGGCGGCCCTCGACTGATTCCATGATTGGATCACAGCAGAGCCAGCCAACCAATTAAAACTGGGTTATTTCATCTTCAGCCAATAGACGGTAGAGGCTGGATTCCTTCCAGCCAATCAGTGTTAAACTGCTCCTCCTCTAGCAGTCAGCAGGAGACTCCGGCCTCACGCATCCAATCAGTTGTAGGGTCTTGTCCTCAGCTAGCCAATCAGCTCGCGGGTCAAAGCTGGCTCGTGGCCTCCACCCCCCACCCAACCCTAGCGCTTAGTGCATGTGGGCTGAGCCCAGCTAGTGCGCCGCACAACTGCAGCCCTTTCTTTTCTCGGTGGCCTCTGTCCCGGGACCTCCGCTCCGAGGCGCAGGGCCACCTCCCAGCGCTGGGACTCACCAGCCCCTCGCAGGGCTTAAAGCCCGGGGTGGGGGCTCCGTTAAGCTGCAGGGCACCTTTGGCTGGGCTCAGCCGCATATGGGTGTACCCGACCCGGGTCTGGAAGAGGGGACGGGCTGTTAGGGGCGGGGGTGTCCAGCCAGGATAATCTGGAATCAGACTGGACCTGGCTCCAAATCCTGTGCCACCACTTCCCAGCTCTGTGACTTTGGCCAAGTGTCTCCACCTCCCTGTTGCCTCCTGGGGATAATAATTCCTACTTCAGAGTTGTTAAAGACCAGGGCTTGACAAAGAGTAAGAGCTAGGCAATGTGAATGATTATTATTACTCATGATGAAATAAAATTTGTATTTTAAGGCAGGACAAGAAAAAGTAAACAAAATTCTCTGTTTGTTTGGACCTCCTTCCTCCCTCTCTCCCCAATCTGCATTACATATTAACCAGTGATCCTCAAACATGGGAAGATGGGAATGCCTACTCAACAGTAAATGTAACTTCTTAAAAGAATAGTGTTCTTTCCCAGCTCTGTAGGGGATCAGGATGATTTGCTCCTCCTTTTTTTTTTTTTTTTGCGGTACGCGGGCCTCTCACTGTTGTGGTCTCTCCCGTTGCGGAGCACAGGCTGCGGACGCGCAGGCTCAATGGCCATGGCCCACGGGCCCAGCCGCTCCGCGGCATGTGGGATCTTCCCGGACCGGGGCACGAACCCGTGTCCCCTGCATCGGCAGGCGGACTCTCAACCACTGCGCCACCAGGGAAGCCCGCTCCTCCCTTTTTACGGGCTTACCTGGACTATCTATCCTTGGTGAACTTTATGTAGAATATCAGTATGTCATTTCGATGTATGATCCTTTGTCTCAAGGCGGTCCAGTGGTTAAGACTCCATGCTTCCACTGCAGAGAGGGCGCGTTCGCACCCTGGTTGGGGAACTAAAGATCCCGCATGCCCTGTGGTGCAGCGTAAATAAACAAACAAACAAATAAATAAATAAATAAAATGTATATGACTGTGCCTTCAGCTTCTAACAGGCAGAACAGCTCTCAGCACTTTCTGAGAATCTGCTTCCTCTGTTATAATCCTCAGTTTGGCTCAAATAAAATTCCCTTTTTTCTTCTTCTTAACTTGATAGTTAAATTTCATTAACACTCACTTTGTGTCCAGTCCAAACCTCCTTTTGGAGTCATCTCACCACCCACCCAGGAGCTAGCCATCAACTATGCATTCCCCAGCCCCTTAGACTCAGCAGAGCTCAAACTGGCCCGTTTATTCCCCCATACCCTTGCCTACTTTCTCTTTGGCTCTCTCATAAAGCCCAGGGCTGGATCTCGAGCCTCTCCCATCTGGATCATTTCCTAGGGACTCAGGCCTCCACACTCACCCACACCCTGTCCATCTCTCACCCTGGCTGGCCCCAGAGAGATCTTTATAAAATACAACTATGACCACCTCCCTCCCCATTGCCTTTGATAAATAAAATTAAAACTAACTGCTGTGTGGACTTCCCTGGTGGTGCAGCGGTTAAGAATCCGCCGGCCAGTGCAGGGGGCATAGGTCCAAGCCCTGAGCCTAGAAGATCCCACATGCCGCAGAGAAACTAGGCCCGTGTGCCACGACTACTGAGTCTGAGCTCTGGAGCCCACAAGGCATAACTACTGAGCCTGTGCTCCTAGAGCCCATGCTCTGAAACAAGAGAAGCCACCTCAATGAGAAGCCCGGGCACAGAAAGGAAGAGTAGCCCCTGCTCGCCACAAGTAGAGAAAGCCCGTGCGCAGCAACAAAGACCCAACGCAGCCAAAAATAAATAAATAAATATATATATTTTTAAAAACCATAAATAACCTAACTGCTGTGACCTTATTAACCATTTACAGCACCCCTATATGGCAGATAGTATAATCAACATTACCAGACAGTTCAGATGAAGAGGTTGCCCAGACCACACAGTTCTTGAGCAGATTCCAAAGGCTATTCTTTGCTATGCGTATAAAGTCCAGGCAGCCTTATAACTATGAAAGAAATTGAATTTGTAATTTTAAAAGTCCCCAAAAAGGAACTAGGTATCTTCAAGATTCATAAATTCTTTAGCTACACGTTAATTTCTGTAGCAGACCTGGCAAGTATTTGAGGTCAAAACCCTATGTGTTTAAAAAAAATGTTTTTTACCCTATGTGTTTAAAAAAATATTTTTTACCATGCTAATAAAAGTATTCATTTGCTTGGGAGAAAAAAAAAAGTCCCAAAAAAGAAATCTCCAGGCCCAGATGGAGAATTCTATGAAGGTTCAAAGACAAATTAATACTATTTTACATATTCTCTTCCAGAAAATTGAAGAGGGGATATTTCCCAATTCATTTTTTTTAAAGATCTTTTTGATGTGGACTATTTTTAAAGTCTTTATTGAATTTGTTACAATATTGCTTCAGTTTTATGTTTTGTTTTTTTGGCCGCGAGGCATATGGGATCTTAGCTGATCAAGGATCGAACCTGCATCCCCTGCATTAGAAGGCAAAGTCTTAACCACTGGACCACCGGGGAAGTCTCCCCAAGTCATTTTATGAAGCTAGCATCTCCCTGACACCAAAACCAGATAAGAAGAGTACAAAGAAAGAAAACTACAGGATATACCTCATGAATCCAAACACAAAAATCCTTACCAAAATATTAATAAATAGAATTCAGCGATACATAAAAAGAATTATATACATCATGACCAAGTGAAGTTTATTCCAGGGGTGCAAGGCTGGTTCAGTATGCCAAATTCAGTCAGTGTTTTCCACCATATTTAAGAGACTGTGGTGGGTGGAATAATGGTTCCCTGAAGGTGTCCATGTCTGAATCCCCAGAGCCTGTGAATATTTATGTTACATGGCAAAGGGGATTTAAGGTTGCAGATGGAAGTACAGTTGCTAATCAACTGACTTTAAAATAAAGAGATGATCCTGGGACTTCCCTGGTGGTCCAGTGGGTAGGGCTCCACACTCCCAATGCAGGGGGCCCGGGGTTCAATCCCTGGATAGGGAACTGTATCCCTCATGCATGCCGCAACTAAGAAGCCCGCCCGCCACAACAAAAGATCCCACGTGCCGCAACTGACACCTGGCGCAGCCTAAATTAATTAATTTTAAAAAATAAAAATAAAATAAAGAGATGATCCTGGACTATCTGCTGAGCCCAATGTAATAACAGGGGTCCTTAAAAATGGAAGAGAGTCAGGAAGAGATAACTATGGAAGAAATTCAGAGTGATATGATGTGAGGTTCCTACCCACAGTTGCTGGCTTTGTGGATGGAGGAAGGAATGAGGAAAGCTTCTAGAAGCTGGAAGAGGCAAGGAAATAGATTCATTCTTTGAGCCTTCAGAAAGGAAAACAGCCCTGCCAACACCCTGATTTTAGCTTTGTGAGATCCACGTAGGACTCCTAACCTACAGAGCTGTAAGATAATACATTTGTGTTGTTTTAAGCCTTTAAATTTGTGATAATTTATTATATCGACCACAGAAAACTAACACACAAGCTAAAGAAGAAACATCATAAGAACGTATCCATTCATGCAGAAAAAGCATTTGACAGAATTTAACACCCACTCATAATAAAAACTCTCAGCAAACTAGGAACAGAGGGGAAACTACCTCAACTTGGAGAAGCACGTCTACAAAACTTCAGTTAACATTGTGCTTAATGGTGAAAGACAGAACACTTTTTTTTCTTTTGCCACGCCATGTGGCATGTGGGATCTTAGTTCCCCGACCAGGGATTGAACCCGTGCCCTCTGCAGTGGAAGCATGGAGTCTGAACCACTGGACTGCCCGGGAAATCCCACTTTTCCCCTTAAGACTGGGAACAAGGCAAAGATGTCCACCCTCACCACTCTTATTCAACAGAGTCCTGGAATTGCTAGCCAGCACAATAAGACACGAAAAGGATATAAAAGGCATACAGATTGGAAAGGTGGAAGACATGCAACTAACCCTATTTGCAGATGACATGATGGCCTGTGTACAAAATCACAAGAAATCTACCAAAAACGCCCCTTGAACTAAGAAGTGGGTTAGTTCAGCAAGGTTATAGGATAAGAGATCAGCACACAAAAATCAATGGCATGTCTGTATGCTAGCAATGAACGTGAAAACTGGAACTAAATGTACAATGGTGTTTATAATTACTAAGGAAGGAAGGAAGAAAGAAAGAAAGAAAGAAAGAAAAAGAGAGAGAAGGAGGGAGGGAGGAAGGAAGGAAGGAAGAGAAAGACCATGTCTGTGGGTTGGAAGACTCAACACAGGACATAAAAGATGTCAAGTCTCCCTCAACTGATATACAGGTTTAGTGCTATTCCTGTCAAAATCCCTGCAAGATTTTTGATAGATACAAACAAGATTGTTCTAACGTCCAGGTGGCCTAATGGGCTTCCTGGACATTGTATCACTCTCTGGTCTCATCCCCTCACCACTCTGGCACCAGACTCCGTTCTCTCCCTTCCAGGCCTTTGCTTAGGCAGGCCCCCTTCCTGGTGCCCTGGCACTGACAGCTCCCAGCAGCTCTCTCCTCTGTTCCCTTACTCCAGCCAGGCCTCCCTGACCTCTTTGGGGCACCAGAGAGGAGGGGATTTCCCTAAGATATCGGGACCTGCCCAGGCCCAGCCCCCATCCAGCCCTGGCAGGGGAGGGAGCTCGGGAGCTGACAGAAGAGAGGAAATTCCCCTGGAACCTGTTTCTCTGCTTCCTGGCTCAGCTGGGGCACCCACTGGAGGGAGAGGCCAGGCCAAAGACCCGGCCCGCCATGGCCTTGGCCCTGAGGCCACCCCGGGTTCCCAAGCCCAAGAGCAGCCTGCCCTCACACTACCACGAGAGCTTCCTGGAGAAGAAGGGACCCCGAGACCGGGTAAGACGGGCCAGGGAGCTGGCGCTGCTGGGTGGCCTAGGCAGGTGCAGCACCTCTCTGAGCCTTGACCTCCGCAGCTGGCCCAGGATAATGCGGTGGGTGCTGGGCGGGGTGGGGCATGGACTGGGGGCTGGGAAAGGTTACGTCCCTCTGTCTGTCTGTCTCTGTCTCTCTCTGTGTCTCTGATTCTGACCTGAGCTCTTTCTCTTTCTCTTTCTCTGTATTTCTCCCTGCCTGGCTCCATCTCCTTCTGTCTTGGTCTCTTTATGTCTCTCTCGGATACAAACAGGATCAGCGACTTTACTCCAGGAAATGGGGAGTCTTCTGATTCCCACACCTCCCCTCCCCCCCCCCACACCCCACTCCCCCCCCCGGCCCTGAGCTAACTCTGTGAACTTCAGATCCAGGGCTCAAAGTCAGTACCGATTGTGAGGAGGACAGTGAGAATTAATGGGGACTACGTCCCACAGAACCAGATACTGGCCAGGGGCCCAATGTGTGTGTGTGTGTGTGTGTGTGTGTCCTTCTCAGAATAAAGCCCAGCCTGGTTCCCACTAAGGCCCATCCCCCTCCTCATCCGCATACTCACCTCCTACCAGGAGGCAAACCAACCAGGCTTTTCTCTGCCTTTGCCCTGGCAGTTTCCTCCTCCAGTCCTTCAGCCTCCACACATCCAAATCCTCCCCAGCCTAGAAAGCATCCAGAGGCAGGAGATCTCAGGGGTTAAGAAAGAGCACGAGGGCCCCAGAGGATGAGACCCAAGTTCACATCCCTGCTCCGCGTGGTCCTGACTCCCACGCCGTGTACAAGTGACTCTGCATCTTTGCGCCTCGGTTTTCCCTATTATAAAATGGAGAGAGAGAAAAAAAAAAGGACTCCCTTGGTCGTTCAATGGTCAAGATCCCACACTTCCGCTGTAGGGGGCGCAGGTTCTATCCCTGGTTGGGGAAATAAGATCCCACAGGCCACACCGTGAGGCCAAAAACATAAAATTAAAATTAAAACGAAAAAAAATAAAATGGGTTGACAAGGCCATAGGCATGGTTACAGAAGAGGGATATCTCTTTTTTTTTTTTTTAATTTATTTTTGGCTGCGTTGGGTCTTCGTTGCTGCGCGCGGGCTTTCTCTAGTTGCGGGAAGTGGGGGCTACTCTTTGTTGCGGTGCGCGGGCTTCTCATTGTGGTGGCTTCTCTTGTTGCGGAGCACGGGCTCTATGCGCAGCGGGCTTCAGTAGTTGTGGCACACGGGCTCAGTAGTTGTGGCTTGTGGGCTAAGAGCGCAGGCTCAGTAGTTGTGGCACACGCGCTTAGTTGCTCCATGGCATGTGGGATCTTCCCGGACCAGGGCTCGAACCCGTGTCCCCTGCATTGGCAGGCAGATTCTTAACCACTGCACCACCAGGGAAGTCCCAAGGGATAACTCTTAACATGCCAAGGATCTGACTCAGCGCTTTGCATGTATTAATTCACCCAATTCTCACAGCAGTCTCTGAGGCAGGTACCTTTTTTTTTTTTTTGGCCATGCCAAGAGGCATGTGGGATCTTAGTTCCTGGACCAGGGATCGAATCTGTGCCCGCTGCAGTGGAAGCCCGGAGTCTTAACCACTAGACTGCCAGGGAAGTCCCAGGCAGGCACCATTATTATTGCCATTTTATAGATGGGGAAACTGAGGCACAGATAGCTTGAACAATGTGCAATGGATGGCACATAGCTGGTGCATGACAAAGTAGGTCTGACCATGTGAGTTTAATCACTTACTGCTGTATTCCCAGTGCCTGGCACATAGTAGGTCTTCAATAAATGTAAAATGTATATATGTAGTATGTACCTATGGATGGACAGATGGGTGACTGGGTGGAGGGACAGATAGGTGAATGGATGGATACATAGAGCTATACTTTGGAGACACTGCAGGTTTGGTTCCAGACCACCACAATAAAGCAAATATATATTATTTATTTATGTATGTATTTACGTATTTATGTATGTATGTATTTATTTATTTTGGCTGCTGCCAGGTCTTAGTTGCAGCATGTGGGATCCTCAGCTGCGGCAGGAGGGCTTCTCAGGTGCAGCATGCAAACTCTTAGTTGTGGCATGCAGGACCTAGTTCCCCATCCAAGGATTGAACCCAGGCCCCCTGCAATGGGAGCACCGAGTCCCACCACTAGACCACCAGGGAAGTCCCACAATAAAGCGAATATTGCAATCAAGTGAGTCATATGAATTTTTTGGCTTCCCAGCGCCTATAAAATTTATGTTTACACTAGACTGTACTCTATTAAGTGCGAAATAGCATTCTATCTTAAAAAAACAATGTACGTACCTTAATTTTAAAACAACGCTGTTGGAAAAATGGCGCCGAAAGACTTCTTCAAAGCAGGGTAGCCAGAAATCTTCAATTTGTAAAAAAGAAAAAAAAAAAGAATATCTGTGAAGTGCAATAAAATGAGGTATGCTTGTCGGCAGGTGGATGGATGTGTGGGTGAGTACATAAGTTGATAAAAAGGATGAATGGATGGATGTGCGGCTGGATGAATGGATGGGTAGGCAGATGGATGAATTGATAGGTGGATTGATGGATGCTTGATCGCTGTCAATATAAGAGCTACCCTCATTATCATTATGGACTAATTAAAGTACCTCCTGTTTCAGGAAGTCTTCCCAGATTTCCCAGTTGGAGGGCTTCTCTCCTCCTCTGTGATCTCTTGGTCCAGGATCTATCCCTCCCTGAGGGTGTTAATTTCTCTTCTTTGGAGGATTTAAGTATCTATGCTTTCTCTATCTTTCTAAAACATCATTATTTTATTTTATTTGGCCGCACCATGCAGCTTGTGGGATCTTAGTCCCCACCACCACCCCTCACCCCCAGGGATGGAACCTGTACCCCCTGCAGTGAAAGCACGGAGTCCTAACCACTGGACTGCCAGGGAATTCCCGAAACATCATTTATTTAGAAAAAGAAGCCATGCCCCATTTATTATTTTGCCTGCAACAGAGCTGAGCGCAGAGTAGGTGCTCAGGGAATATTTGGTGAAAAACAAATTCTAGAATCTTATAATCTGATTTGTATCAGCCCCTTCAGCCTCCAGAGAGCTAGGACATTTGGAATTCAGAATCCTGAGGGGGAAATCCTGAATCTGCAGACCTTCTAGTGTCCAGAGCCTTGTGAAATTCTGACTGTAGACTGAGCACCTAGCCCAGTGCCTGGCACCTAGGAGATGTTAATATTTACAGGGTGGATAAGGGGACAGGGGGCTATATGTATGTATGGGTGAATGGAAGGGTGGAAGGATGGGAGGGTGGAACAGATGGATGAGTGGGTGGATGCATGGAAAACCATAAAGTGAGTTAGCACAAATTACTCCTAAAGCTCCTACCCCTGTAGGTTCCCTTTGGTCCTTTCTGAGAGTAACAGATCCCCAGAAGCCGGGCCATGGATGAGGAGGGCCTCCCCTAGAAGGCAACACTTGTTCACAGACCCAAAGCAGGTGATGAATGAAACTACGTAAAGATCTGGGAGAAGAGTGTTCAGGCAGAGAGAACAGCCAGTGCAAACGTCCTGAGGTAGGTGATGATGGAGGTACCCAGCCTCGCCACCTCACCTCCTTCTCTTTCTCCAACTCTGGTCCACAGGATTACAAGAAGTTCTGGGCAGGCCTCCAGGGCCTGACTCTCTATTTCTACAGTAGCAATCGGGACTCTCAGGTAAGGATGGAAATGAAGGCTCAAGAATTGGCCCACCTTGACCCCAGGGACCAAGCAGAGGACGTGGATGGTATGTCTAAGACAGGGGGCCTGAGGGGCCACAGGCCTGGTGCTCAGACCCTGTCTACTGTGCCCCCAGCACATGGAGAAGCTAGACCTAGGAATGTTTGTGAAGCTCACAGATGAAGCTCCCCGGGGGAGCTCCCATGACCATGGCACCCACTTCTGCTTGGTCCTGCAGAACCAGGAGATCAAGTTCAAGGTAGGTGTCTTAAGGTGGGGCTGGTAGGAGACCCTTCCTTCTTGTCACACCCACCATTAACACATAGTAGCATGGAGTCACAAAAAGTTTACCACTGGGTTGGTGACACTGGGCAAGTCACTTAACCTCTCTGGGCCTCAGTTTCCTCAACTGAAAAGTGGGATAATATATGTAAAGTGCCCAGAACAAGATCTGATCCACAAAGACCATCACTGCCATCATCCAATCTTTCAGCTAACATTACTGAGCACCTACTGTGTACCAGACACTCTTCTAGTGTCAAGGCAGTGACCAAGACAATTAAAAATCCCTGCGCTTAGAACATTCGCTAACACCATACCCAAAAATAAACTCGAAATAGATTAAAGACCTAAATTTAAGACCGGATACTGTAAAACTCCTGGAGGAAAACGTACGCAGAACACTCTTTGACATAAATTGCAGCAATATCGTTTTGGATCCACCTCCTAGAGTAATGGAAACAAAAATAAACAAATGGGACCTAATTAAACTTAAAAGATTTTGCACAGCAAAGGAAACCATAAACAAAATGAAAAGACAACCTACAGAATAAGAGAAAATATTTGCAAACTATGTGGCTGACAAGGGATTAATCTCCAAAATATACAAACAGCTCATACAGCTCAATATCAAAAAAAAAAAAAAAAAAATACAACCGAATCAAAAAGTGGCAGAAGATCTAAACAGACCTTCCTCCAAATAAGACATACAGATGGCCAAGAAGCACATGATAAGATGCTCAACATCGCTAATTATTAGAGAAAAGGAAATCAAAACTACAGTGAGGTACCACCTCACACCAGAAAGAACGGCCATCATCAAAAAGTCTACAAATAATAAATGCTGGAGAGGGTGTGGAGAAAAGGGAACCCTCCTAACACTGTTGGTGGGAATGTAAATTGGTGCAGCCACTATGGAGAACAGTATGGAGGTTCCTTAAACAACTAAAAATAGAGCTACCATATGATCCTGCAATCCCACTCCTGGGCATATATCGGGAGAAAACAATAATTTGAAAAGATACATGCACCCCAATGTTCACTGCAGCACTATTTACAATAGCCGAGACGTGGAAGCAACATAAATGTCCATTGACAGATGAATGGATAAAGAAGATGTGAGATATATATATATATATATATATATATATATATATATATATATATATATATATAAAGCCCCTGTGGCTGGAGCAGAGTGAAAGAGGGGGAGAGAGGGAGGGAATGAGGGTGGGGGGGGGAAGGGGCAGGTTGTACAGGGCCTGTGGGTGACCAGGAGGACCTGGGCTTCTACCCTGAGGGAGGTAGGAGTCAAGGGAGGGTTTCAAGCATAGGAGATACATGATCTGACTTATGTTTTTTTTAAATGTTGATGTAATAACATTAAAGAATAACAGTACCCCACATTACTAAGAACTTATATTCAGACATCATTCTAAATTAACCTGTTCAAGCTCATTTAATCTTCAAAACAGCCCTTGGACACAGGAACTCTTATTCCTCACTCCCATTTCACAGATGACTAGACCGACGCTCATCGACACAAAATCTTTTTCTTTCCCTCCCTAGGTAGAGAGTCTGGAGTCTCGGGAGATGTGGAAAGGCTTCATCCTGACGGTGGTGGAGGTAAGAGTGGTCGTCCTCGGCCCCTCTCTCCCCCATTCCCCACTAGGCCTGCTCGGAAATCCTCTTTTTAATTTCCAACCTTCATTCCCCAAACAAACCTCTCCAGTATAGCAAACTGGTCACAAACTGGCGGCCTATCAGCCAGATGTAGCCCATAAACGTCTTTTGTTTTGCCAACAAAGTGCTATAAATTTAAGACAGCTGCTATCACTTAAAAAGCAGGAGTGTTAGTAAACATTCCTGATTTCTAGGTTACTCATTTGTTCCCAGTCTGCCCCCTGCAGGCCGTTGAGTTTGAGACCCTACATGCTAGCATTTGCTCTGTCCTCCTCATCACCGAAGTCCTCTCTACACCCTCTTTGCCCCTGAGGTGTCAGGTGGCTCTGGAGCCCCCAGAGCTGGGTTCCCATCCTGGCTGTATCCGCACTCTGGCCTCAGTTTGCCCCTCTGTGACATAGTCACAGCCTCCCATTCCCTGACGCCCCAATGCCCCCCTCAGCTCCGTGTCCCGTCTAACCTGAACCTGCTGCCCGGACACCTGTACATGATGGCCGAGGTCCTGGCCAAAGAAGAGGCACGACGTGCGCTCGAGATGCCCTCGTAAGTGCCGAGGGTCTCCAGGATGGTGGCGGGCTGGACAGCATGGAGCCGGAGAGGGCAGTGAGTGGGGTCTCCAGGCGTTGGGTCTTGAGCGTAAGACTGCATCCGGGCAGGGGCGGGGATTAGGTCTCACAGCTGGGAGCCCTACTGGGTGTTTGGGGCGGGTCTAGCTCTCTGGGGGCGGGCCTGGATCTCCATGGGCGAGCCTAGGTGCCTGGGGGCGGGACAAGTTTTCCAGGAGAGGGTATAGGTGCCTGGGAGGCGGGTATGGGTCTCTGAGTGTTGGCCTGTGTGCCCGCAGGATAGCCTGAGCCTCCGGAGGCAGAGCCTGGGCCTGGGGTCGGGCAAGGCAGGGTCTCCAGGAGCCAGGTCGTGGACGGGAGGGCAAGGCTGGGTGCCCAGGGGCGGGGTTACGTGGGGAGGGCGTGGCTGTGTCTCTGGGGGCGGGGCCTGTCCTGGTGAGTGACGCAGCCCGCCCTAGGTGTTTCCTGAAAGTGAGCCGGCTGGAGGCTCAGCTGCTCCTGGAGCGCCACCCCGAGTGCGGGAACCTGCTGCTCCGGCCCAGCGGGGACGGCGCGGGCGGAGTGTCGGTCAGCACGCTCCAGACGCTCAACGGGTGCGCATGCGTGGCCCCGGCGCCGGGGTGGGAGGGGCGTCGGGTGTGGGGGGTGTGGTCATATATAGGGGCGGGCCCAGGCAGAATGTGGAGCCGGGGGCGGGGCCTCCCGGGATGGAATCCATACAGGACGGTCCTACTGGGGGGCTATGCCAGGACCAGGCGCAGGGTCTTTCTAGGAGGTGGAGTCTTTCGAGGGCCTGGTCCCCTGCAGAGACCCACGCCAGGATGTGGCGTGGTCAGTGTGCAGGGGAGCAAGTCGGGGTTGGGCCCTCCATGGTGGCGGGGCCCGGACGAGGGGCAGGCCATTTTTTGTCCTCACCCAGGCCACTCACTCGCCCCTGCCCTTGCAGGACGCCGGTGGTCCGGCACTACAGAGTGAAGCGCGAGGGCCCCAAGTACGTGATCGACGTGGAGGAGCCGGTGAGCGCTGGGCCCGGGTCTCGGGAATTGCAAAGGTCTGCTCCCCTTCCCCGCCAGCCCTGATAACGTCCCCTATCTGACCCCAGTTCTCCTGCACCTCGCTCGACGCAGTGGTCAACTATTTCGTGTCGCACTCCAATAAGAAGCTGATGCCCTTCCTGCTGGACGATGACTACGAGAAAGTGATTGGTTGGTGCAGCCTCAGGGAACTCTGGGGGCCCAGTCCACGCCTCTCCCGCCCCCTCCCCGACCCGGACACCCTTGGGTCAGCCCCCAGCCGCCGTGCCTCCTCCAGGCCGCCCTCTCTGTTCCAGGCTACGTGGAGACGGATAAAGAGAATGGCGAGAGTGTGTGGGTGGCGCCCTCGGCCCCCGGCCCAGGTGATGCCCTGTCCCCGCGGTCGCCACTGGGGCAGAGTGGGGAAAGACCTAGGAACCTCATGGCGCCACCTGTGCCCAATCTTCTACCCAGAGTTGCAGGGGCCGAGAAATTACCCAGACCTTGCTCTCTAGGGGCTTCCAGATTATGGAGGGGGCGGGCATGGCTGGGCACAGACAGCCCCAGCCCTGAGGAGTCAAACCTGGGGCTGGAGGGTGTGGGGGAAGGCGCGGCACCTAGAGCTGGGAGAAGAGGAGGCAGGTTAGAGTAGAGGGGAGTCTTCCTTGAGGAGGGGCTGTTTGCTGAAGGTCCCCAAGAATTTCAGTAGGTAGAGATGGGAAATCAGGGTGGGAGATAGTCCCGATTACGAAGCAAGAAGAGACTGGAAAGTTCTGTGGAGTGAGTGGTATAGTTCTCCCTGGGCTGGTCAGACGCTTCGGACCCCACGTGCATGATGGGCCCAAGTATACATACACATACATACATGCCACACTCATGAACACAAACCTGTGTGTGTCCACCTGCATAATCAGAAGCTCCTATGTAGATAGTAGCCGCACACATGCATGAATACAGGTGTCATACAGTTCCAGTCCCATGTAGCACACATATACATACCTCACGTCACAATCACGTACGTACACACAAATGCAGACATACCCACTCAAGAGCACAAATTCAGACTTTTACACATACACTAGATTAGTGTACACACTAATATAGACAAGCGACCAAGCACATACCTTAGCATCCATGCGATGTCATGCACACACGTGTATAAACCCTTTGCATATATTCAACTTCCGCAAATTCACCCAGTGTCCATGTATACGCTACACAGGGACACAGACTCATGAACGGGCACGTGCACACACACGCACAGGGACACATGCATGCAACGAGGTGTGCACATACATCGTCATCCTGAGGTGTCTCTGCACCACGTGGGCCCTGACAGTGACCACAGTTTCCCACCAGGTCCTGCACCCCCTAGGGGTGGCCCTAAGCAGCTGCCTCCCTCGGCCATCACGCCTGTGTCCAGCCAGGACAAGCTGCCCCCACTACTGAACCAGGATGAGAACTATGTGATCCCCATTGGAGATGACCCAGCTGCCAACTACGTGAACGGGGACGGTGGGTGGCGGCCGGGGTGGATGAGAGTTGGAAATGAGGAGTGGGCTAACGACTGGATGTGACATGCCACATCTCTGTCCACGCAGTGCCTTCCCCTAGTCGACCAGTTGTCCCGAAGCCCAGGAAGTTGGCCATGTTTCAGGCAAAGCCTCCAAAGCCACCCATTGTGCCCAAGTCAGGTAGGGGTCCCTCTTCCCAGCCCCTTTCCCATCCAGGCAAGAGCCAGCCTCAGCCTTCATCTACCTTCTCCACCAGAGCCCAAAAAAGGCCTCAACAGTGGCCTGGCCAGGAAGCTGGCAGTCAGCTCAGCGCAGGCTTTCTCCTCCCCGACCACAGGTAAGGGGTCAATGCAGGGTGGGCTTCACAAGCGGGGGACCCGTGTAGTCACACATGGGTGACCTCCACGCTTGGTTTAATGCTCTGCTGTGTCCATCTTGAAATTCCTCATGTCCATTGAACACATTTTTCATTTTATGCTGGGCCCCGAAAATTCTGCAGCAGTCCTGGGTGGATATAAGAGAGAACAGCCTGGACTGGGGAATCCCTGGTGCCGCTGAAGCCTCAGGGACCACCCCTCTCCCCACTCCCAGGGCTGGCAGATGTGACAGCAGAGCTGAAAGGGAAACTGCAGAGGAGACTGGCGCTGCAGCACGCAGCCGAGTGCACAGGGGACCAGCGGGCCAATCTCCAAGTGTGGCGCATCTGTCAGGCAGATCCCTCCTCCCAGAATTAAAGCTCAAGTGACCCCAGGACCTGCGTGTTTGGCTTGGCTGGGTGGGGCAGTGCGGGGTCCCTCAGATGACTGCCCACAGTGGTCCTCAGCTCAGCAAAACCTGCCTCCTGACCCTCAAGAAAAGCCTTTTGGGGGGGGCTGTGCCTCACAGCTCATGGGATCTGAGTTCCCCGACCAGGGATCGAACCCGGGCCTCAGCAGTGACAGCTCTGACTCCTGACCACTGGACCACCAGGCAATTCCCAAGAAAAGCCCACTTTACAGCCAAGAAAGCTGAGGTCCAGAGAGGGCCAGGCACACCCAGTGCCACCCAGCCCCGAAAATAATACCAGCAGCACCGCCTGGCCAGTGTTTGACCTTTATTAGGAGGTGAGGTGGGGAGGAGGGCCCGCCCCCGTGCCCGCTCCTCACTGGTGACCCCCCATCAGGAGTTAAGGCTCCAAGCAGCAAGTGAGAGGAAGGTGCCCAGCTGAAACAGCCGAGGCCTGGAGGCGTCCCCCCCCCGAAATCAGCCCAGCTGAGGGGCCGTCCTGAGGCCTAGGTGAGGCTGGTGTTGGAGCTGCTGGTAGCACTGCCCCGCTTCTGCAGGCAGCGCACAGAGCTGGGGACCTGTAGGCCTGCCGTCACGTGGAAGCTGCCACACCACACCTGGGGGACGGCGTCGGGGGGGACACAGAGACCTCAGTCGTGAAGCCAGCCCTCACGCCACGCCCGCTCTTACCCCTGGGCCGCGGAGGAGGCCTCACCGTGAAAGCCGGCAGCAGTGGCTGTGTGAACTTGGCCTTGAAGGTGTGCAGCAGCTGTTTGGTGCGGGCGTTGTAGAAGGACAGGAGGCCTGGGGTGGAGGGCAAGAGGGACAGGGGGACCGGTAAGAGGGGTTTGGCCAGAGAGACGGTGGACAGGGGTGGCCGGAGAGATCAGCGGGGGCTCGGGGTCACCTTGGTGGAAGTCGCAGTGCACACCCAGGCAGTCAGGCACGGGGGTGTCCAGCACCTTGGCCTTGTTGGCGTGCTTGGCAGTGAAGCTGACCTGC
Source organism: Phocoena phocoena (assembly GCF_963924675.1). NCBI lineage: Eukaryota > Metazoa > Chordata > Mammalia > Artiodactyla > Phocoenidae > Phocoena > Phocoena phocoena. The sequence goes on from NC_089221.1 coordinate 170,148,980, forward strand.
AGCCAGTTGTTGACGTACACGCACCAGGACGCGGCTGTCTTGCCCAGCTGCTCGAAGCGGCCCAGGCTGCGGTAGGCCACCCCCAAGCCAAAAGCCTTGCTGTCCGGCTCGTAGCGCACCTCCCAGTAATGCTCCCCGCCATCAATCAGCGTGTCCCCTGTGGGGCGGAGCGGGCAGGGGGGACTGGGTAGAATCGGGTCCCAGGTGCCCTTTCACAAAGGGGCAACCAGAGCCCAGCTATTCCCTCCAGATACTGCTCGGTCCTCAGCTGTTCCTTCCAGATACTCCAGGCGTCCCTAGATATTCGTTAAGTCCGGATCTTCTCCAAGCCTCAACTAGATCTCAGCTACTCCATGAGTCCACATCCTCCCCGGACCCCGGATCCAGATTCTTGCCACCTCAGCTACTCCCCGATCCAGCTACTCCTGAGCTGCAGCTTCTCCGCACACTCTTGCCCCACCAGACGGTAGCTTTTCTCCTCACTCATCCCCAGAAACCAGCTACTCCCTAAATTTGTGCCCTCCCCACCGCCACCTGCCACAAAGTACAAACCACACTGGCTTCCTCATTTACCCTGGCTTCTTTTTCAAGCTTTTCTTCTGGACAGTGGTGATTCCCCTGAACTCCAGGTCGTCCTTGGACTCCAGCTTCTCCTCCACAGGATCCAATCAGTCCTGTGGTGCTAACCGCTCCTCTCATCCTAGCCATTCTCTCCACTTCTCAGACTCAGCCACTCTCTCTGGCTCCTCCACTCACCCTAAGCCACTTCCCCGAGCCCCTGTCTTGCTTCAGCTCCTCCACAAACCTGGTTGCTCCACAGGCAACTGTTCTTTCCAGCTACTCCCCGAGGCTCAGCTACTCCCCGAGTCTCAGCTACTCCACAGACCCCAGGAAATCCCCTCTTAAGCTCCTGCCCAGCCACTCCCCAGTCCAAAACATCCATAAGCTCTGATTCCCCCCATTAATCCCTCAGCCCCAAATCTTCCCATTCCTCCAGTGTCACAATAACACATTATTGGGACCATTCCTACAGAAGCTTTGTTGATAGCTGCCTCAGTTTCCCCAGCCAAAGGAATTCTCTCCCACCACCCCCCATCAGGGCCCTGCCCAGAGTACTCCTCTCTCCTCCCATCTACCCTCCTCCTTACCCAGCACCGTGTAGGACTCAGCTGTGAAGCGATCCCGTCCCCCACGACCTGAGGGCATCCTCTTGGGAGATGGAGTACCTCTGTGGGCGACAGGGAAGGGGAAGTCTCAATTCAGAACTCACCTCTCCCATCGGAGGGCTTCCCTGGTCCACCCCAGCCACCAGGAACTTTTCATCATTCCTTGACTGTCTGTGGTTCTTTTCATACACAGGGCCTCTCATGTCAGAACACACCAGTGACCTTCCTCATCTGGAAAACTCCTATTCAACCATCAAAACCCATTTCAAAGTCTCCTCTCCCTTCATTCACACTTTGGGTCCCCCCAGCTCCACATCCCTCCCTCCACCCCAGCCTTGAGCACACTGGACTTTGTGTGTCCATGTCCAGCTTGATCTCCTCCACCAGAGACTCAGGGAGGGGAGAGGGCAGGCTACCTGGCTGGGGAGTTGACGGGAGACGCCGTCCGCCCCTTGCCATCTTTCTCGCGAGCTTTGATATCCTGCACCTTCCCGCCCATGGCGTCCCACTCCACGGAGAGATCATCCACCCGCAGGTTCTGGTGGGATGTGGACGCATCCAGGCGGAACATGAACGCTGGGGCCAGGCAGATGTGGGAGTCACAGAGATGGGGAAACCCGGAGGCACAGAGAGAGACAGACAGTGACCAAGACAGACCATGACAGTGACAGAGAACAGAAAAACACAAAGAAACAGAGACTAAGACAGAGAGAGAGCAAAAGAGACCAACGGACAAAGATTCAGAGACAGAGAGATACAGAGACAACAGGCAGAAAGACACCAAGAGACAAGATGGGGAAGAGTGGAGAGGGCAGAACATGTAGCCAGAGGAGTGAAGGCCAAGGGCTTGTTGCCTAAAGGTATCCCAGGTCTGAAGCCATTTTCAAACCACTGTGCTGCCCTGTGCTTCCACTGGGGATTAATCCCAGGAAAGGGGCTGGGCTATAGCATGACAGAGTTAAGCAAGATTGCAGAAGGACTTCCTATCAGGACATTCAAAGGTGTCACTGTGGGAGGCTAACAAATCTGTCTTCAGTACTGATATCCCATTCCCAATTCTATAGCGCGCTTAGCCATTTTTTGGAAAAGAGAGAGAGAGAGAGAGAGAGAGAGAGAGAGAGAGAAAGAGAGAGAGAGAGAGAGAGAGAGAGAGAGTGTGTGTGTGTGTGTGTGTGTCTGTGTGTGTGTGTGTGTCTAAAAACCATCCAGGTATAATGGGATCAACTGCAAATGCAAAGAACAATACCAGGTTTATACCAGACACTCAGGCTAAGGAAGCTATCGTGGACCGAGCACTGAGCTTCCTGGCAACCATGGCAAAAAGGGTCATAGAATCCCGCTTAGAAGATTCTCCTCAGACACCAGTCCCTGGGGCCCTGGGAGTAAGGGGTTATGGTGTCTCAGCCAGGGCAGGGGTGGGAGCCAGTCACCTGGTGTCTCCAGGGTCACTGGCTCAGAGAACTCGCCTGAAACTGCCTTATTACAGGCCTTCACACGGAAATTCATGTATTTCATGTCAAACTTGAGACCTACGAGACAACAGAGGAATCAACATTGTGTACGCTTTGAGCAATAGATTAGAGGCCCCTGTGTCCCACAGTAATCCCACCACCCTTCATTCTAAGGAGTGTCTTATAAATGACATCCCTGAGAAACCATCCTTGCCCTCATTCACCTGTGGGGTATCACTTGGCTCTGCCCACAACCCAGACTGGCCAGCCAGGATGCTTTATGGCTCAGTCACACCAATTGGTCCAGGGATAGGCACATGACCCAAACTAGCCAATCAGAATCTGCCCTGGGACTCTAGTATTATAATGAGCAGATTCTGTCTTTCCTCTGGGCTGGCCAACTAGAAGGAAGCTCCTTTTGAGAAAATTTTCCAGCACGTCGGCAAGCCTCCTGGAGAATGCAGCCCTAGAGACAATGAGTGTCAGGAACGGAGCTGAGCGAGTCATTTGCTGGAACCCCCTGGATCTAGCCATGCCTGGTTCCTTAAAGACTTTCCATACTACTAGGATATATCCTACCCTCCATTTCTATACTTTAAAAAAATATTATTAATTTCTTCTAATCTTACAAAATAAAAGCAACCATCAAGCTGTCTTCTCCCTCAAGCAAAACCTCTTTGGAGAGCTGTCCACACCCCCCTCTCAGCCGCATCACTCCCTCTCCTTCCTTTGGCCTTGTTAATCCTCATCTTTCAGGATCTCCTGGCTGACCACTCCTTCCTTCATGGAACATTCTCTTTCCTTGGCAGCCATGGCATTGTCCTCTCCTGGCTGCCCCCTCTGATTGCTCCCCCTTGGTCTTCTTTGCAGGCTCCTCCATACCCTCAAATGTATGGGTGCCTCAGTCTGGAACCCCTGCTCACCTCACTCTGCTGACTGTCCCCTTCTCACCCTTCAGACACCGTCTCTCCACCCACAGCACTCACAGCCCAACCTTTAGCTCAGACCACATGTCCAGCTGCCTCCTGGGCATTCCTCACAGGGTGCCCATTCTCTGGGCATCCCAAACAACACTTAGTACCCCCTGCTCTGAAATCTCCCATAGACCCCCTTGCCCTCAGGGTAAAGTCCCCGTTCCTCCTCTCCCCTCTCCCTACAATTGTGGTTCCCTCTGCAAACTTAACTAGTTCCAGGCACTAAGGCTCAGTGTTCTGGCCTCTGAGCCCTTGATCAGGCTGTTCTTCTGCCTGGAAGTCTGTTCTCCCCCACTTCTCTTTTGGGCCTCAGCCTGGCTGTTAACCTCCTCCAGGTGCCCACCCAGACTGCCTCACCCTCCCTTGGAGCCCCTTTTCTGAGAGTAAGGTGGTTTGCTCAGCAGCGCCATCTACTGCCCCAGAGCTAAGACTACCTACCACCCAGGAGGCTTGGTTTCAGAATCACGAACCCATCTGACTTTTGACAGTGCGTGCCTCAGTTTCCTACTCTGCAACCCAACGATCATATCCCCAACACACTAAGCAGGGTTCCCATGAGGATGAGATGGGTCAAGGAATATAAGTTATAAACTCAACCCAAACCTTCCTGTCTTTCAAACAATCAACGAGAGAGTAGGTGGACTGCAAATAACCACATAGGTTATTTACATAGGTCAGCAAATTCATCATCATCTTGAATATCGCAGGTCTTTTGAGGGATTCAAGTCCCTGCCCTATGGATTCTGGAAAAGGCCAGAGAGGTAAAGAGGATGCATCCAGAAGCCTGTGATGGAGAAGATCTACACCTTGATGATGGTGGTGATTACACAGATTTACACATGGGATAAAATTGCACATGGGATTACACAGGCACACACGAATGAGTGCGTGTAAAACTGGTGAAAAGCGAATCAACACTGCAGAAGGTACCCGTGTCAACTTTCTGGTTCTGGTATTGAGTTCTAGTTACGTAAGCTGCCACTACTAGAGAAAGCTGGGTATAGCCACACAAGGGACTATCATTCAGCCTTAAAAAAGGAAGGACATTCTGACACACAGGGTACCACGTGGATGAACCTTGAGGACGTGATGCTCAGTGACATAAGCCAGACATACTGTGTGATTCCACCTATATTAGGTACTTAGAGTAGTAACAATCATAAGGACTGGAAGTAGAATGGTGGGTGCCAGGGGCTGCGGGGAGGGGAATGGCAGTTAGTGTCTGATGGGGACAGGGGGACTTCCCTGGTGGTCCAGCAGTTAGGACTCAGCTTTCATTGCCAAGGGTGCGGGTTCGATCCCTGGAAGCCCTGTGGTGCGGCCAAAAAGTTAAAACAAACAAACAAACAAAGCTAATGGGGACAGAGTTTCAGTTTTGCAAGATGAAAAGTTCTGGAGATAGATGGTGAATTTTATGTTATGTGTGTTTTACCACAATAAAAAAAGATTGGGGGAAACAATGGGATGTGTTTATTTTGATTCCCATGCAAAGGATAAGCCAAGAGTTTCTCAGGCCCTCTCGCAAGTTGCTGGCTTTTCTTTCCCGCAATTAGCATGCTTATTATTAACCATGCATGCTGATTACAGCCCAAGAGCAGTGGTGACAGTTATCTTGTCAGCGAGACTCTCCCTGCCCCTGAGGGTTTCCCTTGGCTCAGGACGGCTTCTTAACTCATTAGGGACCCCTAATTTTATCTTCCATCAGACCCTCCCCTACCAGCTGGATGGATTCCCCCAGGCTTTCTGCTCTCTTATAACTGCCAAGGAAATCCCCAAATCCTGGGAGGGTAGCCCCCCCAAACACCAGTCCACCAGAGGAGGGATTTTCACCCACTTTGCTCCCCCACTACTCCAAGGATGGTGCTTGGTACCCTGCAGACATCAAGTCAAAATGAATGAATGAATGAACGAATGCTGGATCATAGAGATAAGACAGGGATGGAGGAGGCCCTCTCGGCCCGTACCTCACTCAGTTCCTCCATCTGTAAAATGGTGATAATAAGCACGCCCATTACAGGTGGGTAAAAGGCTTAGTGCATAGTAAGCCCTCAACACGTGGTACAGTGGCTGTCACCAGTATAGTTTTCATTATTGTTATTTCTGCTACTCCCCACCGGTCCAGCCCAGCTGCTCTCACACCCCACGTGCCTTGAGGATCGTCCATGAGCCCCAGGTTGACGGATGGGGAAGGGTGAGCTGCCCTTACCGGTCAGGGTGTATTCTGTCTGCTGGATGCCCTCGATGACCATCCAGGGCTGGTCCTCTTTGAGGCGGGGCGGGCCCTCAAAGTTGGTCCGCCGATACTCCAGCACGTAGTGGTCAATCTTGTTGTCCTCGTCTGGCATGCGCCACACCAAGGTTACACAGTTGTCGGCCACCAGGGACTCGGCCAGGTCGATCACAGGGGCACTAGGCACTGCCCAGGACAGAGCAGAGAGGGGTGTCAGGGTGCTGTGCCTGCAGGGGCGGGCCTTGCTGTAACCCCACCCACATAATAGACCTTCTTGGGGGCGGGGCGTCCTCTGGATCCCAGGATTAGGGACGGGGCCCCTCTGGGTTGTGGGGCCTGGGGGTGGAACCTCCTCAAAGGGTGGAGGGTAGGGAAGAGCTTTCTCAGGGTTTAACCAACAAATGGCTGGGCCTTCTCTGGATTCCGCCATCCAGATGAAGAACATTTCCAGAACACGACCAATTGGGGGTGTGGCCTCCATGGGACTCCACCCCTGGTGGGTGGGGCTTCTTCAGGGCTCTGTCACAGGGTGGGGCTTACTCATGGCTCCATCCACCGTGGGGTGGGACTTCTCAGGGCTCCATCCCAGGGCGGGGCCTTCTGGGGTTTCCACAAATGGCTGTCAGCCCTGCTCTAGGCCTTGTCTCAAGGCCCCCCAGACTCCTGGGCCATTTCCCTGCAATCTTGGCCCTCCAGCAAGTTCCCCTCTCACCAGGCAGGAATGTGAGTGCCTGTAGCATTCTCCGCTCCTGTGCAAAGTCCACCATGAGGTGACTCATATTGTCGCTGACCTTGGCTTTCAATGACAGCCGGAAGGCGGGGGCCATCGTCACCCTGCAGGGAAGGAGGTGGACGCCCAGGCCTAGTCCTCCGAGGTGTGTGTAGGGGAACCCCTCCCCCTTCTTCCTGTCCAGTGCTCTGGGCCAAGGGACCCTCACCTGGGCATTCCCACCTTCACAACAGGGGTGGGGCAATGGGGTGGGAGCCAGGGCCCAGCATCTTACCCATCTTTGATTTGCTTGGCAGCCTAGAAAGAGGGACAGAATAAAATCCAAAGAATTGTGTTGACTGAGTCAGAAAGCCAGTATACAGACAGGAAGACTGAGGCCCAGCCAGGCATCTATGTGGCAAAGTGCCCCGACACTGGGGCAGAAAACCTTGGCTGAGCCCCGAAGGGACAGGGGGCGAAGACAGGCTCCCACCCGCACCTTCCACCCAGTACCCAGTACATACAGTTGGCTGATTTAGCAAATAAAAATTTTATAGGATGCCCAGTTAAGTTTGCATTTCAGATAAACAGGAAATGATTTTCTAGTATAAGTAGGTCCCATCCAATATTTCAGACACACTTATACTAAATATTGCACGTGACATATGACTAAAAAATTATTCGTTGTTAAATCTGAATTTCAGATAAAGAATGAATATGTATTTTTGTGTAAATATGTCCCATGCAACACTTGGGAAATATTTATACTAAACATTTGCATGAGATATACTAAAAAATTTATTTGTTCTTAAATTTGAATTTCAGATCAACCACGATGAATTGTTCTTTTTAGCGTATGTCCCATGTGATCTTTGGGATGTACTTAGACTAAATATTGCATGGGCCATACTTATACTAAAAAATTACTCGTAGTTGATCTGAAACGCAAATGTATCTCGGGCTCCTGTATTTTATCTGGCAGCCCTACCAGTCGCTTCCGAGGCACATACCTGAGGAAAGTCCTCGCGGTCCGTGGCCTGCAGGGTCTGGTTGGCCGTCTCCAGAAGCTCCTCAGAGCTCTCCAGAGCTCGCGTGCAGGCAGCCAGCTGGTTCTGCAGGTGCCATGGCACCGAGAGAAGAGACACCTTACTCCACTGCCTCAAGCCCTCCCAGGGCTCCCCACCGCCTTCCGGATGCAGGGTACCTTGCCCTTCTCCAACTGCAGGTGGGAGAGGGAGGCTGGCCCTCTGCAGGCAGGGCATCAGAACCACCTGGGGATCCCTTCCTTAGAAATGCACATGCCCAGGCCACATCTAAGCCCAGGGCTCCACATCCCCCAGGGATGGGAATCTGGGGTGTTAGGAGTTGCCCAGGAGGTTCTGGTGCAACCGCCAGCGACCCCAGCTTGGAATTTGAGACCCCAGGAGACTCACAGGGGGGTGTTTGGCAAGGGGTGATGCCCTCAGATCTGGGGCACCAGTGGGAAGGGCTGAGAAATTGGAAGCCCTGGGTGAGGACAGGTGGGGAGGAAAAGCCAGATGTACGGGTGGGGCTGCAGCCGTGGAGAGGAGGGGTGGATGGGAGAGGGGATTAAGAAGGAGAGCAGGTGGGTGGGACATTAATAGGTCATGGCCAGGGAGGAGGCTGGGAAGACCCCAGGAAAAAAGAGAAGGTGTGGCCGACACCGCTAGAGGGTCCGGCTCTGGACACCGGGGACACTTGGGGACATCTCTGGGAAGGGGCACGGGAGGAGGGGCAGGTTTGGACGAAGATGCTTAGGCCAGCTGGGCTCTGCTGAGTGCGAGGGGTGGGATGGGGGATGGCGTCTGGGCGGGGTTCCAGGAGAGCACCGGCCCGCCCGCCCGCCGCCCCCCCCCCCTCCACACCTGCAGCTCGTAGGCGCGGCTGGCACGGTCTTGCTTTATTTTCATGAGCATGCCCTCCTTCAGCTCCTCCAGGAGGGAGAAGAGGGACTGGAACTCGGCTTCCAGGTCCTCCTGCACCTTGGCCGAGTTCGCCTTTGGAGAGACATTGTGGGGTCAGAAGGGCTAGGATTGTCAAAGCCGGTGCTCAGATGGGGAAACAGGCCTGGCCGTGGCAGCCAGGCCCACGAGTCCCATGGACATCAGCAGATTAGCTCGTATGGCTGCCCCTCCCTCCCTCCTGGGGGGGTGACTTCCTCACCTCCACGTTCAACAGCATCTGCTTGAGGGAGTAGATGAAACTCTGAATCTCTTCGTTTTTCACAGCCAGTGTCGTGATGATCTTCCGCAGAGCCTCCTGCCCCCAGGGAAGCGCGCACACAGGTAAGCCCCTCAGCCTGGCCGGGCTCCCCGACTTGAGACTCCCCATTCTGTCCTCCAGGCATCCAGGGAGGAGATGCGGGGGCCACGGTGCCAATGAGCTTGGGCATCCACCAAGAGCAGGCCCTGGGCGGAGCTCTGGCCCTACATCTCTCAGGAAGCGGGCAGACATTAGGCGGCCTATGCGTGCCCATTTCACAGGGGAGGAAACTGAGGCTCTGAGAGAGCTTCTCAGGAAGGGACAGACCCTGGGCCCCAGTTAGGTCTGCCTGAGCACAAAGCCTTCAACCAGATACCTATATCCTGAGGGCAGGGCATGATCCAGGGCGAGGGACTAGCTTCGGGAAAGAAACCCCAGAGGAAAAGGAGGCCTGCAGAACATGGGCTCATCTGGGGAAGGGGATACGCTGGGAAAAGGGATTAGCAAGGAGAAAGGAGGTACCTGAGGAAGGGTTAGAGAGACCAGGTAAGTGGAGAAAGGCAAGGAGGCCTGGAAGAGGGGATACGGGAGGGAAGGAGGCCGCGTGGGGGGATGCTGCTGGGGCCTGTATCCCTAACCCAGGGCTCCGACGGGTGCTTTTCCTGGGGTCGCGGGATTAATGGGGTCACCAGTGCTGAGCTGGCGGGGCGTCCTCCGAGGCGGGGCGGGGCGGGGGCCGGGACACCTGGTCCGCAATCCGGGTGGAAGGCGTGGGAGATGGAGTCAAGGCTGGGTCTGGGGTACTGGGAGGGCGAGGGGGACATGGAGGGGATGTGCCCGAACCCAGGCCAAGATGATGTGGGGTCGTGGCGAGAGTTGTGGGGGGGGCTGAGTCTAGAATCGGGGCTAGATCCGGGCGCGGTTGCGGTGGGGGTGGGGCTTCGTCCGCAGAGCAGCTGGGGCGGGGGGGCAGGGAGGTAGCTGCGGCATCACCTGGTCCCCTCCTCTTGTCTAACCCCGCCGCGGGCCCCGCCCCGCCCCGTCCCGCCCCGGTCTTACCCTCTGGTCCTCCATGGCTGCAGCCCAGGTCGTCCCCGGCCAGGGCTGCGGGTCTCACTCGCTCTTCTAGTCCCCAAGCTGCCTTTGCCGCTGCCGGTAGCCAATAGCCCGCCGAGCCCTCGCCGCCGCCGCCGCCGCCGCCGCCGCCGCCGCGCCCCCAGTCAGCGCTCCATCACTGGCCGCAGGGCGCAGGCGCGCCCCTCGCGGCAGGCTGGGAAATGTAGTCCTTCTTGCGCTAGGGTCGCCGAGAGCCGAGACCCACAGAGCCTGGGTCGTACCAGGCGACATTGTTAATGATGTCTGAGCTGGAGAGAGCCCGGAACTGGGAGGCAGGATGCCTGGGTTCGACTGCCGTGTGGCCTTGAGCCTACCCCTAGTCTTCCTAGTGCCTCAGTCTCCCCACTCTCTCACCCACACAACTTCTCAGCTGCCACTCAAACTGGAATTCCACTGCAACCCACCTCCACCTGGCCCAGATATCTGACCCCCGCAACTACTGACGCCTTACATTTACTGAAAAGCCAAAGTCTTTTGCCCAAGCGGATGTTCAGCTTCCAAAGCCGCCTTTCCCTCCCTAAATCACAACTGAACTCCTATGCATCCCACAAAGCCCCAGGCTCTCACATCTCCTCCAGAAGCCTCTCTGCCTGCCCAGAATGCATAGGGCTAGGAGGAGGCTGGGAGGCACTTCCTGGGGAAGTGTGGGCAGAGTGCCACCGCAGGGGCCTCCCTGTGGTTGACAGGAACAATTCTGCCAAGAACACTGACCCTCTTCTTTCTGGTTGAAAAAAAGGAGGTCACACTGTGGTTGGGGGTGAGACATTGAGGCCTAGGAGTCTGCCTCCTCCTCTGGGGTGGGTACTGCCGGCTGTGGGGTGATGGGTGCAGGGCTGGGAGAAAGTCCAGAGCTTGTGAACCCCCTCGACTGGGCCCCCAATCTTCTCCCCAGGCTGTGGGGACAGGGGAGCAACCCTACCTGCCGTGGGACTCAAAGCCATTAGAAGAAGTCCCTTCCTCTGAACCCCAAAGGAAGACACCTTGGGGGCAAAATAACTGAGGCTGGGGTTCTGCCATTCTGTCCCCTGCTCAGGCCTCTGCCACCTGCTCCCCTCTCCTCCCCTCCTCTTGCCTCACCTGCCCTTCAATGTGTCCCCCCGCCAGCCTAGGTGTGTTTGTATAGTCTTTTAGAAGGATTTTCACTCACATGATCTCCACCACATACGCATACTGCTTTTCAGATTAAAAAAAAAAAACTTCTGGAAAACTGAGGCAAGAGGTGACAGGAAGTGGAACCCCAAGCAGCAGTGGCCACCACACATCTGCTGGCTGCCCGGGTGTCACCTATACCTCTGTGGTGGGGGTGGAGTGTCACATATGTCTCTGTGGCAGGAAGTCTGTCATGTAGGAGGGGGAGGGGGTTGGCAGGATGCTGGGAGAGGGGAGCCTGATGGGCCAGGAATGGGTTCCCTGGACAAGGTGCTGGTCCTCCTGGCACAGTTTTGGAGTGAGTACTTGGGCCTCCCGCCCCTCTACCCCCACCCTGTTGCAACCCATCACCCAGCTTCCTGCCCCTCCTTTACAGGGCCCCTCGAAACCTTAGTTTCTCTGCTCTGCCAAATAGGCCCCGTCTCTCTCCCTGATACTCAGAACTTTACAAGGGTTGGAGAGTTCTAGCAAGGATCCTCAGAGGGGCTGGCAGGATAAAATTCACACCATGACCTGCGTACGAGTCTTGCGTGACCTGGCTCCGCTGGCCTCTCATCTCCTCTGTCCTCTGCATTCCCTCTCTCCCCCGTGGCCAGCCTGCTGACTCTTCTCTCCTTTTTTCTTTCTTTTTTTTTTTTTTTTTGCGGTACGCGGGCCTCTCACTGTTGTGGCCTCTCCCGTTGCGGAGCACAGGCTCCGGACGCGCAGGCTCAGCAGCCATGGCTCACGGTCCCAGCCGCTCCGCGGCACGTGGGATCTTCCCGGACCGGGGCACAAACCCGTGTCCCCCACATCGGCAGGCGGACTCTCAACCACTGCGCCACCAGGGAAGCCCCCTTTTTTCTTTTTTTTATTCCAACACATCAAGCTTGATCCCACCTCCGGGCCTTTGCACCTGCTGTTCCCTCTGCCTGGAATACTCTTCCCTGGATCTCCTCTCTCTAGCATCAGCTACAACTGCACCCCAAAGACCGGGAACTTGAAGGGGTGTCTAACAGACACCCCAGACTTCTCATGGCCCAAAGCAAACTCTTTCCCCTCCAGCCCTGCTTCTCCCTCTGTGTCCCCCATCTTGGCCCAAAGCCTCCACCATTCACAAAGTCCCTCAGGTTAAACCTTGGAAATCTGCCACTGTCCCTCTTTTCCTCTCTCTCAATTCAGTTCCTCTTGTAGTCCTCCTGGGGACAACTTTCAAAATCTATTCAGACTCTGACCACTTCTTTCCAGGGTCCGGCCCACATCACTGGTCTCCTGGACCCTCATTTCCTGTCCTCACCTGATCTCCCTGTGTCATAGTCTGTTCTCACCATGGCAGTCACGGTGATCTTTTTAAAACTTAAATTGGACCACATTTCCTCCCTGCTCCCCTGGTTTCCCATCACACTTAGGTTAAAAACTAAACTGCTCCCCTTTCCCCACCCCCACCTCTGTACCTCCACCACACCCCACCCCAATGGCCTGTAGGCCTCAAAAAAGCCATCCCCTGCCGACTTCTTGGATCCCACTTCCTCACGCCGGCTAGCTCTTCTCCAGCCACGGGACCTCCTCACTGTTCCTGCAACTTACCAGGCACGGTCCAGCCTCAGGACCTTTGCACAGCCCGTTCCCTCTGTCTAGAGTGCTCTTCCCGCATATCTTCCTTCCCACGACTGACTACGTCTTACCATTCAGATCCCTGTTCAAATGTCACCTCCTCTGAGAGGCCTTCCCTGACCATCCTCTATAAGTAGATCCTCTCACTTCATCCTTATCCCCTATTGCCACTCCCCATTCCTTTCCTCCTTTCACGACTTCCAGTGTCTCTCTCCCCACAGACCCTCAGCTCCACAAGGGTAGGGATTTGTGTCTTAGTCACCTCTGTGTCTGTGTCCACAGTGGCCAGGACAGGGTCTGGCTCACGCGAGGCAATATGTGTGTGGCTGAGAGCCGGACACGTCATACCGTCCACCTTGAAATCTCGCAAGTGCCAAGAGACTTATCCCCATTTCACACATGAGGCCATCGAGCCTCAGCAAGAACCTTGCAAAGATCACACAGACAGCAAGCTTTCAGACTCTTACTGCCTCATCCCTGTGGGCTGGCTAATGCAGTGAGTCACACACACTCACACACACTGAGAAAGGCCTCACTCCCCTCTTCTGTCCCCCAGCCCTGCAAGGAGCCACAGGCCTGACTGTGCAGCAGGCACCCAAGTTGCTGCAGGTGAGGCAGGACAGTCAGGTGACCTTGGCCTGCCAGGTGGTGCAGGCCCAGGCCTGGGAGCAGCTACACATCGAATGGACCAAGGATGGTGACAACTTGTGCCAGACACGCATCATCAACGGCAGTCTCACCGTGGTTGTCTGCGGGCCTAGGGGACGGCTCTCCTGGCAGCCGCCTGGCAATCTCACCCTGCAGCTGGACCACGTGAGCCTCAATGACAGTGGGCTCTACGTGTGCTGGGCGACCATGGAGATCCCTGATTTGGAGGAGGCCCAGGGCAGTGGGACACAGCTCCTGGTGGAGACAGGTATGAGAGCATGTGCGGGCAAGCTGGGGACTTGGAACTTCCAGAAATCTTAAAACTGTAGAATCTCAAACTCCTAGAAACATAAATTCTCCAAATCAGATTCCTAGGAACAGAAAGTCTGCAGATGCAAGAAGTTTGTAAACTAGACAGCCTCTATTGCAACGACTCCACTCTGCCGTTGCAGCACGAAAGTCACCAGAGGCATACCTACAGGAATGGGCGGGCCTGGATGCCAATAAAACTTTATTGAAAAAAACAGGCAATGGGCCATATTTGCTGAGCCCTGTTCCAAGATATCACAATTATAATAACCCTTGAATATATATAATTCTGGATTCTGATTCAAAACAATCCCATAAAACACGCTATTCAAGTACATCCTACAAACAGAGAAATGCACACACTGTAAGTGGCCAGCTCAATGGATGTCTTAGTCTGTTTGGCCGCTGCTATAACAAAACACTACAGACTGGGTAGTGTTTTTAAATAAACCACAGATTTTTTTCTCAGAATTCTGGAGGCTGGAAATCCAAGATCAAAGCACCAGCAAGGTTTTGTTCTGGTGAGAACCCTCTTTGTGTTTCATAGCTTACACCTTCTAGCTATGTCCTCACGTAGAAGAAGAAGCCGGGGGGCTCTCTGGGGTCCTTTTTTTTTTGGGGCATGCCGCACGGCATGTGGGATTTTAGTTCCCGAACCAGGGATCGAACTTGCGCCCCCTGCACTGGAAGCATGGAGTCTTAACCACTGGACCATCAGGGAAGTCCCCTGGGGTCCCTTTTATAAGAGCACTGATCCCATTCATGAAGGCTCTACCCTCATGATCTAATCACCTCCCAAAGGCCCCGACCTCCAGTTACCATCATATTGGGGGTTAGGATTCAACATATGAATTTTAGAGGGATGTATACAAACCACAGCAATGGATTCTTACAACCTGAACACACTTGGGTACCCAGCACCATGCTCAACACACATATCTGCTTCCTCATAGATGCCATCCTCATGCCCACCCCACCATCCTGACCTCTAACAGCATAAATCTATTTTAACTGGTTTCACATTTTACTTAAATGGACTCACAGAGTATATTCTCTCTCCAACATCTTTCACTCCACAAGATGGCTGGAAGATTCCTCCATGTTGGTGTGTGGAGCAGTGGCTCATCCTTGCTGCAGAGGGGCCTCCATCACCACCAATCATTCCAATTTCCTACTGATGACCGTTTGGGCAGCTTCTGGGTTCTGGCTATTTTGAATAAGGCTGCTGTGAACAATCTAGAATTTGTCTTTTGGTCAACATATGGACACATTTCTATTGTACCGAGGACAATTCCAGAATCTCAAACCACAAGATAGAATCTTGCAGTTCTAGGGCTTCCCTGGTGGCGCAGGGGTTGAGAGTCCGCCTGCTGATGCAGGGGACGCGGGTTCGTGCCCCAGTCCGGGAAGATCCCACATGCCGTGGAGCGGCTGGGCCCGTGAGCCATGGCCGCTGAGCCTGTGCGTCCAGAGCCTGTGCTCCGCAGCGGGAGAGGCCACAACAGTGAGAGGCCCGCATACCGGAAAAAAAAAAAAAAAGAATCTTGCAGTTCTAGAATCCTAGGGACATAAATTCTAAGCTCTGAGAATTACAGCATATGTTCTGCATGGGACTGTCACTGCTAAGGAGGCAAAAATTTGTTCTTGGGAGCAAAGAAAATCTTACTCTTTTTATGTACAAAGCATCGATATGCAGACAGCCCATAAACAGAGTTACAGAATGTCCGTGGTATTAACATTTCATTGGGGAAAAAATTAAGGTTCTTAGAATGTCTACTTAGGGGAGTGATAATGAAAAAAGTTGAGAAACACTGAAATAAAGGAATGGAAGATTCTAGAATCTTAGAGTTGTAGTCTTAAATACTTTATTTATTAACTTATTTTTAATATTAATTAATTAATTAATCTATTTATTTATTTATTTATTTTTGGCTGTGTTGGGTCTTTGTTGCTTGCACAGGCTTTCTCTAGTTGCCCCGAGCAGGGGCTACTCTTCGTTGTGGTGCGTGGGCTTCTCATTGTGGTGGCTTCTCTTTTTGCGGAGCAGGGGCTCTAGGCATGCGGGCTTCAGTAGTTGTGGCTCGAGAGCTCACTAGTTGTGGCTTGCAGGCTCTAGAGCACAGGTTCAGTAGTTGTGGCATATGGGCTTAGTTGCTCTGCAGCATGTGGGATCTTCCCGGACCAGGGCTCGAACCTGTGTCCCCTGCACTGGCAGGTGAATTCTTAACCAATACACCACCAGGGAAACCGATCTTACTTTAAAAAGAGAAACTATTAGAATTTTTTTCTAAATATTTATTTATTTACATTTTGGCCGTGTTAAGTCCCAGTTGCAGCACTCAGGCTCTCTAGTTGTGCCGCATGGGCTTAGTTGCCCTGCGACCCGTGGGATCCTAGCTCCCTGAACAGGGATCGAACTGGTGTCTCCTGCATTGCAGGATGGATTCTTTTTTTTTTTTTTTTTTTTTTTTTTTGGCGGTACGCAGGCCTCTCACCGCTGTGGCCTCTCCCGTTGTGGAGCACAGGCTCCAGACACGCAGGCTCAGCGGCCATGGCTCACGGGCCCAGCCGCTCCGCGGCATGTGGGATCCTCCCAGACCGGGGCACGAACCCGTGTCCCCTGCATCGGCAGGCAGACTCCCAACCACTGCGCCACCAGGGAAGCCCAGGATGGATTCTTAACCACTGGACCACCAGTGGAGTCCCAGAGAGACTCTTAGAATTTTGCATCACAAAGTGTGTAGGAGCAGAAAATTCTAGAATTCCAGAATCCAGAATTGAAAACCATTGACTCTCAGGAATTCCCTCGGGGTCCAGGCGTTAGGATTCCATGCTTCCACTGCAGGGGGCACGGTTTCGATCCCTGGTGAGTCGGGGAAACTAAGATCCTGCAAACCGTGTGGCACGGCCAAACAAATAAACGAAAAAGAAAGCCATGGACTCTCAAGGCTGGAAGCCACTTTCCCGATCAGCTAAGCCACCTGCCTCACTTTACAGAGGATAAAGCTGAGGCCCAGCAAGGACCAAGACACATCCAACCACACACACAAGCCGGGGATGCAGCCAGCTTTCTCCAGAGCCCACCTCATGCGTTTCCCCCACTCTTCATGACACCCCATTATAGGCCAAACTATAGGGGCCGGAGACTCAGGTTGACCCGTTGGGGTCCTGCTCTCTCTCGGCAGTTCCCAAGGGCCTTGGGCATATGTCTGGCCCGTATCAGGCAGAATGAAGCACCACCCGGGCTCCCAGGCCCAAGAGACGCCCATTTGTCTCCAGCTGGCAGGACCCACCCGCTGCCTGCCTCTGGGGCGGTGTGTTATGGCTGTCCTGCCTGACCCCCCACCCCTCCAGTGACGAGGGGGCCAATTACCAATTAGCAGAGGCAGGGTAGCAGAGGCACCAGGCTGTGAGTTGTTGGCAGCTGTGAGGGAGCGAGAGTGAGCGGGCACAGGTCCAGCTCCCCACAGCTGGCTTTCCCATCCCTGAACAGCTGCTTGGAACCCTGGGACCACTGCCAACTTTAGAACCTCCATGATGAAGGGGTTGGGGGCTCTGGGTCTCGCCTTAGTCACAGGAGAAGGCACCTTTGGCTGGGGTTCATGTCAGTTATACAGACCTGAAAGCACATCCCCATTCTGCCATTCACTTGCTGTGTGACCTTGGGCAAGTGACTTGACCCTTCTGTGCCTGTTTCCTTAGTCATCAAAATTCAGCCAATAGTGCTTTCCTCATCAGATTAGGTGAATTTAAAGTGATTATATCTAAAGAGTTTATTGCAGGGTCAGGAACATAGTAAGTCCTCAGTAAACATAAGTGGTTATTATTGTGTCTATGATACTGATTATTCAGCAAGACTCAAAAATTCAGGCCCGTTGTTTGTTTGTTTTGGTTTGGTTTTTTTCCTTTCCTTTCTTTCTGAAACAGGGAAGGGAGAGGGAGGCTGAGGGGAGAAACACCTTTGTTCAAAGCATGGCCCAGCTGTTGCCTGGATGTGTGACTCCAGGCAAGTGACTCAGGCTCTCTGAGGCTCAGTTTTCTTGGGATTGACACAGTGTAGACACTCAAAAAACAGGAGCCAAAAAAAAAAACAGGAGCCATGAGGACGATAGATCCCACGATCAGGATGATGGAGCTCATGGTGGTGTTGGCAAAGTTCCTGGTGAAGATGGTGGAGCTCAAAATGAGGATGATGGAGCTCATGTTCAGGGTGCTGGGACTAAGGGTGGGGATGATAAGGCTTGTGATGGGAACGGTGGAGCCTATTATGGCAGCAATGGGGCTCATGACAAGGGTGGTGCAGCTCATGGTGGGGATGATGGAGCTCATGATGAGAAAATCCCGTTGGCATTTACTTCACAATAACCCATTAAGAGAGGAATGATTAGTATCCTTTTTTCAAAAGAGGAAACAGGTTCAGAGCAAATCCCTGCCTGAACTCACACAGCATGGCAGGGGCAAGAACCCTGAGGTCCCACACGGGGTAGAGGGGCTCTTACCCTGAAGAGGTGCAAGAAGCTGGACTCGAAGGTGAGCTCCCCTGAGACGTAGGTTTCTTCTCGGCAGATGGCTGGCTACTGAACCGGAGCTTCTCAGGTGAGTTCCGTCCACGTGTCCCTCCTCCAGCCCCGCCCCCCCGCCCCGTGCCCCGCCCCCGTGCCCCGCCCCCAGTCAGACCGCCCACAAACCACCACCGCCTTCCCAGGGCTCTCCTTCGCACTGCTGGTGACTGGAGCGGTGGCCGTGGCCGCTTTCGCTCTGGGCGCCTGGATCTGGGGCCGCCGCCGCTGCCGGAACAGAGACGCAGGTAAGGAACCGCGCAGGTAGCCGCTCGGAGGGCGGACGGTTCCCACGAGCATCGCCATCCACTGGCGACCCCGCCCCCGCGTGGCGGATGCGGGAACTGCAGCTTCTTGACAAGGATGGAACGCAGACCCTTCTGACTTTGATACCTGCCCCTTTTGGAAGGAGCGAGGGTGAGGCTGGGAGGCAGAGAAGGGGAATAGATGGAGAAGGCTGGCCCCTACACCCATGTTTTTCAGAGGCATAGACAAAGCCTCCAGAAAGTGGGCTGGAGAGGGCCAGGCTCTCTTAAGTGATTCTCCCCTCTTGGTGTCATACCCCCCTCCTTCCAATGCAGGGAATCCACTCTACATCAATGCCTTATACCAGCCCCGGAGGGCCCCAAGGAAGAGTGAGGCATGGACTGTGTAGGGGAAGATGCTGGACATCTCCAGCAAGAATCAGAAGGGCCAAAGCTTCTATTCGATCTCTTTCCCCTGGCCCCCCACCCCCAAGCGGCCTCTGGCTCCCAAATCTTCCTCCAGCCCCAGGCCCAGTCACCCCATCTCTGCAGTTGGAGTCCCTCCTGGCCCAGGCCAAGAGGATTCTTTGACGTGGGAAGACGAATCAGAACCCCCAGAGACCCACAGAGGACACCCCCCCAGCAGCTACGTAAAGATGTGACTTATTCCAAGAGGATCACGAAGTCCAGCAGTTCATCCTGAAACACGCCCCCTCCTCATTTCTATGAGACTGGATTTCTCCCTTGCCCAAAGACCACCCAATAAAAAAAAAAAAAAAAAAAGAACACCCAATAAAGGCTCATGAAGAAACCAAAGCCAGAATTTGTGGCAATTTGGGAGTGCTAAAGAGATCTGAGGAGTCATCAGGGGGGGTCTCAGAGGACCACTGTGGTGAGGGGGCTCTTTGACGACTCGCAAGCCTTCCACCTCTTATCCTTGGAGAGACATGTCCAATTAGCAGAGAGAAGTGATGCCCCTGGCTTCAAAACAGTGCCCGGAACTGGACACACCCCCTCCCCAGTTGGTATCTCTCCCTCAGGCAGGCTTGGAGTTGGGTGCGGGGGGGGGGGGGGATCGGGGCTTCCTGGCATTTATCAGCCCCCGGGGTCTCCTGCCCGACTGTCACCTTGAAGTGACACCAGCTGGGCCTGGCTCCCCTCCCCCACTTCTGCTGTTTCCATGGGGACAGATGTCCTTTCTACAGCATCAGCCCTCGCCCGCCCGCCCGCCCGCCTCGGATAAGGAGGAGGGGCAGGGTGGGGGCAGGGCTGGCCTGAGAGCCTCGCCCCCTCCGTTTCTCCATCTTTTTAATCTGCTGGACTCCATCCACTGTCTCCGGAGTTTTATCTGCCTCCATGCCTCTCTCTCCCTGCCTGTCTCCAGCTCTCTGGATTCTGGTCCCTCCCTGTGAGCCATTCAGGCTCCAACCCCAGCTCCATCCCCAAAACAAGGAGCTGGGGATGCTCTTCCCGCTCCAAGGGTCTGCCTCCCCTTTTCCTTCTGAGGGGCTGAGATCCCCACCTCCCAGAAAGGACACTTGAAACACACAATAACTTATTTATTTTCCAGGCAAGAGAAGGGCTTCGAGACACAATTCTAATCCCTAGAACCCAGAAGGAGGCTGAGCAGGGCGGCTCTGATGAAGACCCAGACCCTGGAGGGGCGGGGGGGCGGTGGTTTCTCTCCATCCAGCCTTCTCCAGGACTGTAAAGACCTCCACCGTTTGCAGCCACTGATCTGGGTCCTCACAGCCCAGGGCGGGGGGCTGAGGCTCAGTCAGGGGGTCTGTGAGACCACGGGGTACAGCAGGGCCAGATGCTCAGCGCCCTGCACGGGCAGTGGGCGGGAGCTATAATGGAGCACCAGCTCCGGCACGCTGGGGAAGGGGCCGCTGTGCTGACCCAGCACGAACTGGTTCTCTCGGATCCGAGCAAACTTCAGATGCAGGAAGCCCTGGCTGCTCCTGGAGACAGGAGTCAGAGTGGGTACCCAGCACTCCAGACCCGCCCACACTCTCCAACCCTAAAGCCACCCCCTCATGGCCCCCAGGAGCCCGACGCTGGCATCCCCTAATATTTCTGATTAACAGCCACTTGGCGTCAAGCTCTTGGCTAGTTCCACACTGCGGGGATGCCTTCCGAGCTTGTCCCCTATCAAGACAGGCTGGAGCTCCTACCAGGTGGAGGTCCCTCCCCAGGAACACAGAAGGCACTTTCTCTCCAAACCTCCTGACACCTTGTGCTACCTGTCCTGGGCTCCTCACTAGGGTTACCCTCAGTCTAGGGTCCCTGGTTCCCCATCTCACTCAAGCCCTAGATCTACGGTATGGCTTCCTCTCCATCTTCTTGCGTACCTCCAGTGACAGGGAGTTCATTCTCAGTCGGAACCAAGCCAGTGGCCTCTCTGGAAGCCCCACCCCCTGGCCTAGAAGCCCCACCCCCTGGCCTGAAAGCTCTGTCCATCAGCCCTGGAAGTCCCGCCCACTGGCTGCTGGAGACACACCCCTCTGCTCCGGAAAGCATGCAGTCCTGAGACCCTCTGTCCCTCCAGGGGTCTGCGGTCTCACCTGAGGGATAGGGAGCAGTCTTGGGGGCTGGTCTCGCTGAGCCGCACGAGGTAGCTGCCTTCCTTGCAGAGCGACAGGAGGTTCTCGGCATCTGCCCGGCTCAGCGGGCCGTGAAACCACCTAGGGGGTGGGGACAGGTCTCCTGAAGGGCAATCCCCCTTTCCAACACGTCCTGGGGCTGGATGCAGGCACAGCTCTTTCAAGGACTTGTGACGTCCAGGCAAACAAGTGAGACAAATTCCCTTGGATTTCTCAAGAGGAGCCTGGTTTTCAGGCAGACAAGGTTCTCCCTGGGAGGGAGCTGAACCCAGGTCAACCTGGAGCTGCTCCTTCCAATTCAGCACATACCCCGACCTTGATTTTTACAGCCTCCCTCAGCTGGGTCTCCAAGTGTCCTCAACCCCTCCCTAATCCTCCAACTGGAATCACTTGCATATCACTTTCATGAGATTCACCACATCCTGTATCCCCAACCCACCTGTACCATTTGTTACATAATATTTTTCTTTAATGTGCTCAAAGAGAAGCTAGCAGTGGGAGCAAAGTGTCAAAGACAGATGAGCACCAAACAGTTGTTTGTATTGAAAGAAAATACCTTGTGCTTGGGTTAATTAGGCAGTTCTGTATGGCCCACCTAAGAGGTTTGGGAATGACTGTGATAAACACACCCTGGTACTCACAGGGCTGGGCTCTGGGGGCTCGGGGAGTTCCCTGAGAAGCTCCTAGACTGGAGAGACACAGAGAACACCCAGACTCTCCCAGCTTGTGAGCTTCACCCCAGCCTAAAGTTGGGACCCCTTCAAAATCCTGCTTCTCCCACTTTCACCACAAGATCTCCTGGGGGTGAGAAAGATGTCTCTTTGCTCTCAGGCTTCTAAACCCCACTCAAGGGAAGGGAGGAAATCCCTTTTTATTCTGTGTGAGGCAGACACTCTCTTGGAGGTGTTGAGCCCAAGGTTTGGAGAGGGTAAGTGACTTGCCCAAGGCCACACAGCCAAAAGATAGAGAAGGGATTTGAACCCAGAATCTGACGCCGGAGGGAATGGAGACGCCACCTGATTCTGCTTTGCACCGAGCTGGGTGTCTGGCCCACAGCAGGCGCTGTCACCCAGCGAAGATTAGTTGAAGAAATGAATGAAGTGAATGAGTGAAATTTCCTCCAGCCCCCCTGGCCCGAGGAATCTGTGGCTGGTGTGGGGCAGGGAGGGATTCAACTCCATCTTCAACTTCCCCACTCACGGCTGTTTTTCCAGAGGCAGGGCCGGGTCCACGCGCTCTGCAGGCTGGGGGCTTCGGGGCGGGAGTCTCCGGAGTTCCTTGGCTGAGCCTGAGGTTCTTTCCCACTCTGGACCGTCAAACTGCACTGAAGAAGGTTTAAAGAGAAAATGGTTAAGTCCCGCCTATCTCAAGAGGGTGGGGTGGGGGCAAGCCAGTGGAATTTCAGTAGGAAGGCGGTGCCAGCTTAGGGAAACCTATCAGAACCCAGAAGAGGCGGGGTTGGGCTTAAGGTTGGGGCGGGATTGGTACGCGAGCAACCAATTAGCCTTCAGAAGAAAGGGGTGTGGTCATTCTTGAATCTGGTGGCATGGAAGGGTGGGCAGTTCCCTGAGTGATAAATCAGAGAGCAGGGGGTGTGGCTAGAGGGGTAGGTGGGAAGTTCTGCCTGATCTTGGCCAACTCATAGAGCTAGAAAACCACCCTCAATATACAGACAGGTAGACTGAGGCACTGAGCTCCAATTTCCCTCACAGTCATACAACTTCTGGGGCAGATTTGGGTACGAACAACTCTTCCTGGTCCAAGTTATTTTTTTCCTATATATATATTTTTTGGCCGCACCATGCAGCATGTGGGATCTTAGTTCCCCGACCAGGGATCAAACCCGTGCCCCCTGCAATGGAAGAACGAAGTCTTAAACACTGGACTGCTAGGGAATTCCAAGTTATTTTTTTTCTTAAAGCTGACCTTATTATTCCCTCTTTACAGAAGAGGAAACTGAGGTTCAGAGACTTATCCAAGCTTACCCAACTCAGTTACGAATCGACTCCAGGAAATGCTACCTTCTTCCACAACGGCTCCTGTGTAATTGAGCACTTTAGAACTCAATTTACAAGTACCCTATTCGATAGGTACTAGAATGATCCCCATTTTACAGGTAAGGGAACTGAGACTCAGGGAGATAAAGGGATTTCCCCAAGTGACACAAACCCAGATCTAGTGTGACATCAAAGCCTATTCCTGCACTATAGTGAGCAGAATGAGTAGGTTCCATTGCACTCTGAAAGGGGAATTCCCTGGCAGTCCAGTGGCTAGGACTCTGCACTTTCACTGCCGAGGGCCTGGGTTCAATCCCTGGTTGGGGAACTAAAATCCCGCAAACCACGTGGTGCAGCATAACTAACTAACTAACTAAATAAATAAATGGGGTTTCAGTTTCCAAGGAAGTTACAGATTCTCCTGGGAAGATTATGACTATCAGTCATTCACACTTTAGTGAGAATTAACAAACTACCAAAGTGACAGGTGATGGGGATTTACTCTGTAAGTTGAAACAGGGGATGTGACCAGAGCAGGAAATAGAGGGACAAGGCATTCAGAGGTCAGGCTCAGAGAAGCACCTGCAAATGCCTTGGAGATGTGGTCTTTCTTCCACTCCCAGGGCTGGTCATACTCGTCTGCTGGCCGTTCATCCTCCTGGGGCAGCCGGCTCTGCCGAGGTTTCCACCCTGAAGGAGGCCCATCTCCCAGATCTTGGTCCTGCTCCTCATAGGGAGTGTCATACAGCTGCACCCTCCTGTATGGCAGTTCTGGGAGGCCAAGGACACTGGTCAGCTCCCACTCCCACCTGGGACCCTGTCACCTTCCCCCAAGCTCTGACCACTCACCGCTCATGACTCGCTGGGCATCGTAGGGCTCCATGTAGCCGTCATCCGGGGGTGACGGGTGAGGTTGGGCATCAAAAGGGTCCGAGTACTCGGTGTCGACCTCCAACTGGAGACAGAAAGGAAGGGGAGGGAGTCAAGGGCTCAGGGCGACCAAGCCTAGCTCTGAATACCCCTGCTGGGCAATACTACACCTCTTGCCTGCTGTCTCTATGTCATCTGATACATCCCCTCCAAGCAAGTAGTTTCCTTTCCACCCGCGAGTGTTTGCAGATAGAGCTTCCCTTGCTCTCTTCCTCTGTGCTGTTCTGATTCTCCCCGACACAGATCCCTACCTCCCTCCTTCAATCATTTTAATGATTAGGTGCCAGTACTGTTCTAAAGGCTTCACATATATTTACTTGTAGCACCAACACTCAGTAAGTACCTTATCCCCATTTTACAGATGAGAAAACCAAGGCATAGAGAGGGCAAGTGACTTGCTCAGGGTCACACAGCCGATAAGTAAGAAGCAGCGCTTGATCCTTGGTTGTCTGCTTCCCCGAGTCCCTGCTTCCTCCTACCTTTCTCTGTGCCATTAACCACTACCTGACACAGCCTACCGTAACCCTCTTTGAAGCCTTCTCTGTCTCTCCACTGAGGGTTTGGGGTGGACCCCCTGATCCTCTAGGAAAAGTACTGAAAAAAAAAAAAAAAGCATGGGCATTGGAGGCAGGTTTGGGTTCAAGTTCTAACAAGCTAGAGCCATGTGACCTTGGGCCAGTCGCTTCTCTTCTGTGAGCCTCAGTTTCCACTTCTGTAAAATGGGAGTAATAAGGGAGGAAGGGTGGAGAGTAGTGGTGAGGATGTTTAAGTGACCGCAGGAAACTGACTCACTCAGATCTGTTTAAGGAAGATCCCTTCAGCTGCTAAGAGGAAGGGAAGCTGTGCGGAGGGA
The DNA here is from genome assembly GCF_963924675.1 of Phocoena phocoena. NCBI lineage: Eukaryota > Metazoa > Chordata > Mammalia > Artiodactyla > Phocoenidae > Phocoena > Phocoena phocoena. The sequence goes on from NC_089221.1 coordinate 170,173,738, forward strand.
TCCAGAAGGGGGGAATCAGGAAGCAGGAGGACAGGGGCACAAAGCCAGTCAGAGAGGGAGGAGGACAACCAGTGCTGTGCAGTGAAAAGGGGCAGATATCAAACTCCACGAAGCGGATGGAGGATTGGGGAGTGTCCGGCTGGTGCCCTGGTCTTTCCCTGGGGTAACACATAAAACACGCTCCCCAAAGTCCTGGGGAAACCTAGCCTGGCCGCCCCACCCAGTCTCCTGGGGCCACCCAACCTCTGGGCCTTAGCCACGCACCTCTTCCCGGGGGCTGCCCAGCAAGACCTTGGCTCTGGCCATGTCAACTGCCTCCACCTTGATGAGCCGGTGCTTTGGAGAGTCGTACTTGGTGTCTCCAGGGCCCTTGGAGTCCCCGGGCCCCGCGGAGTCAGTCTCTAGGCGGCCATCTGCATCCTCATAGGGGTCCTCAAAGTCCAGATCCTTCTGTTCCCGGTAGGCCCGCAGGATGTCGCTGTCCGTGTAGTCGGGGGTGGGCGGCTGCGGAGGGGGCCTCCGACCGCCAAAGCTCAGGTAGTCTCGTAGCCACTTGGCCATTTGAGCGAGTGTCACCCCAAACCTGGCCACTGTCAGAAGAGGACCCACATGCCCTCTTCTGGGCCCCCTTCCTCGGCAGAGTCCCCGGGGAGGAGCAGGGGGAGAAGGAAGGGAGGAAGGGAGGAGGAGAAAGATCAGGTGTGACCCTTGGCTGGGCTCAGAGGAGGGGGAAAAGGGGGGGGGGGAAGGAGGAGACAGAGGAGGGAGGAAGGGGGAGGAGAAGCAAAAGCGCACCTTAGCCCGGCTCTGGAAGGACGGCGGGGGAAGGGGGCGCCCCGTAGGGCCCTGAACGCGGAGCGCGGGGTCGTCCAGCCAGAGCGAGGGGCATCCGCGGAGTTTCCGCGGGCAGCGCGCTCTCCTTGCACGGCTCGGCCACCCGTTGCCTCCGGGAAGCTCCGGGATCCCTTCCTGGGGGCCGGGGGCGGGGAAAGCGCCGCCTGCGGACGCCCCCAAGCCCTGGCTCAGCCCGGACGCCTGGGTTCTCAGCGCAGCGGGCAAGCTCTCCGGGGACTCGGGCGCCGCGCGCAAAGTTGGGCCGCGGGGACGGTGACCCCGGTGCGGCGCATCCTTTGTTGCGCTCCTCGCCTCTCCGGGGGGAGCCCCAATCCCGCGGCCCCCGGCCCGGCCGCCTCGATCCGGCCCCAGTCGCAGGCACAAAGGAAAATAAAATCTCCAATCCCCCTTCACGCTTTCGGAGAGACTTTAGCCGCAGCCGCCGGCGCGCGCCCGGGAGGTGGGACTTTGGGGAGGGGGCTCTCAGACGGACGCCCCAGCCCCTACCAGTACCGGGCCGGGTCCCGGGCAGCGACGTCAAGGCTTCCCCGCCCCCTCCCCTCCCCTCCCCCTGCGCTCCCCTCGGAGGTGACTGAGACCTTCAGCTGTTCTGGGGAGGGAGGGGAGCATCTGCCCGGGGAGGGAGGGGTTATGCGGGGCGGGAGTCGCGGGGGCCGAGGCCGCGGCGGCTGGACAGTGACCCGGAGGACCGAGGCTGGCAGGAGCGAGCGAGGAGCACGGGAGGTGGAAACCCACAGGGGCTGACCTTGCTCCGGAGAGCGAGAGGTGTTGAGATGGGGAAGGGGGAGAGGGAGGGGAGGTGGAAATTGGCCGGGAAATGGAGGGCTGGACTTGACCGCGAGCAGGGATGAAATTGACCAGCAGAGGGGGTGAGCGTGACCACTATTGAGGGTTGAAATTGAACCAGGGTCTGGCGGCGAAACTGACCAGGAGATTGGGGTTGTGGAAATTATTCCAGAGGTCACCGGCTAAAATGGATATTGAGGCAGCCGAAGGAAGGGGGGTTTGCAACGGAAGGGACGGGGTTCTGGCTTCCCCTCCCCCAAGAGGGCTCTTCTCTGTCCCCTCTCCCCAGGGGACTAATTGCAGGATGGGGGAAGGGGTTTGGGGCAGCTGGCCAGGGGAAAGGAGATGGTATCTGTGCCTGGAGTGTGCCTTCGGCATCTGTCCCTTTGTGGTTTCTGGGGGTGGAGGCCGGGAGGGGGACAGAAATGAGAGGTGTCTCGCCTGGCCTGGCTGCCTGTTGGCAGCTGCAGCTGTCAGGGGGCGAGGACACTAACGGATTTGGGGGGAGTAAGAGAGGCAAAGGGAGCTGCTGGCCAGTTCCAAAGCAAACACATTTTTTTCCTTTCCCCATAAGGGGTCTTGCTCAGTGACCCCTAATAGAAAGAGTAAGAGAGGGGTAGTCAGGAAGGATGGAACCTCAGATTCCCTTCTCCAAGCCCCCTAGGGTGGGTGTGGCTTGGAGGGGAGGCAAGACCAGACACAAGTCAGAGCTGACACTGTTGTGAGCTCTCCCCCACTCCGCCCCCCGCAAAGAATAATAGTGGGGCCTGGGCAATGTCTATGCAGGCCACGCTTTGCTTTCCCGATTTGAAAAATGGGGTTTCTAATAGGAAAAACTCAGAGAGTTGGAGGAAGGATCATCAGGAGGATGTGACATTTTTTTCCTGATGGGGAAACTGAGGCACAGAGAGGGGAGACACACCCCACAGCTCATTTCTGCCTGGATGCTGTGATATGGCCTGGCTTGGGATGGCATTCGACCCCCATCAGGTCTCTTTGTGGAATCAGAGGTTCTCCATCTCTCCTCCACTGTTAGCCCCATTTTCCAGATGGGAAAACTGAGGTCCAGAGCCGATGAGGCAAGGCCCCTCACGGCAGCAGGGGTGTCCGTATGTCCTCCCCTCCTCTTTCCTGCTTTGGCTGAGTTGGCCTCCACACGAACCTGTTGAACTCGGTCCTCCCTCCCGAAGAGCACTCACACAGACCCCCACCCCACCCCGTCCTCTCTGATCAGCGACAAGGCAGCATCCCTGGGGACTGCCCAGGGAGCACGGCAAGTAATTGTCCTGTTTTTTGTCAGCCGCAAGGCAATACCCGGCTCGGGGATGAGCTGTTGACAGATCTCATCAAATCCGAGTCCTCTCCCTGTCAGATAAATACGCGATGTCTAAGGTATAAATATTTGAAAGGGGCCTTCTAATTCCGGTCTGTGTCAGGAATAGCAATTAGAGGCCCTGGAGGCAGAATCAAACGGTGTTTGACTTTCCTGCGCTTCTGAGCTGGGTTCTCCTGGGGCTGCCCCGACTCCCACTGCAGGAGCAGGGAGGGGGCTTGAGAAGGGGCGGGAGATGGTGGACGAGGGTTAGAGCCAGGCTGGAGGTCTGGCGGCCCTGCAGTGGTATGACCTTGAATAGCCAGTAACCCCTTGGGTTTTGCCTTTCTGATTGGAGGAGGAGGGAGCAAGAGAGCAAAGCCAGGAGGCAGGCACTGCATGGACAAAGGCAAGGAGGTGAGTGGTCTGGAGGTCCTGGGCTGATGGGACCTCTTTTTCCCCAGCATTCAGGGTCTGAAAGACGGTCTATCAGGGTCTCCTCCATCAAGGTCTCCTCCCGGGTAGCGCTGGGTTTCTGGAATCCCAGCCCACCTGAACTTGAGTAAGTGACCTGGCCTGTTTTCCCATCTATGAAATGGAACAGCTAACCTTTGTTGAGCGCTTACTGCCTGGCACTGTTTTGGGTGCCTTAAAAAAATTTTTTTTTTAATTAATGTATTTATTTTTTACTTATTTATTTTTGGCTGCATTGTGTCTTCGTTGCTGCGCACGGGCTTTCTCTAGTTGCGGCGAGCGGGGGTTACTCTTCGTTGTGGTGCGTGGGCTTCTCTTGTTGCGGAGCACAGGCTCTAGGCGCATGGGCTTCAGTAGTTGTGGCACTTGGGCTCAGTAGTTGTGGCTCACAAGCTCTAGAGCGCAGGCTCAGTCGTTGTGGCACACGGGCTTAGTTACTCCGCGGCATGTGGGATCTTCCCGGACCAGGGCTCAAACCCGTGTCCCCTGCATTGGCAGGCGGATTCTTAACCACTGCACCACCAGGGAAGCCCCTGAATAGTATTTTCTTGTATGGTATACAGTAAGTGCTCAATATATGCTTAGGGTGGATGGGACCTCAGGAAGAAGCCAGAGGGGGGTCCCTTGCTGGGGGCTGCGCCTGCTCTCATCTCATGGATCCCCATGTCTGCAGGGGGGATGGGAGCCAAGGCACCAGGACAGGAGGGGACCAAGTGGGGATGACCCATGGTGGGACCTATAACCTCCTGATCTGATGGAGGAGACATGGCCCTGATTTAGGAGCTCCTAGTCTGATAGGAGAGGCGACCTCTGCTCTCAGAAGCTCCTGGACACAGCCCTGCCTTCAGCTCACAGTCTGATGGGAGAGACATGGTCCTGCCCTCAGAAGCCCCCAGTGTGACGGAGGAGATGTGTGCAAGCGTTAATAGGCTCCCAGTCTGAAGGGAGAGGCACGGCTCTGAACTTAGGAGCTTCCAGTCTGATGGAGGAGGCGTAAGACTGACCTTCGCAGTACCCAGTCTGACACAGGAAATATGTGCTTGCTTTCAAGGGCTCCCAGTCTAACACTGGCCTTCCAGGGCCCCAACCTGATGGGGGAAGCACAGACCATTCCCTGGAAGCTCCCAGTCTATAGGGCGTGGTGATCGAAGGTGTAGCCTTGGAGCCTCACAGTTTCAAAGCCAGGTCCAGCCCCTCACCCACTCTGAGCCCTTGGCCAAGGAGCCTCCTGCCGTCTGTAAAATGGGGCGGTGGGTAAGGGAGCATGTGTGGCAGAGCCCTGGCATGGAGGGAGCTTGGGGCAGCGCTTGGCCCTCAGCGAGAGCTTGGGAAGCAGGAGCGGCCCCTTGTCTCCTTTGTGAAGCCCAGGCTCAGGAGGGAGGGGGTTCCAGCATAGGGGAGACCACCCCCCCAGTCCCTCTGATGTGCTCCGGCAGCCAGGCAGCCCCCAGGGGAGTTGATGGAGGAGATTCTGGATGAGGCCTGACAGCTCCCAAGGACCAGATGACAGACATGGAACTCGTGGGGGACGGGGACTGTTGGCAGCAAGCAGGGAAGGGCAGGCTCCAGAGAGCAAAAAGGGGGTGTGGATCTCGGGGTGGCGGGCTCAGGGCAGGGAGTGAGGGGGCATGCAGGCTGAGGCCCTGGAGGGTCAGCACACACAACAGACCCCCTGCCCAAAGTGTTGCTGTGGTGTCCCTCTGCCTGCTCGGCCCTGGGAACCCCTGCAAGAAAATTGGGGACCAGGAGACAAACTGTTCCCAAGACACGGGTGGGAGAGCAAAGCGTAAAAGCCTGCGGGGAAAATAAGAATTAAAGAAACAATTCCAGTGTAGTGTGGAGGAAAGGGGGGGGTGGCAGAGAGTGGGCAGAAGCGTGGGGCTCCCTGGGCCTCAATTTCCTCATCCGTGAATGGGGAGATACCCACTCAGGCTACATACATTAATTGAGCACCTACTAAGTGCCTAGCTGGTCTTAGGTGCTGGGGACACACTCATCAACACACGGACCCTTGCAAAGCTCACTGTGCAGGGGGGTCTGCAGGTAGACCCTCAGGTGGCTCCTATGACCCCAACCTCCTGGTTGTCACACACAGCCCCTCCCCTGGAACGTGGGAAGGATCTGTGGCTTGCTTCTAACCGCGGAACACTGCAACAGTGATGGGCCGTCACTTCTAGCAGACTCTCATGAAGCCAGTCCGTGCAGGCAAGGAACTGAGTGTGGCCTCTGGCTAAGGGCCCATGAGTAAGTGAATTCTGCCAACAACCACGTGGGTGAGCTTGACGCGGATCCTACCCCAGTCGGGCCTTCCAGTGAGACCCCAGCCGCAGCCAACATCTCAACTGCAGCTGTAACAGACCCTGAAGCCGAGAACCCAGTGAAACCACATCCAGATTCCTGTTGTTTTAAGCTGCTAGATTTGGGGATCACTTGTTACACAGCACTAGGTAACTAATACAGAGAGCCACAAGCAGTACGCACACCTCCTAAGGTACTCCCATCAGAACTACCCTACCCTGCTTTAATTGCAACATTAGTGCCACCTCTAGTATCATTTGTTTACATCTTATTTTGATATATGAGTAAATATTTTGGCTTTGCAGGTCACAGAATTGCTGTTTTAATCACTCACCTCTGCCACTGGAGAGCAAAGGCAGCCATGGGTGATATGCACACAAATGGGTGTGTAGGTGTGCCAATAAAACTTTATCTACAAAAACAGGCCACAGGCCACCTTTGGCCTGTGGATCAGAGTTTGGTAACCCATGTTTTAGAACGGAGTCAGGTTAACAATAATGTTAAGTAAATAATAGCAACGGATGGTGCACGTACATGGCAAAAATTGTGGTGGATTAAGAGCAATGGCAGTTCAGGAAACCGTCTGAAAGAATGAATTGAAATGAAGCAGAGAGGCCCCAGCCCCCCAATTTCTTTTCACAACTACTTAAGCTGGGTGACTTCTTTACTTTTTATTTTTTATTTTTTATTTTTAGGCTGTGCCGAGCAGCTTTCGGGATCTTAGTCCCCCCACCAGGGATTGAACACAGGCCCTCAGCAGTGAAAGCGCCAAGTCCTAACCACTGGACCGCTGGGGAATTCCCTGGATGACATTTTAACCCAGAGTCTCTGAATGGCCCATGTCCAGGGCACTGTCTGCAGGATGCTGAGTTTGGGGAAAAACAGGCAGTGGTGTGCTGGTACGGGCTTCACAACTGGCTCTGGCGTGGGGAACTGGTTTGCAGCATCTGCCGATTTCCATGGTGTAAACACTCCGTGGTGGCCAATTTTAAGCCATAAATATGATGCTGCTGGGTGCAAAACTGGGAAGAGATGCACGAGGCATCAGTTCTCACTAGCTGCCAGTGTGGGCTGGCTTCAGTCCCCACCGTCAGGGCTTTTTTTTTTTTTTGGTCACGCCGAGAGGCACGTGGGATCTTAGTTTCCCGACCAAGGATCAATCCCGCGCCCCTTGCGGTGGAAGCGTGGAGTCTTAACCACCGGACCGCCAGGGGAGTCCCTGCCAGGGCTTTGGAATCAGACCCACTCAGGTCCTGTCTTCGCAGCCATGGAGCTGTAATACAAGACCCCCAAGCCCTCATCAGAAGCCCTGGCTGGACCCCAGTTCACCTCGTTGTGCTGTCCCTAAGCAAGGAAATCACCGTAGGAAAGCGAATCCCCAAAGTGGTGGCATTTCATCCCCTAAACTCTGACAGTGAAAAACACAAAGCCTCATTATCAAATGCCAGACGACAATCTCTGTGTGTGTGTGTCTGTGTGTGAGAGGAGGGCTAACGTCTGTGACCCCGGGAGGGGTGGGAGACCAGAGATGGGGGCTGATCAAGTTGTGAAGCAGTCTGGCGGGGGCACAGGACCTTCCACTAGAAAATACTGCAGCAGGAGGAGATCACACAAGCTGGAATCTGGCAACCTTGAAAGAACATGAGCATTGGAATCAGACTTGCTGGTTACGTGACCGTATCAGCTTTCCACTGCTGCTTCACAAATTATCCCCCAACTGAGTGTATGAAACAAGGAACATTTATTATCTCACAGTTCCTGAGTCAAGAGTCCAGGACTGGCTAGGTTGCGTGCTTCTGCAGCCCCCTCCTCAGATGCTGGCAGAGAGAAGGTACCCCCAGGCCAGATCAGCAGGTTCCTTTCATGGGTTCCAGATGGTTCTGTGGCGGGGATGGAGCCAACCACTGGTGGGTGGGCTCACCCACATGCCCAGAGCATCTCGGGATGTCAGCCACGACAACCTCGAAGGCCTGCCAGAAGCTGCTCCGGGGATGTCGCCATGTGAGCTGGGGACCCCGAGCTCCAGAGGGGGGAAGGTGGGGGAACGGGAGAGAAACTGAGTCCCTCAGCTGAAGCCATTGCTGACCCCGCCAGCCTTGGAGGTCATTTGTGCTTGTCCAGTGGTGACTCCGGTTGGTCCCAGGGCCTCCTGCCCCGACCATGGGCTGGAGCTGGCTGTGTGATCTTGACCTGGGGAAGGGCCTGGGGGCAGGGCTCAGTTGCTGCCGCTGCTGTCCTCGCTGTCAGAATACACACCCAGCTGGCTCAGGGAGGAAGTGCCAGACGTCTGGGGCGCAGGGCCAGCCACCTGGCCGTTCTTCATTGCATCTGGGGGAGAGGCGAGAGCTAGCCCACCGTGCCTCCTCGTCCCGGCAGCCCACCTCGGGACAGTTCCAGGTGGGCTCGGCCATTCCTGCTTGTTTGCAGCCTTTGTGGAAAGTGCCTGGCAGACCCATCACGGTTTAAACCGCACACCCCTTGACCCAGCAGCTCTGCTTCTGAAAGCTGATCTAGGTGGGCAGAGGTGCCCATGCCAGGGGTGCAACACAGAAAACGGAAACACTCCAAGTCCCAAGTGACAAAGAGGGGCAGACCCTGGCTCCACCACCCACCCTGGCTGTGTGGCTTTGGGCAAACAGCTTCACGTCTCTGGGCCTCAGTCTCCTCATCTGATAAACGGGGTAATAACTGTTCTGATAACAATGGCTCGTGTATCAGCAAGGCTCGCTGGGTGCCAGGATCTACTGCAGGCGCCCGACATGGAGCAGCTCATGGAATCAGCCCCCAAACCCTACGAGGCCCTACGAGGTCGGTCCTGTTGTCATGAGCAGCTTCCAGGACAGGAAGCTGAGGACCAGGGTTGAGGGCCCTCGACCAAAGCCACAGAACAAGCACATGGAAGCAGAGGGATCTGCACCCAGGATCCCTGTCCTGGAAGCCTGCTCTTTCTACCTCATCGGGCCGACCTCACCCTAATTCTCCATCTCCCAAGGGTCCGAGGAGCCACACACACAGAACATCGGTGGCACAACCACTGAGGTGCGGACAATTTGTCCTACACGCCTCTACCTGACTTGGGTTTTAGAAGCAAGCACTTGCTCCCTTTGTAATTACAAGAAAAAAAGGGAACTGTAGCCCTTCTCCCCTTACCCCTGGTTGGGGGCACACCTCACCCTGCACCAGAACAGCACCGGGGGTGCTGTTGCCACCTGGTGGCCGCCCTTGGCACTGCATGAAGCTAAGGGACGGCAGAAACCTACCTGGGGCGGGCGGGACTCCTCCTCGCTGGATGCTGCGGCCCAGGTCTGTTTTCTTCACCACAACCAGGCCAGACAGCTGGGGACTGCTGCCAAAGGTGCCCACACTGCGCTCCCAGCTCTCTGCCTTCCTCTTGGCTTTTGGGGCCTGCAGTTTGTGGCGGGGGTAGCAGGGGGCAAGCATGACTGGGGGGTCTGTCCCAGATCCTGCTCCTTCTCTGGCAGCCCAGTTCCTAGTCCCCAGCTGAGCCAGGATCTTTACCATTCCCACTCCCCCTGCTGTGCTGACCAACTCTCTCCTGCTCGAAACTCCTCTGTGGCCCCCCACACCCTGCACTTACACTTCCTAAATCACATTGGGACCGCTCACCTCCACGCCTTTACCCATGCCATTCCCTCCACCTGGAATGCCCCTTTTGCTTCTAGTTCACTTGGTGAACTCCTACTCATCCTCCAATACCCATCTCAAGTATCTGCTCCCCTGGGAAGCCTTTCCTCACATTTCAAGCTCAAGTGCGTGCTGCATGTCTGTGCCCGCAGTGGCCTCCACTGCCTTATTAACTGCCTCCGCAACCAAGCTGCGGGGTCCTGCCTTGTTCACTGCTGGGTCTGTAGGAGGTGCTCAATCAACATGTTTGAGGGAATGACAGAAGATGGGGGCACCCACTTTGGGGACCAGTTAGCGGGAGGCAGAGAGGGGCTCAGCCCCACCTCCAGCTCTTCAGTCGCACCAGAAGAGACCCCTTTTATCTGTTTGATGTTTAAACAGAGGAACTGGAAACCACTAGATGCAGAAGGCCCTGTCGGAGCTGGGAGCTGAGGGTGCAGGGGGAGCATGATGGCAGGGGGCTGCCCGCACAGAGCTCACCATCTGGGGAGGAAGAGGGTGGATGAGCGAGTAGATGCTCAGGACACCATCGTCTTTTTCTTTTTTTGGCTGCACGGCATGAGGGATCTCAGTTCCCCGACCAGGGATCAAACCTGTGCCCCCTGCATTGGGAATAGGAAGTCTTAACCACTGGACTGCCAGGGAAGTCCCCAGACACCATTGTCTTGATCCGTGATGTGAAAGAAAGAAGTTAGGGTGGTGTGACAGCGTCGGGGGGACAGCTACTGCTGATCGGGGGCCAGCAGAGCCGAGGTCAGAACGCAGTGCTGAGGTCAGCAAGCAGAGATGGGAGGCAGGACTGAGCCTGGCCCATCCGAGGGGGCTGGCACAGCTGGGGCGGGGAGTGGGGGCAGGAGGAGGACACAGCGGCCTCACTGCATCCCCTGTGTGTGGTAACCGAGACAGAGGCCGTCCGCTGGGGGCACAGGGAGACCAGCAGTCCCAGCCGAAGCTTGCTCATCTGGCACCACTGAACTGACTGGCGGAGCTAGCTGCTATCCTTCACCTTTCGTCAAATGCCATTCCATGTCCCCATTAAACTAAACCCAGGGAACAGAGGGGTGAAAGAGAGATGCTTCCGTAAGAGTTATGGTGAAGTTTGTGTAAAGCAAAATACAAGAAGAAGTCCACCATCAAATTAGCTACGAGCAAGGTAACCGTAAGAGACTGGCAGGTGGGCTTCCCTGGTGGCGCAGTGGTTAAGAATCCGCCTGCCAATGCAGGGGACATGGGTTCGAGCCCTGGTCCAGGAAGATCCCACATGCCTCAGAACAGCTAAGCCCGTGCGCCACAACTACTGAGCCTGTGCTCTAGAGTCCACGAGCCACAACTACTGAGCCCGTGCGCTGCAACTACGAAGGCTGCGAACCACAACTACTGAGCCTGCGTGCTGCAACTACTGAAGCCCACATGCCTAGAGCCCATGCTCTGCAACAAGAGAAGCCACCGCAATGAGAAGCCTGGGCACCACGACAAAGAGTAGCCCCTGCTCGCTGGTACTAGAGAAAGCCAGCACAGCAGCAGCGAAGACCCAACGCAGCCAAAACTAACTAACTAACTAACAAAATTTATTAAAAAAAAAAAAAAAAAAAAGACTGGGGGGAAATCATACAAGGCCGGACTGCTTTGAAAGTACCTTCAATCTCTTGTTCCACTTGAAAGAAAAAAAGAAGAGGAAACTTTAGACCATGAATTCTGAGGCTGGTTTATGCAAGAGAGACAGCGTGAGAACTCTGATCAGGGATACAGCCTCAAGGAAAACACCTTGGTTCTATGTCAAAAGGTTAATGGGTGAGAGTGAGAGTACGCGACCCCCAAACCTGCTCTCTTCAGACACTTACAGAATTCTCAGCTGGAACATGGCTGCCTCAGTGAAAGACTACATTTCCCAGCCTCCTTTGCAGCAGGATGTGGTCAGGTGGTTCAGTTCTGACCAATGGGGTGTGAGCAGAAGGATGTACTCAATCAAGGGTATAGTTACCCTCAATGTCCTCCTCCCTTGTCCCCACCTCTTTCCACTGGCTGGGATGCAGACGTGGCACTGAGCTGCCTTGCAATGAGGGCAACATCCTTGGGACGGCAGGACAATGAGGACCCGGACACCAGGGTCCACCTTCTCTGTTCTGCACAGCCCCGCACAACTGTTATTCGAGAGAAAAGTAACTTCCGTGTAGTTGAAGTGGCTGTCACTTGGGGCCTGTCCAGTGGCTGGACTTGTATTTAACTAATACAGACCAGGAACATGTTTTGAATTAAAATAATAAGTTTCTGGGGGTGTCTGTGCTATTTATGATTTCCCACTTTAACCCCCTCCTTCAATTAACAAACCAGAGTGGACTTGACCACCGTGGATAAGACATCTGTGGCGGAAAAGGCTAGCTCCCTCCCCAAACCCTCTTCTTTCTTTCTGCCAGCAAGGGCAGCTAGAGGAGGCAGCTCCCAGCCTCCCTTGCAAAGGCAGGATGCGGCCATGTGACTATGCCCGGCCATTGGGACTCGAGGGGAATGGAGGTGGGCTGCATCTGAACCTGGGCCTCCAGGCGCTGGCTGGTGGTCCTCCACACATGCTCTGCCTTCCTGCAGCTGGAACCCCAGGGTGCTCTGAGCCAGCTGTGACCGCGGAGTTGGCATCCATGTTCTAGGATGGGGCAGAACCAGGAGATGGAAGGAGCCTGGATCCCTGAGTGACTGCGTGGAGCAGGGCTGCCTGGGAGTCCAGCCCAGGACTGTGAAGTGACTGAGAAATAAACGTCTGCCTGATGTCTCTAAGCGTGGGGAGTCTCCTTGTTTCTGCAGCTGAAGCAGGGGTGGAAAACTACAGTCCCGGAGGCCTGTCACCTGTTTTTGTAAATAAAGTTTTATCGGCACCCGGCCACGCCCACTTATTCATGTACTATCTACGTAGCAAGTTTAGTGCTATGTTTAGTGCTATGATGTGGAGTTGACCACTTACGACCCAGACTGGCCTTTCAAGACAAAGTTAAGCCAACCTCTGGCTTACTCTGTCCCTGCTTCACCTGAGAGCACGTGGAGATGCAGGCAGGCCGCACTCACCTCGTCCAGGATGGCGGTGGGGTTGGGCAGGAGGGCCTGCTGGGGCTGGGTGGGGGCAGCATCCTCCTCTGAATCGGAGTCTTCCAGGAGTCTTCGTTTCCTAGATTCTTCCACTAAGGCCCTGCGGGAAGGAAAGTGGGACTTGGGAAAGTGCTCTGTTGTGGGACAATGGCCAGGACCCCCCCCCCCCGCCACACACACTGAGGTGCGCTGCCTGGCTGCCCTGTCCTGATCTCACTGAGTGGGGGATGGGGATGCACAAATAACTGTAAAATAAAATTCTTTGTCCAGGGGCTTCCCTGGTGGCGCAGCAGTTGGGAGTCCGCCTGCCAATGCAGGTGACGTGGGTTCGAGCCCTGGCCCAGGAAGATCCCACACGCTACGGAGCAACTAAGCCCATGCGCCACAACTACTGAGCCTGCGCTCTAGAGCTCACGAGACACAACTGCTGAGCCCGTGTGCTGCAACTACTGAAGCCTGTGTGCCTAGAGCCCATGCTCCACAAGAGAAGCCACTGCAATGAGAAGCCCAGACACTGCAACAAAGAGTAGCCCCTGCTCGCCACAACTAGAGAAAGCCCACACGCAGCAACGAAGACTCGACCCAACACAGCCAAAAATAAATAAATAAAATAAATTGAAAAAAAAAAAAGTTCTTTGTCCACTGAGCCCAGTGGGGTGGTTAAGTGCCTGGAAGCCAGAACCATTCTGGGTTTGAACCCCAGCTGGGGGGCCTCAGTCAGGGCTGTGCTGGGAGCTCCTTGAACCTCAGTTCTCTTGACCACCATAACGACAGAGCCAAACTCAGAACAGTGCCTGGCACCAAGAAGGGGCTCACTAAACGCAGACTCCTCTCACTGTTATTTATGCCAAACCAACAGCAGCTAGTATGTGCCTGACCGTGTTCCAGGCCATGGATGCAGAGGTCAGAGCAAGTCCCTGTGCAGACTTCAGATAAGGGGAGATAGATAATAAATCAGGAAAGGGGCAAATCAGCAAGAAGGTTCCAGAGAGTGGGAGGTGCCGGGCAGAAGCATGAACACAGTAGGCCTGAGGCCAGATCCTCAGAAAGGTTGGCTCACCAGGCCAGCCCTTGGGGGGGCATCTGGATCTGGACTTGGGGGCTCCTGCCACCCTCACTGATGAGGGGCTCCCTGTCCCGACACTGTGCAGACACGGGGTCTGCACGGGCATCTGCTCTCCTCCTGGGTTTGGGGTCTTGGCCGTGCCGGGCCAAGGTGCCTGCGTGACCAGCCCCCAGTGAGAACCCCGGGCTGGGTCTCGTGGGCCTCCCCAGGGAGCGCCCCTCCCTCTGCTGTCATGTCTCATCTGGGGGGATTAAGCCTGTCCTGTGGGACTCCACCGGGAGAGGCCTCTGAAAGTCTGCACCCGGTCCTCCACCTCTGCCCCACCTGCCTTTTCCTTCTGCTGATTTTTCCCTGTAACTTTTTGCTGTAATTAACTCATCAAACCTGGGGGTGATCCTGGGGGCCCCGACACAGACGCCATGAGACGCAAAGTGAGATGGGGAGGGAGATGCAGGGAAGTCCTCCCTGAGACGGTGACGCATGAGGGAGCTGTGGGAAGGTCTGGAAGGGGGGATTCCAGGCAGAGGGAAGGATCCTGGGACTCACGCCGCCTCCCGCTCGTCCTCCACCTGCTCGTGCTTCCGCTGCTCCTCCTCCGACAGGCGGTGCTGCCGCAGCATGGCCTCGAAGTCCACGTGCGCCTGCCGCTGGTTCAGGTCCTTGAGCTCCTGCAGGTTCTCCAGAACCTCCATCTCCAGCTTGGAGTCCTTGGTTCTGTTCTCCAGCACCTGGCAGGTGTGCAGACGCAGGGCTGTGTGAGCTGGGATTCCACCCCTCCACGCGGCCTGCCTGGCCTCTGGGGTCACCATGGGCAAGGGGAGACCCGCCCACCCTGGGGCCTCGATCCACAGCACCCGGTCCCACAGCTGTACCCATTTCACGGCTCGGAACACTGAGGCTCAGGGAGGGGAAGTGACTGCCCAAGACCATGCGGCTGGTCAACGGTGGAGCCAGGTGGCCTGGACTTCCAGCCTGGCTCCGTCCCTAAGCAAAAGTAATAAAGATTTTTTAAAAAGACGATCTGAGCAACTGGTGTGTGCCAGGCTCCAGGCTAAGATGTTTCCAGACATAATCTCATTTAATCTTCACAATAACCCCCACTTTACAGACAAAGGAACTGAGGCTCAGAGAGGTGGCTTTGGAGCCAGGCGGGGCTGGGAATGAATCCTGCCTTGGCTGCTTCCTGGCTATGTGACCCTGTTGAACTAACCCTCTGGGAAATGGCAGTTGTGGTGGTTTGAAAATACGTCCACAAATTCTTTCACGCTCCTCCCTTCCAGAGGTGGAGCCTAACTCCCCTCCCTGTGAGGGTGGGCTGCTGTAGTAACTCGCTTCTGATGAACACAACAGGACCAATGACGGTGTGTCCCTTCCGAGACAGGTCATGAAAGGCCCGGGGCTCCTGCTTGTTCTCTCTGGGACTCTCGCTGGGGGAGGGGGAGAAGCCCCCATGTTGTGAGGAGGCTCAAGCAGCGCTGTGGAGAGGCCCATGTGGACAGGACATGAAGCCTCCAGGGAATGGCCACGTGAGGGGGCCACCCTTGAAGTGGCTCCTCCAGCCCCAGGTGAGCCATCAGATGAGGCAGCCCCGGCAGACAGCTTGACTGTGATCTTGGGAGGGACCTACAGAACCATCTAGCAAAGCTGCTCCTGGATTCCTGACCCTCAGAAACTGTGGGATAATAAATGCTGGAAGTTGCAAAGTTTTGAGTCGACTTGTTACACAAGGACAGCTAACCAGTACCAGGGTAATAACCCCGTGCTGGCCAGTGCAGCAGTAACTAGAGCAGCACATGGACAGCACTGAGGGAGCTCCAGGAATACAGCCAACTGCCTCTAAGGCCTATTTCCCTCCCTGCTGCTCCGCACGGCTGCTGAAAACATCGGATCAGACCTGACATGGCTTGACCAGAAAACACAGCTGGCAGAGGCGTGAGGGTCCAGGAAGAGATGGGAATTATGGGGGTGGGAGGAGACAGAGGAGAACACGGACTTCCTACTATCTATGAGAAAGGCGAAAAAAAACTGTCCAGTTAAAGATGAAAATAACTTCTTTAAGGGATAACAAAAGGAGTATCAATATTTATGAATTACTATGTGCCAAGCTGTGTTCTAAGAGTTTTATGTGTATGAACTCATTTAACCCTCACCACAAGTGTACGAGGGGGACACAATTCTCATCTCATTTTACAGATGAGGATGCTGAGACACAGAGAGGCCAAGTGCCTTGGCCAAGGTCACACAGCCAGGATATGGTCAAGAGAACGTTTCCTTCTCTATTTCTAGTCTTAATCCAAACTAGCCTAATGGGAACCTCCTTAGAAAACTGCGGGGCAGCTGGCTGCAGGAAGCACCTGGCGTTCCGAAGTCCAACTTCCTGACTCCCTGTTAGTTTTCTCTTGCTGTGCCACAATTTGCCACCAGCCCAGTGGCTTAAAACAACACGAATTCATTGTCTCCTGGTTTCTGTGGGTTGGGAGTCTGGGCCGACACAGCTGGGTTCCCTGGCAGTCTTGCTAGGCTGAGATCAAGAGAGCCCAGGGCCCTCTTCTGAGCTCACTCAGGCTGCTGGAGAATTCAGTTCCTTGTGGTTGTGGGACTGAGGTCCCTGCCTTCTTACTGGCTGTTGACTAGGGGCTGTTCTCAGCTCCTAGGGGCTGCCTGCTGTTCCCTGCCACGTGGCCACTTCCACAGTGTCAGTCCTTCATGTCTCTGACGTCCTCTGTCTCTGACTCTAGACCCATATTAAGGGGACCATCTGGATAATCTCCCTCTTACAAGGGCGACTGTGCCATAGTTTAACCTAACATAACTTAGTCATAGGAATAGGATCCTTGTATGCACAGTCTTGGGACTGGATGAGGTGTGTGACCAGGAGTTAGGGCTCTGGGAACATCTTAGAGTTCTGCTGACCACACTCCCCACCCCATCACCCTGCCTGGAGGCCTGAGGCAGGAAGGGGCACCGATTCCGCCAGCACCGAAGCACAGGCACACGTGCGTGCGTGCGCGCACACACGCACGCACGCACCTGCGCGCACTCACCTTCATGGGGTTGTTCAGCTCCTCGTCCTCCCGTTCCTTCTGCACCCTCTTCTCCTCCTCCTCCAGGAGCTTCTCAGCCTGGAAGTTCCGCGTGGCTCCATGCTCCATGGTGTAGTCTGTGTTTTCGGGGTCTGTCTGGGAGGGAGGATGGGCAGACATCAGCTCCTACATCTCTGAGCACCAAGAGCTTCTGCTGAACAGCAGCCAGCAGCCTGGGACACCTTCTCTCTGTGTTTCACTCCTCTTAATACCAATTCTTTCTTTTTCTTGCCTTATGGCTTTGGCGAGTACAGTTCTTTCTTTCTAGTGCTCCTGTCCCCTTTGGCAGAATCGCTGAACTCCCGAGCACAGACCTGCAGACCCTTCTCCACCTGCCCACTCCCTCCCTCCTGCCCTTCACCTTCCACATGTTTGCAAATAAAAGTCTCTGGACCTCTGCACGTATCTTTTCTGGTGTGTGTGTGTGTCTGTGTGTGCACGCGTGTGTGCACGCACTTGACCTTCTCCCCTTAATTATGAATTACATATCAAGCATGTATAGAGCACGCTCCTATTTGCGTTTATAAAACGGAGAAGCAAAAATATAACATGGTATCCTGGATGAGACCCTGGAACAGAAAGGTGACATGAGTAGAAAGACTGAAATCCATGTCATGTCTGGAATTTGGCTAACAGTAATGATCCAGTGTTGGTTTCTTACTGTGGCCGATGCACTGTGGAAACGGAAGACGTTAACAGGAGGGGAAGCTGCTGAGAGGCAGATGGGAACTCTCTGTGCTATCTTTGCAACTTCTCTGTAAATCTAAAAGTATTCCAAAATAAGAAGCTTACTATTTAAAAAGAAAGAGCAAGGAAGAGAGTGATCCCAGTGTGCGCATGTGTATGCAGAGCACATTTTTTGAAAGCCATACAAGAAACTGTTATAAATGTCTCTATGCATGGGGGCTGGCTGGGCAGAGGGGAGCAGTAAACAAATTTTCCAGTGTTAATCCTGCACTACTGTGGGAGTTCTGTTTTTACCATATGCTCACATACACACACACACATATATATATATATACATACACACATATATGCAATCCTAGTTATTTGAAATTCTTCACTATAAAGGCCAATTTATAACATTTTGCCATAGTTTCTCTAATCTTTAAAAAAATTCATATGTATTCATTAATATCTAAATATATACATACTTCATAATTCAGGTGAAAAAAAACATTTTCTGGAGACAACCCATATGCCCATCAGCTGGCAAATGGATAAAGAAAATGTGGCCCATCCATACAGTGGAATATTATTCAGTCCTGAAAAGGAGTAAAGCACTGATACATGCTACAACATTGATGGACTTTGAAAACATGATGCTCAGTCAGAGATGCCAGACACAGAAGGCTACAGAGTGATTCCACTGATAAAGAAATGTCCGTAACAGGCAATCCACAGACACAGGAAGTGGATTCGTGGTTGACAGGGGCTGGGGAGAGGGATGGGCAGTGACTGCTGACAGGGTTGGGGCTTAACTTTGGGGTGAAGATAACATCCTGGAATTAGAGAAGACAGCTTGGTACGTTAGGAGTATAAACCACTGAATTATACAATTTAAAGTTAAAATTAAAAGGGAGAACTGCATGGCATATAAATCGTATCTCAGAAAGCTGTTGGTAAAAAAGTAATTAAAATATATCATTTTTTAATGTACTTTTTATTTTAACCAAATCTTGTTTTTTAACCAAAGGAAAAACGTCCCTAGCAAAAAAAATGCTCAAACAGTACAAAAGTATGTGAAGAGAAAACTATACGTTCTCTTCATCCTTTCCTCAAATCTCTAATACCACCCTTAGAGTAACAAAGTAAAAACGTGACTGCTACTGGCTGTGCAATATTCCACTGTACAGTAGTTTGTCCCTTGAATCCCATCACCGTACATCTAGGTTGCTTCTGATTTTTTGCCTTTATAAACAACACTGCTGTGAACTATTCCCCAAACCTTTGCTGTTTCCTGCGGAGAAGGTGAAATGGGATTTCCCTGGAGGGAGAGGACAGGAGCACTGACCCCCAGGGGAGGAAGGACCAGCCTGGCTGGCCGCCTACCTTGAAGGTGATCTCTGCCAGGCAGCGCGTGCACTTGATGTAGAAGCGGAAGATGGGCAGGCCCAGGTAGGACTCGTTCTGCACTGTCTCTTTGCGGGCGTTGAACTTCTTGCCCTTGTAGATATATTCTCCACATGTCTTACACCTGTGGGGCAGGACAGGGACTCAAGCCATCTCGGTACACTGGTTCTTACTGGTAGGACGCTTTAGCATTCTGGCAGATGGCTGCTTGCATACCTCCAGGGACGCGAAGCTCCCCACCCCCCAAGAAGACTGCCCCACTGTGTGTACTGATTCCCTTAGATGGTATACTCTTCTCACTAATATCTGCCTGGGTCTCGGCTGAAGTGTTGCCTTCTTGGGAAGCACCCAGACTACCCAGACTAGGTGAGACTCGCCTATCACCCATTCCTGGAAGCAAGCCTGGAGTTCATGGGGCATCCTAACCTCCAAAGTGCGGATTCCACCAGGAGAGATGCCACAAGGAGCAAGGCAGAGCTCGCGCACCCTGCCCTCCCGCGGCCCCTCCTGCTCAGATCCTGTGCTCCCTGGCCTCCTGGCTGTCCCTACAAACACCCCAGCTCGGTCCCACCTCCGGGCCTTCGCCCTTGCGACTCCCATAGCCCGTGACACCTTTCATTCCTCAGATCCCAGTTCTGCTGGCATTTCTTCCGACGTTTGCCTGACCACCCAGCGAAGCGCCCTCCCTCCCTGGCCACCGTCCAGTCTGTCTGTCTCTGTCTCTGTCTCTCTCTCTCGTGACCATCTATGTGTCCTACATACGCCTTTCGTGAATACGCCTGAGCCCTTGTGTATTATCTCTACTCCCCACCAGGTGGCTCCAGGGGGTCAAGTCTTTTTTATTTATTTATTTTTAAAATTTTTGGCTGTGTTGAGTCTTCGTTGCTGCGCGCGGGCTTTCTCTAGCCGCAGCGGGTGTGGCCTACACTTCATTGCGGTGCTCGGGCTTCTCACTGCGGTGGCTTCAGTAGTTGTGGCACATGGGCTCAGTAGCTGTGGCGCACGTGCTTAGTTGCTCTGTGGCATGCGGGATCTTCCCGGACCAGGGCTTGAACCTGTGTCCCCTGCATTGGTAGGTGGATTCTTAACCACTGTGCCACCAGGGAAGTCCTGGCGGGGGGGGGGGAGGGGCAAGTCTTGATGCCCACAGTGTCCCTGGCACCCAGCCAAGGCCCTGGTGCACAGCAGGTACCCAGTAAGTGACTGCTGAGGGAAAACGAATGAAGGAAGGGGAGAGAGAAAAGAATACGTAAACACTGGCTGAATTTCACTAACAAAGGTGGCTTTGATTACCACTTCGTTTCAGATGTGCTAAGATGTGAAAAATTGTGGTGAGGTACAGTAATTCCGAAGCGGTATGAAGGACGATGCCTGGGAACTCTGATGGGGAGGGAAGGATGGAGGGGGTTGGGAGGGGGATCCGGAGGGCCTCTCTGAGGGGGTGAGATCTAAGCCAAGTCTTGAAGGGTGAAAAAGAGCCACCCAGGGCTTCCCTGGTGGCGCAGTGGTTAAGAATCTGCCTGCCAATGCGGGAACACGGGTTCGAGCCCTGGCCCAGGAAGATCCCACATGCCATGGAGCAACTAAGCCCGGGCGCCACAACTACTGAGCCTGCGCTCTAGAGCCCGCGAGCCACAACTACTGAAGCCCGCACACCTTGAGCCCATGCTCAGCAAGAGAAGCCACCACAATGAGAAGCCCACGTACCACAACGAAGACCCAACTCAGCCAAAAAAGAAAAAAAAAAGAGCCAGCCATGTGAGAGCAGAAAGAAAAGTGTCCCAGGCAGAGGCAACAGCTCGTGCAAAGGCCCTGGGGCGGGAACAGACAGGACTGCTGGAGGAAGTGAATGTACATACAGGACCTTGTCTCGTGTGCTCACTCTTACTACCAGTGACTGAGATCTCGACACAGGTACCAGCTGGGAGCTCTGAGACATCGGGGAGATTAGTCCTGAACGGCAGGAGGGTGAGGTCTGGCACGGACACTCGCTCACTGGGTCCACGCCTGAGCCAGGACCGACGACCTGGTCTGAGCACTGGGGACGGGACGCTCTCTGTGGGTGCCGGACACTGGGTCTGTCCACCACGACCAGTGCAGGGGCCCTGTGGGGTCACTCACCTCATGTTGAAGGGGGCCATCAGCCGCACCACGTACTGCCGGTCTTTAGGAAGCTTGAGCTTCGGGATTTTTGAAGGGTCGAAGTCGGGTGGGTAGTATTTCTGTGGGGAGGAAGGAAGGGTCAGGGGAGCTGCTTTCAGATGCAGGGGCAGTCTGGGGGCAGAGGGAAGGGGCTCTGGGGAGCTGTGTCTGGGTCCCCAAGACCACTCTCACGTTTGAGGATTTGGTGAGAGGACTCCTAGGACTTGCATACACTTGTCTTCATGGCTACTATTCATTACAGCAAAGGGATACAGAGAAAAATGAGCCGAGGGAAAAGGCATGTGGGGAGGGGCCCAGGGAGACCGGACACAAGCTTCCAGAGACTTCTCCTGATGGAGTCAATTCTCCCAGTGATATATTGTGACAACGTGTGTGAAATGTCCCCCAGGGAAGCTCAGGAAGACCCAGCACCCAGGGTTTTCATTGGGGGCTGGTGTGTAGACACCTCTGCCCGGCACGTATGACGATTCCAGACTCTAGACTCCCGGAGGGGAGCAGGTACTCAGCATAAACCACACTGTTTGTACTAACAGTTTAACCCCAGGGAGCCATTCTTTTCAGAGAACATTGGGAACCATCCCAAAATTCAGGTTCCCGGATACCAGCCAAAGTCCAGCATTGCAAGCCAGGCTTTCTAAGGCAGCAGCCTCAAGCCTGTTATATTAACTCTTTCTGCACAGGAGCCTGAGATGGGAGATGTGGGGAAGGAGAGTTTGGATTATGAAAGAGAACTACATACGATTATCAGAAAATAAAGCACTTTGCATTTTGAGCACTTACTAGGCTCCACGTAGTACACAGAGAGCTTTATGTCCCCTGCCTCATGGAATTCTTGCAAAGACTCTATGAGACAGAGAATGGTGTACCCATTTCACAGAGGAGGAAACTGAGTTCTGGTGGTTTCAGCTACTCAGGGTCACACAGTGTGAGCAGCAGATCCAGGATTCAGACCCAGGGACACAGCTCTGGGGAAACTGTGGTACAGTGATTAGGAGCGTCAGTTACAGAGCTGGCGGGGAGGGGTGTCTGGGTTTGATTCCTCTATTCTCTGGCTATTACATAACCTCTCTGGGCCTCAGTTTCCTCATCTGAAGAAGGGATAACCTGTCCCCCTGAGAAGACCTGATGAACAAGGCATGTAGAGCTGTGCCTGGCACACAAAAGTATCTACCAGCAAGTTATGGAAATAGCTGGGCTGCCAGTTGGATCCTCGGGATGGAAGGACTTTCACGGACTCGAAGTCCGGCACACTGCACTGGGTCTGGCTGGGGCTGAATTCCTAATATAGGTGTTTAAGAGATTAGAGCACTGAGTCACTGTAAGGTACATCATCCTGGGCTCCAAGCCACCAATCTGGAGAGGTCTCCTCTCTACTCCGTCCAGACATCTTAGGTTTACACACTCCCAGGCTGGGGAGCTCACCCCCTTCCTGGGAGCACACACCCTGCTGAAAGGCGGGGAACAGGGACTCAGAATTCCGGAGCGCTCTTCTCCAGAAGCTGAATCCTGCCTTCCAGAGACCAGCTCCACACCCCAAGAGTCCCAGTTTTCCCCAACAGAAGTGGGAGAAGTTGAGGCAATTGGAAGGGTCCCTGCCAGCGGAGCAGAGGAGCTTAGCAAAGCCTAATCCCTCCAAGGAACACGATTGGCTAGAACCCCAAGCGGGGAGACACTTAACAGAGCCACCCCTCCTGGAGATGAGAAAGTAAAGTGAGAATACCGATATCCTAAGGAAGCTCCGCCCCCAACGGGAGTGACTGGATATTTCCTTTCAGAAAATCCTATCAGAAGTGAGGGGGTAAATAGCCTAAGCTCCGCCCCCACAGGTGACTGGGTACACCCCAGCCTCGAGGGGAAGGCTTAGTGAAGGCCCACCCCCAGCAGAAGGTGATTAGGAGGGTTCTAGAGAGCCCCGCCCTGCAGAATGCCGTTGGGGAAGAAAGCAAAGGCCCTAATAGGAGAGTATAAGTAGCCCTCCTCGGCCAGAGCTCCGCGATGTCCCGCCCCAGGTCGAAAACCCTAGTTGCCCAATACTTACGTTTAAAACTTTTCGCTCCGACATCTTTACCTCCTACTCTTCTCACGACCACGAGAATACTGATTAGGCTGAGTGCTTGTCGAACTTCCCCGACCATCTATCCTTGTATTTCCGCTTCCGTCACTTCCTTCAGCCGCTGTTATTGGCTGTTGCGTACACAGCTTGCCTTTTCATTGGTTCAGATCCCCGCCTGTCAACACTCGAGTCCGTCTGTATTCCCTCCCCAGTTGCAACCTCGGTAAGGGCGCAGCAAAGGGTTCCGGCGTCGGTGTGGATTTGAAGTTCCGAGGAGGAGGCGCTGCGCCCTCTAGAGGTGAGCAGCGACTGGTTAAAATTTCGTCGTCACGCGACGTGGCTGCTGGTAGCTACGTTCCCTGTGGATTGTTCTTTTATTCAGCAAACGTAGAACTCAGCGTTGAGCGCTTACCTTGTGTGTTGGGCTCCGGGAACCTACACATCGTTCCCGTGTCCCTAGCGCTCACCTGAGGACTGGGGCAGTTCTTACGATCCACACAGCTCCACAAGGAAGCACCCTGGACGCCCCCCCACACCCAAGTTTATCTTGAGTCACAGTTAGAGACTCAAAGACCAGGCTCCAAACCTACCTCCCCCTACAAACATTCGCTCCCAGATGTCCCCCCCGTTGTTTGCCTCTGAGTTGTCCCTCTAAAGAGGTCGTTCCTTCCCTAGCCTCCTCCCTTCCTTTTACAAATGTTTGTTCTGTGTCAAAGACGTGCTCAGTCACTGGGGACACATCAGAGAGTAAGACGTAAGATTTCTGCCCTCATGGAGATCACAGTCTGTCTGGTGGGACTGATGTCACAATAAACACACACAAAAACCCTTTCGGGTCCTGGTAAATGATCTGAAGATAATAAAACAGGGAGACATATGGAAAGTGATGAGAAGGGGCTACTTGAGATGTATGAGTGTCCTATGGCTGCTGTAACAAATTACCACAAGCTCAATATTTTTAAACAACACATTTATTAGAGTTTTGGGGGTCAGAAGTCTAAAATGGGTGGCAGGTTCCTTCAGGAGGCTTCAGGAGAGAATCCATTTCCTTGTCTTTTCCAGCTTCTAGACGCTGCCAGAGTTCCATGGCTCGTGGTCCTGGATCACTCTGACCTCTGCTACCACTGTCACATCACCTTCTCTGTCTCCCTCTGACCCTCCTGCTTCCCTTTTATAAGGTCACTTGTGATTACCTTGGGGCCACCTGGATAATACAATATAACTCTACTTCATTTTCATTAACTTTAAAAAAATATATTTATTTATTTGGTTGCACCAGGTCTTAGTTGTGGCAGGCGGGTTCCTTAGTTGTGGCTTGCTGGCTCCTTACCTGTGGCATGCAAACTCTTAGTTGCAGCAGGTATGTGGGATCTAGTTCTCTGACCGGGGATCGAACCTGGGCCCCCTGCATTGGGAGCATGGAGTCTTAACCACTGCACCACCAGGCAAGTCCCCATTTTCATTAACTTAATGAAAGATCCTCAATCTTTAAGGATCCTCAAGATTGTTAAATTAATCACATCTGCAAAGTCCCTTGTGCTGTGTAAGGTATCACATTCACAGGTTCTGGGGATTAGGACATGGATATCTTTGGGGGGGAGTCTTTATTCTGCTTGCCCTAGATGAGGTGGTCAGGGAAGGCTTCTTGGAGGAGGTGACCTTGGAATTGAGACCTGAGTGAAATGTACCGAGAAGCTCCTGGATTGAGAAAATCCTTCAGAGCCTGGCTGTGTTTTCCCCTCCTCGGAGCTTCCCAGACAAACTCATGTCCCATTGGTGTCCACCCACAGTGGGGCTCACATCTGGGCAGCTTTTGAGGTGAACCAAACTGAACTGAACTGAATGGATTCATCATTCCATCCCAGGTGGAACACCCACCACCCATGCCCTGACTCCCCCAGCCCCGTCTCTTTCTCTGGTCCAGCCCTGACCCCGTGTGTGGCAGTGGGGATGCACTGTGTGTGTGTGTCCTGGTCTGTCCTCTCCTCACAGGGTCTCATGTGGATCTGTTAAAAGAAGGAAGAGTCCTCATTCTAGTGACAATGATCCTTTTCTAATTAAACAATTTAAAAAATCTCATATTCACAGTTCACAAAACATTGCACTGTGTCAAAGGAGGCAGGCAGTATACATCCCCATTTCACAGACTGAGAAACTGAGGCTCAGAGAGGCAAAGTCACTTGTCCAAGGTTGCCCAGCAACTCGGCAGCAGTGAACCCAGGCCAGTCAGGTCCCATCCACACTTAGGTGGATGTCAAGGGCACAGCCCCTCTTCGGGGGTGCAGGGAACCCCCACTACTTGCTCAGGGTCACGGAGGCAACGGCGGGGAGACTCCAGGCGCTTGATTCCCCATAGTCAGTGAGGTCCAGAGCAGCCACCTGGATGCAGTACTTGGCTTGGGGCCTCACAGCCTTGAGGGTGAAGGATGTGCCTTCAATTGGTCCCACCTGAAAGCAGAAGGAAGTCTGGGTCAGTGGAAACAAGGAAGCTATGTGATCAAGCCTTCCGTCCCCATGTTCGGGCTGCTGCTCTAAGACTCAGGCACCAATGTCAATCCTCATCGGCATGCCCTCTGCGGCCCCTGTACATCTTCGGACATCTTAAACATCTTGCTGAGCAGGGAGAGCCCGCCCCTCCCTGGCCAGCCAATTCTTGGTCGACCAGGAGCATGCCTTTCATATAAAAACCAATCCAGGGCTTCCCTGGTGGCGCAGTGGTTGAGAGTCCGCCTGCCGATGCAGGGGACACGGGTTCGTGCCCCGGTTGGGGAAGATCCCACATGCTGTGGAGCCTGCGCGTCCAGAGCCTGTGCTCCGCAATGGGAGAGGCCACAACAGTGAGAGGCCCGCGTACCACAAAAAAAAAAAGAAAAACCAATCCACACCGAGTGCACACCCCCATCCATCCCTACTCTGTACTGGTCACACACCAGCCCATATCCCCACCCTGCCCTAAATCACCCCAGGGCCAGATGCCAAGCAACTAGAGACCACCCTGCAGCCCAGAGCCCACTGGAATTACTCAAACTTGCTTACCCTAAGCTGTTCACCTGCCCCGCCTAGCCTTCCCCGAGGAAACCCCAATCCACCTCTGGCCTGGGCTCTCCCCTGGCTCCCACTTCAGCCTCCTGATGTCCCAAAGTTGCCCACATGGCCCTGCGTGGCGTGATGTGTCCTCTTTTCTGGGGAAATGTAATAAATTCTTCTTTCGATGGCCTTGACCTTTCCATGTCCTCACTCAGGCACCTCCACAGATTAAAATCCCTGGGCATCCATGAGACACCCTCTCAGCTCTGCCTTTCTGGTCCTCCGCCCTGTCCCCTCTGTCCCTGCCACTCCACACTCTCCCTCCAACATCGGGGTCCCCCTCATCCTTGGCATGTCCCATGTCAGCCACCATCAGCAGCTTCCCAAGTTCAGGTCTGACTATGTCCCTCCTTCCTCTGCACAAGCTGTCCCCTAGGGCAGCCGGATGTGACGCTTTACGTTTTAAATTTAGATTAATTATCATTGCACAATCTTGCGAATACACCAAAGTTACTGGCCTGTGCACTTTAAAACAGAGAGCTTCGTGGCATGTAAACTGTCTCAATTTTAAAATTGCAAGCATTTACAAAATTAAATTAATGAATACTACATCAACTTTAAAAGCCCATTCCTCGACTCCTCACCAGGTTGCAACCGCTTGGCAGCCTCATGCGGCCCGAGGCTACCGTCTTGGACAGTGTGGATGTGGAACATTTCTACTGTTGCAGAAGGTTCTAAGGGACAGGATTGCAAAAGCCTAAACCCTGCAAAGACTCAGCTCCTCAGCCCAGCATCCAAGGCTGCCCAGGACACAACTGCCCTGCCCATATGCTCACTGACTGATACCCTGCCTTTATTTTTTAAGAGTGTAAAACAATATATTGGTGCTCTCGATTGAGGTGAAATTCACATGACGTAAAATTAACCATTCCAAGGTGGATAATCTAGTGGCATTTAGTACATTCACAGTGTTGGGCAACCACCACCACTATCTAGTTCCAGAACATTCCATCCTCCCAGAAAGACGACCCATCCCCATTAGCAGTCACCCCCTCTCCCTCCCCCAGCCCCTGACAACCACTGATCCAATCTCTGTCTCTGTGAATTTGCCTGTTCTGGACATTTCCCATCAATAGAATCACACACAGTGTGTCCTCCTGTGTCTGGCTTCTCTCACTGAGCATCGTGTTCTCAAGGGTCCATCCACGCTGTAGCGAGTGTCAGGGCTTCTCTCCTTTTCATGGCTGAGTGATGTTCCCGTGTGTGGAGGGACCACGTTGTGTTTATCCATCATCCGTTGATGGGCACTTGTGTTATTTCCACCTTTCGACCATTGCGAGTGGTGCTGCTGTGAACATTCGTGTACAAGCAATTGTTCGAGGCCCTGTTTTCAATTCTTTTGGGTAGATGCCCAGGAGTGGAACTGCTGGGCTGCATTCACATCGCACACCAGCACCCCAAGCTGTGACCCACACCCCACTGTACCTTTGCACATGCTCTTCCGTCTACCCGGGAACTGCCCTCCCCGTCACCTCACCCTCCTCACCTGGCGGAAGCGGGCAGCTCCGTGGCGCTTGTAGCGGATCCGGTACTTGAGTGAGAAGATCTCTGGGAAGGGCCAGGACCGGGGGGGTTCCCATTGCACCCAGAGCCGCTGCCCAGGGAGGGGGCTCAGGCGCACACCTTCTGGAGGGTCCGGTTTGACTGACGGACAAGCAGGAGACGGGGTCAGCGGAGGGCACATTCATTCATTCATTCAGCCAACCGACCAATAAATATTAATTGAGGGTCTGCTGAGTGTCCAGGGATGTTCTGGATACTAGGGACACAGTAGTCCTGTCACCTTGGAGCTCAATCCCCCCGGGAAGAAGATAAGACACAAAGGCAGATCCGAAGGTCATAAAAAGGAGGGAAGAAAGGTCAGGAGTGCAAGGAGGGTAGTGAGTTGCAATGTTTTTGGAGACATAACTCACATACCAGAGAATTCACCCTTTGGAAGTGTACAGTTCAGTGGTTTTAGTATATTCACAGTGTCACGCAACCATCACCACCATTTAATCCGGAACATTCCATCTCCCCAAAAGAAGCCCCATCCCCATGAGCAGTCAGCCCCCCATTCCTCCCTCCCAAGCCCCTGACAACCACAAACCCAGTCTCTGTGTCTGTGGATTTGCCGGTTCTGGACATTTCCCATCAACGTAATCACACACTGTGTGTCCTTCTGTGTCTGGCTTCTCTCACTGAGCATTGTGTTCTCAGGGTCCATCCATGTGGTAGCGAGTGTCAGGGCTTCTCTCCTTTTTATGATTGACTAATATTCCGTTGTGGGGATGGACACATTTTGTGTATCCATTCATCAGTTAATGAGTATTTGTGTCGTTTCTAATTTCTGCCTATTATGGATAATGCTGCTACGAACATTCATGCACAAGTTTTTTTCTGCAAACGTGCTTTCCATTTTCTCTTAGATATATACCTAGAATTGGAATTGCTGGATTACATGGTAACATGTTTAGCTCTTTGAGGGACTGCCAGTCTGTTTTCTAATAACCGCCAGCAATGTATGATGGTTTGCAATTTTAAAAAATGCTTAGGGAGGACTCACTGAGGAGATGACATCTGAGTTGAGAGCTAAAGGAGGTGAGGGAGTGAACAGTGTGGAGACCTGGGGGAAGAGCCTTGCGGGCAGGGGGAACAGCACATGTAAAGGTCCTGGAGCAGGACTGTGCCTGGTGTGTTGGAAGAACAGCGAGGAGGCCCATGTGGCTGGAGCAGAGTGAGTGAGAGGGGGAGAGGGAGGAGGGGAGGGCAGGGAGGGGACAGAAACAGATGGTGGGAGCCCTGGAGGGCTGTAGGCAGGGCACCAATGGGACCTGACTCAGGTGCTCACAGGCGCCCTCTGGTGGCTTCTATGGGGAGGACAGATTGTGGGAAGGAGGGCAAGAGCCCAAGGGGGGGACCCGACTGGAGTGCTCACAGGCACCCTCTGCTGGCTGCTGCGGGGAGGACAGACTGCGGGCAAGAGGGCAGGATCCCAAGATGGGACTTGACTTGAGTGCTCACAGGCGCCCTCTGGTGGCTGCTGTGAGGACAGATGGGGGTGAGGGCAGCAATAGGGGACCAGGATGGAGGGGCTGCCACTGGTCTAGGTGGGCGGTGATGCAGGTTGCACCAAGTAGGGGCTCAGGAGAGGGGAGAAGTGGGCGGATTCTTGCTGAATTGTGAAGATGGAGCCCACAGGATCCATGAGAGATGGACAGGATCTCATCCTGACAGGTGGGAGGTGGGCGTGTGTGTGTGTGGGAGGAGCAGAAGGGGGACCCTCCACACCCCCACCGCTGCCCCTACTCACTGATGTGCTCTGGGACGAACGGCACGAAGCTGCTGCTGACGCCCCGGGGGTGGACAGCTGTGATGTTGAGCACATAGGGCACCATGGAGAACATCTGGATGTCAGGGATGATACAGCTGGTGGCCTCTGGTGTCCGCTGGAGGCAGGGCCAGCTCTCCCCATGGGCTGCCACGCCAAGCCTGGACACCGAGTGTGCTGTGAGGGTCCCAGCACTTCCTGCTGGCCCCCTGTGTCCTGGACCCCAAGTAGGGACGGCAGGTGAGGAGTCCTGCTCTTGGCTGTGTGATCCTAGGGACCCCTCACTCCAACATCACAGAGCCCGGGGGACCCAGGGTCGGGGGTAAAACCCCACAGGGAGATGCTAGGGTTCGGATTCTAACACTTTCTGGGGGACTTCCCTGGCGGTCCCGTGGTTAAGAATCTGCCTTCCAATGCAAGGGATGCAGGTTCGATCCCTGGTCGGGGAACTAAGATCCCACATGACACGGGGCAACTAAGCCCACGCGCCACAACTGAGCCTGCGTGCTCTGGAGCCCATGTGCCACAACTAGAGAGAAGCCTGTGCACCACAGCGAAGAAGAACCTGCATGCCACAGCAAAGACCCAGCACAGCCAAGTAATAATAATAATACAGTTTTTTAAATAAATAAATAAAGCTTTCTGGAACGTCAACATTCCAGCCTTAGAATTCCAACATTCCAAAAAAAAAAAAAAAAGCCTGGATCTCAGCACCATCCACAGAAACTTCCACAGCATCCAAAACGTCCTGCTTCTGCTCTGTGGATATGAAGCGCGGCTAGTGCAACTGAGTGGGACTTTTTGATTTATTTCATCTAATCTGAATGAAAAGTTTCCACCTATCAGAAAGTGTGGGAAAGTTCCTCAGAACAACTCAGGTGTGTGAATCTACTTTTCCAAACACAAATGTTATGAAATCTAATCAGAGATCAAGAATATCCGATTGGGGGACTTCCCTGGTGGTGCAGTGGTTAAGAATCCATCTGCCAATGCAGGGGACACGGGTTCGAGCCCTGGTCCGGGAAGATCCCACATGCCACGGAGCAACTAAGCCCGTGTGCCACAACTACTGAGGCTGCGTGCCACAACTACTGAAGACCATGCACCTAAAGCCCGTGCTCCACAACAAGGGAAGCCATTGCAATGGGAAGCCCGGTCACCACAATGAAGAGTAGCCCCCGCTCACCACTAGGGAAAGCCGGCGGGCAGCAACGGGAAGACCCAAAGCAACCAAAATTAATAAATAAATTTATTTGTTTTTAAAAAAGAATTTCTGATTGAATGTTTAGCATCTGAATTGAAGTGTGACACGTGTAAAGCACACATGGAATTCCATGACTTAGTATAACAAGACCGAATGCAAAATTTCTCATTAATTTTTAAAGTATTGATTACATGTTGAATACTTTAGATATCCTATTAATAGATAATACTTTAGATATCCTATTAATAGATAATCCTATTAAATGCTATGAAATCAATTTCTAGTATAAGTTTAAATATATGAATCGTATATAAGCATGTTAAAGTACACTGCATTCGATCATATTAAATGAAAAACATTTGGAATATTTAGATACTATTTAAATAAAATATTAAAGCCAATGTCACCCATTTCTTTTTCTTTTTTAAATGTGGCTTCTAGAAAATTTTACCCTCCACATGTGGCTCGCAGTACATATTTTAGGGAGTATATTTCTAAGGGTTGGTGGTGCTCTAGAATTCTGAGGGGTTCAGGCTCTAAGTCCCCAGCTACCCTGATCCTAGGGGGTCAGCCCAGATGTAAAATCCCCAGGAAGCCCTGCAGGCTCTCTGACCTGTATGTGGCAATGAAGGACGTGGGCCTGGAGGAGTTTGGAGCGGGCAGCAGGGTCCAGGAGCAATCCACTGCGATCGGGTACCTAGAGGCCTGGCACCGCACCCTGGGCTGGGTGACAGCTACTGGGGGGCCCAGAGAGAGAGGGAGAGCGTGAGCTTCTGATTCACCCAGGACCATCAAAGTCCTACTGTGGCTTGGCCCCCACCTCACTGCCAGCCAGTGCTGGGCACACATTAGGAGCCTAATAGAGGTTTGTGGAATAAATGAGTACATGAATGAAAGGCACCTACATCACCTCTCACTCTTGCTACAACCCACCAAAGCAGGAACTATTAGCCCATTTTCCAGATGGGGAAACTGAGGTTGAAGGTCCCCACAGAGGGGACCTAGGGTTGGTGGGGATTTCTGGGGGGAGGGAGATGCTTTACCGGACCCCCTCTTCGTGATGGTTTTGTTTTGAATCACACGAAATGAATGGATACAATTAAAATTTCTTTCTCTCCCACCCTCCCTTCCTCCAGGCTGTGGCTGCCACTTCTCGGTCCCTTTGGGGTAGCTCTTGCCCTCTCTGTGCCTCAGTTTCCCCCACCCATGCAATGGGATGGTAACCCCCTCCCATCAGTGGTCATACAGAAGGTGTGTGAGCTCCCACCCCACCCAGGATGTTCCACGGCAGACAAAGTCCAGTCCTCAGAGAATGTCCCTCTGCCCTGGCTCCCCCTACCCTCCCCGGGTCCCCACGTACCTTCTCTCCCGCAGCAAAGTGAGCAACCCACCCAGAAGGTGAGGGTGAGGACAAGTCTTGGGGCCATGGCTCAGGCGGGATCTGCTTTCAGAGGCTGGGGCAGGGAGCACCCTCGGCCAGGCAAGGGACTCAGGTCCCACCCAGCGGAAAGCCCAGCCCCCAGTCGAGGCCCCCTACTTCCCCTTCCCCTTCTGACTCACTGCCTGGTTCATGGGGCTCTGGAGGAGGAGCCCCCAGTCCCTTCCCCGACCACTCCCAGTCTCGGGTGCGGAAGGCCCCAAAGGTGGGGGCAGAAGGAGGAGGCCACGAAAGGGAGAAGTGGTGACCCTGTGGCCTTTCCCAGAAGAGCCTTCCTTCCGGCTGCAGGGAGGAGGAGGCACGCCGGGGAGGGCCATGATGACAGGGAGAAAGACAGAGAGAGGCCAGGGCGGGGAGGAACGGAGAGCAGCAGGCGCTGACAGAAGATGCCCATCACTCATCAGCCACAGAGATGGGGACCCCCACCCCCGCCAGCCACATTCCACGCTCCAGGCCACAGAGAGGCAGAAACCCAGGCTCTGGGAAGGTAGTCCCGAACCGTGGACATTCTCCAAGGGCCTGGGACGCCCGGGGACAGGCAGAGCCACTGCTGGATGCTGAGGAAACCTGGGGAACAGGCTGGACACGGAGCTGGAAAGAGCCAGGCACCCCCAGGGGATTTCAGGGGTTGGCCCAGGGGCAAAGAGGCTGTGGGAGGGTGTGGGACACTCCCACCAGGCCGGGTTTAGGGTGAGGACAGTCAGGTAAGTCGTGCAGCCTCAGATGCCGTCTTCATTTGACATTTGCATAGTTTACTCATCATGAACTTTTGGGAACCCCTTCTGACTTTTAAAAATAGTGCGGTAACTAGGGAATTCCCTGGCAGTCCAGTGGTCACGACTTTGCGCGTCCAAGGCAGGAGGCGCGGTTCAACCCCTGGTCTGGGAACTAAGATGCTGCGTGGCGTGGCCAAAAAAAAGAAAGAAAAAAGATATTGCGGTAACATAGTAACATAGTGTTCCTCTCGGGGACTGAGTCCTGCCTTGCTCTCCTCACCCTAATCCTCAATCCCCGCTCTGGGCCGCCCCTTCCCCGCTTCGCA
Source organism: Phocoena phocoena (assembly GCF_963924675.1). Lineage (NCBI taxonomy): Eukaryota > Metazoa > Chordata > Mammalia > Artiodactyla > Phocoenidae > Phocoena > Phocoena phocoena. The sequence goes on from NC_089221.1 coordinate 170,206,702, forward strand.
GTGGGAGCCCAGCAATCAGGCCACACGACGCTTTCATCTTCTGCTCCGTGAGCTTTTATTCCTGGGGTGGCGTCTGATGATAAGACCAGACATGAGGGAGGGGACTCACAAATTCTCCGGCGCAGGGAAGGGTACACGGTCAGGGCCCGGGTCTAGACTGACCAGCGCATGCAGGGACCAGTGGGGCCGTGGAGGCAGTGAGGGATCATTGGGAAGAAGCCCGGCTGGTCTCCAAGTGCGGATGGTCAGCGCGTGAGTCTGGGAGCCCCGATTCGGGGCCTGGAAGGCGGAGGGCAGTGCTCTGACCTCAGCGGCCCTGGGCCTGGAGTCTTTGCATCTGCAGGATCTGACTCAGAATCCGCTGTACATCTTCATCCATCTGACCCTGGGGCGGGAGGTGGAGAGAAGCCGAGAGAGCCTGGGCGTTCCCCACCGCCCCCCACCCAGCTTCTCCATTCCCCTCCCCGACCCCCCGCCCCAGAGGCCATGAACCTCTTCCTTCGACCAGCGTCCCATTGTACAGATGGAGACATTGAGGCCCAGGGAGCAGCAGTGGCGCACCCAAAGCCAGGGTGACTCACCTGAATGGCGTAGAGGAGGTGGCTCCTATACAAGGCCACCACTGCACTGTGGTCCCTGGCAGCTTCCTGTGGGTGTGGGGAGGGTGCTCAGAAAAGCAGAACCCCCTCCAAGATATGCCAGAAAGCCCCCTTTGCACCCCGAGCCCCTAGTTTGATGGCAGGCGCCGGTGTGACTGTGCTGCTTGCTAAAATACTGAACTGTTTTCCTTCCACGCCTGGCCCACGTGCCCAGCCTCCTGCCTGCCCGTCACCCTCCGGGGAGCCCTGTGCCCAGCGGGTGGGCGAGGCTCTCACCTCCAGCTGCTCCCGTAGAGCCTTCACCTGACCGCGAAGGGCCTCCACCTCCGAGGAGCCTGGGGCTCCCGGCTGGTCCTTCAGTGCCTCCTTAAGACTGAAGACCTCCTTGGAGAGCTCTGTGATCTGAAGTGGGATCAGGGGAGGGTCAGCTAGCATGCTGAGCCCGGGGCTGGGGGCCTGCGACCTTTCCAGGCAAAGGACAGGCCTTGGAGGGAAAGCTGCATGCTAGAGGTTAGCAAACTCTGCCCTGCAGGCTGAGTCCGGCCCATCGGCTAAGAATGGTTTCCACATGTTAAATGGTTGAGGGGGAAGTCCGAAGAAGAATGACATTTCACGACACGTGCAAATGAAACCAAATTCACATTTCCATGGCCACACGTAAAACGTTACTGGCGCACGGCCAAGCCCATTCATTGTCACAGGGTCTACAGCTCCTGCATCAGCGGCAGAGCTGAGTGTCCTGGCCAAGTAAGGCCAAAAACATTGACCGTCTGGCCCTTTACAGAAAAACCCTGTGGATCTTGGAGTCCCGGGAAGTGAAAGCGGAGACAGACAGAACAGGAGGGCCGAAAGCAGCCTGGCCTGGTGGGGCTGGGTCAGACAGGCCAGGGTTTGGGTCCTTCTCTACCCTTTCCCTGCTGGAGATCTTGGGAAGATGACTTAAACCCTCTGAATCTCAGTTTCCTCATCTGTAAAGAGAATCACACTTCTCACCTTGGTAGGCTGCTGTGATCAAGTTTAAACTGTGTCAGCAAACAGCAGGCACTCAATAAATGCTGGGCTTTATTGTTATTTCTATAGATCAGAGGTTCTCAACCAGGGGGGATCCTGCCTCCCGGGGATGCCAGGCAATATCTGTGTTTGTCACCACTGGGGGTGCTCCTGATACGAGTGCGTAGGGAACTCGAATGCTGCTCCATACCCCACAGTGCCCGGGATGGTCCCCCACAAAGAATAACCTAGCCCCAAATGTCACTAGTGCTGAGGGGGAGGAACACTGCTACAAATAAACCATAATCCGTACCGCAATTTTATCTTCATTTTACAGAGGTGGGAACTGGGGCTCAGAGAGGTCAAGTGACTTGCCCAGGGTCACACAGCAGGTTGGGGCTGGGTTTCTCTGTGTGCTAAAGCACCTGGGGCTCTGGGGGTCACATCCACTGTCTAGTGAGGTGCTGTGTGACTTCAAGACACTCAGTTTGCCTCTTGGAGCCTCTGTTTGCTCATCTGGAAAATGGGCTGATTTCCCAAGCCTCTTTCAGTTGGGACATTCTTAGATTCCCTCCAACCTCTGTTGAGTGGGGGGCCCCCTGACTGAGCACAAGAAAAGGGGACCCACCTTCTTGTCCTTCTCCTTGGCGCTCTCCAGGGCCTCCTGGGCACGGCTCTGGGCCTGGCGTGCCCGCTCGGCCTCAGTACGTAGCCCCCGCAGCTGCTGCTCTGCAGTGGCCAGCTGGGCCTCGGCCGCGTGCCGTTCACTCTTCATGAATAGCGCCTCCCGCTGCACCTGCGGCCCAAACCCATGTGTGACCCTGAGGACGTCTGGACCCCAAAGATGCCTGGACACCAAAGATTCTGACCCTTCTATTTTGGTCTGAGGCTATTCAAGCCCGTTGGGTCTCAAGGAATTTGATTCAGGGAAGTTCTGGATTTCTTTGGGCACGATGAACATTCTGACTCTGCCAAGCTGTGTGTCCTTAGGCAAGTGACATAAGCTCTCTGTGTCTCAATTTGCTCATATGTAAAACGAGGATAATAAGAGCCTCCACATCACAGGGTGATTGTGAGGATAAAAATGAGAAAATACATGGAATACACTTACAATGGCGCTTGGCACACAGTAAGTGCTATCTTCAAGTTTGTGATGTTGTTTTTAGTGTTATTATTACATAATGAACGTTATTACCATTATTATTACAATATAGCCAATGTTCTTTTCTCTGCCAGTGGTGTGAAGGTTTGTAGATTTCTTACGAAATGAAGGAAAAACAGAAGAGTCTGGATGAAAAGCAAACAAATGCCCCAAAATTGATGACTGCATTTTCACAAAAATATCAAGATTGGAGCAGTGTTAGATTTGCAAAAATTGATCCTGGGGGGATCACTGGCCTTAAAAGAAATAAAAGGTCAGGGAAAATGGATAATAATTAGATGTTCCACTTAGTACAGACTGACTACACCTTAACAATTAAAAAAAACAACAACTAAGTCTGAATCAAATCAGACTTTCAAAATTTACCCACAAAAGAAGTGATCATGAAGGAAGGCAAAATTCAGAAAATAGGGCTTCCCTGGCAGTCCAGTGGTTAAGACTCCACGCTTCCACTGCATGGGGCACAGGTTAGATCCCTGGTCGGGGAACTAAGATCCCTGAAAGCAGTGCAGCCAAAAAAAAAAAAAAAAAATAGAAGAGAATGTTCTTGGAAAAACAGTAATCCTGGCTGCAATTATTAATCACTTGTACCATCACTGTCCTAAGTAAAAGTAAACCATTTAATTCTCACGTGAGGACTAAGAACTATTATTAGCTCCATTATACAGGTGAGTAAACAGAGGCATGGAGAGAAAAACGCTTTCCTGATGACAACTAACAAATGTGGCTTTTTATTCACACATTTGTTAAAAACAGTTGCTAGGTTTCTTTGCGGGATGTATATGTGTGTGTGTGTGTGTGTGTGTGTGTGTATTTAAGAAAAGAGATGGGGTCAAAAGATCCACCTTCAGGACTTCCCTGGTTGTCCAGTGGTTTAGAATCCTCCTTCCTCCACTGCAAGGGGTGTGGGTTCGACCCCTGGTCAGGGAACTAAGATCCCACATGCTGTGGGGCAACTAGGCCCGCATGCTCTAGAGCCCGTGTGTCACAACTAGAGAGCCCGTGCGCCGCAACTACTGAGCCCGTGCACTGCAACGAAGATCCCACGTGCCGGGGACATCCCCCGTGGCACAGTGGTTAAGAATCCACCTGCTAATGCAGGGGACACAGGTTCGAGCCCTGGTCTGGGAGGATCCCACATGCAACGGAGCAGCTAAGCCTGTGTGCCACAGCTACTGAGCCTGCGCTCAGAGCCCACGAGCCACAGCTACTGAGCCCACACGCCTAGAGCCCGTGGTCCACAACGAGAAGCCACCGCAATGAGAAGCCTATGCACCACAACGAAGAGTAGCCCCCTCTCACCGCAACTAGAGAAAGCCCATGTGCAGCAACAAAGACCCAACACAGCCAAAAATAAATAAATAGATAGATAAAAAGGAAGATGGCGGGCTTCCCTGGTGGCGCAGTGGTTGAGAGTCCACCTGCCGATGCAGGGGACGCGGGTTCGTGCCCCGGTCCAGGAGGATCCCACATGCTGTGGAGCGGCTAGGCCCGTGAGCCGTGGCCGCTGAGCCTGCGCATCCGGAGCCTGTGCGCCGCAACGGGAGAGGCCACAACAGTGAGAGGCCCGCGTACCGCAACAAAAACAAAAACAAAAACAAAAAAGGAAGATGGCAAAAAGGGCTAACCATTAGAAAATATGATGGGGTCAAAATGACCAAAAGGTTTTTAAAAAGAAAACACCAGTTGAAACACCCAGGAGGTCAGAATGGCTGCAGGGTCAAAGGTCCACCTGGATATATCGCAGCGTCAAGTCTCTGCAGGACTGAAACCGATGGGGTCGAAACATCGCATGGCTGTGGGGTCAGAACAGACCACCAACTGGCTACTGGCTGTGCCCGATGAGGATCCCACCATGCTCACCTGGAAGACCTCGGCGCTGGTCTTCTCGTGGCGTCGCCCCAGCTCCTCGAGCTGCCCCTGCAGCCGGGCCACGTCGGCCTGCAGGGCATCCACGATGCGCTCGTGCTCCAGGCGGGCCACGCTGCCCACACGCTCGCGCTCCAGCTCTGCCCGCAGACGGGCGGCCTCCTTGCCCGTGGCCACCACCTCCTGCTCCAGGCTGGCCGCCCGTCCCCGCAACTCCAGGGCCTCCTCCTGCAGCCGGTGATGCTCCGAAGCTGGCACCACTGACTGGTGGAGCACCTCGGAGGCCTCACGCAATTCCGCCAGGCCCCGCCGAGCCTCCTCGCAGGCCGCGGCCAGCTCAGAAGCCCGGGCCTCAGCCACGTCCCGCGCCTGGCCCAGCTGGACGGCCGCGGCCCGCTGCTGCTCCCCGGCGGCTGTGGCCGTAGCCAGCTGCTCCCGTAGGGCCTGCACCTCCCGGCTCAGCTCCAGCCGCAACTCCTCCCGCTGGGCCAGCTCTGCCCGCAGGCCCCGAGCCTCCTCCTCGGCCAACAGCCGGCCGGCCTGGGCCTCGTCCAGCCGGGCCGAGGCCGCTTCCATCTCCCGGAGGCGGCAGTCCCGGTCTCGGAGGTCCTCCCGGGCCTGCTCCAGGGCGGCCCGCAGCTGGCCTGTGTCACCGCTGCTGACCCCGCCAGCCCCACCACCCTCGGCCTCCGCGGGCTCACACTTGCCGTGGGCCGCCTCCAGCTCGGCAGCACTGGGGTGCAAGGCGGGGCCTGTGGTGACCCTCGGGGTCGTGGCCTCCACTCCCATGGCCTCCGTTTTCACAGTCCCTGTGCCTGTGAGCTCTTCCTGCACAGCACCTGTTCCACTGGCCTTCCATTCTGGTTCCTCTGTTTTCATATTTGTGGACTCTGCTCCCGTGGCCTCTGTTTCTAGGTTTCCTCCTTCTTCTAGAGTTTTCACTTCTGTGACCTCAGCCCCTGTGGCCTTTGTTTCCAAGCGCTCAGTGCCCACACCCTCTGCTTCCGTGGCCTCAGCGTCCATGGGTCTTGTTTCCGTGGCCTCCGCCACCATGGATGCTGCTTCCAAAGCTCTGGCTTCTGTGGTTTCTACTCCCGCAGCCTCCTCATCTGTGCTCTCGGCTCCATTAACTCTGGTTTCCGGAGCTGCAGTGCCGTCAAGCTCTGCTTCCACTGGCCCGTTTCTGGCGGCCTTGGCTCCCGGGCCGTTGCCCTCCCTAGGGGCTGCCTCCTCTTCTCCAGGGTCCTCCTGTGCTTCCTGCTGCCCCAGCGCCTGCAGGGCCTTGGCATGCTGCCTGCGGAGCTGGTCAAACTCAGCCCGGAGAGAGTCATACAGCGCCAGAGGGATGACCTCGGCCAGACTGTCAGCCTCCATCTCGTCCTTCTCGAAGTGCTCCAGGATCTGGCGGGGGCAGGGCAGCCAGGCAAGAGCTGAAGTGGCCATGGGGGGCACAGGGCAGCCATGCCACTTTCCCTGTCCACAGACTCAGCCACGTGCCCGCCCAACCCCCCGGGGAACAGCCCCTCAGGTCCTCAGGTCTGTCCCCACCCAACCCTTCCGGGCCTCGGTTTCCCCACCTGGACCTTCTCCATCAGTTCCTGGTTCTGTCTGGTGAGCGTGGCCACCTGCTCCTGCAGCGAGGCCAAGAGATCCTGGGCCGATGGGCTTAGGTGCTTGGAGAGCAGCGCCTCAGCCCCTGGCAGGGGACACAGAGTCAGGCCCCAGGGTCCCTGGGCAGGCTGACTTTGGGGAGTGGAATAACTAACGGGGCGGGCCAAGCTCCCTCCCAGATGCAACCTCTCTCAATGCCTATGGGTCAAGGCTCCAACTCCTGGGGCCCCAGACACAACAGGTGGGGGAGGGCAGGGGGGAGCTCACCTGGTAAGTCGGGCAGCTCACCCTCCTCGTCCTGCAGGGTGGCCACATCATAGCTGGTGTTCTCCCTCTCATTCTGGTGGGGGGGGTGATCAGGGTCCGGCTCGGGGTCTTGCCCTCCCTCCAGCCCCCATGTCTCCCCCAAGTTTGTGTCCATAACCCCAACAACTAGGGGTGTACGTGCCACCTGGTCACAGGGGACCAAGAGAGGGATGGGAGTGAGTCCTTGAAAGGGTGTGCCTGTGTGCGCGTACCTGCAACAGGGGTTCAGGGTCTGTGGGTCGGCGGTGAGCATGTGTGTGCATGTGTGGGCGTGCACAGTGGCCCCGGTCTCTGCTCTGTGAGTCCCCGTGACTGTGTGTGATTTTGCACTTGTGTTTTAGTCTGTGGTGTGTGACCGTTCTGTGTTTCTGTATGTGTGCATGTACGTGAACATGGTTGTGTACGTGTATCTATGTTTGTGTAATTATGTATTTTGAGAAATATTTGTGTGCGTACATGTGTTTGTGGGTGTGTTGCCTCGGTGTGTGATTGAATGAGAAATACCTGCTGTGTGTGCCCAAGTATTTGTTGTGCCTGTGTGATTATACACCCACAGATGTGTTTGTTGTGTGTTCGCCTGTTGTATGTGTAAGACCACATGTATACACGCGTGGCTGTTCATCTCTGCACGTATGTCAGCGTGTGTGATTCTGTGTTTTAAAAGTGTCTATTATGTGTACCTGTTTGTACGTTTGTCTGTTCTGTGTTTGCATGTGTGTGAGACTGTGCGTATCAGTGTGGCTATCACGCAGCTGCAGGAGAGGCCCTGCCCCCTGGTGGCCCCGCCCCTGGTGGCCCCGCCCCTGGTGGCCCCGCCCCTAGAAGCCCCACCCCTGCCCCGCTCCCCGCTGGGCCCACCTCCAGCAGGGACAGCCTGCTCTGCAAACTTTCCACCTCCCGTCCTAGACTCTCCTTCTCCTCCTGCCTCTCTGCCAGCAGCTGCTGTAGCTCTTGCACCTGCAGGGAGGCAGTGGGGGGGGGGGGGGGCTCAGTGGGCCTCTGGGGAAAACACTGGGCAGCTGGCCATCCAGCTTCCCCCCACCTTCCACCCTACCTGTCTCTCCAGGCTGTGGAGGGAGCTGGCCTCCGCCTCTGGCAGCTGACGGAAGAAAGGGGCCTGGGCTTGGATCTGGGCTGGGGGTCCTCCCTGGCCTACCTCCTGCTCAGTGGCCCTCCATCCCAACCACAGATGTCCTCTGGCCTATTTTGTGCCAGACCCCCTTTAGGGCCACTAATTCGTTCATTTATTCATTCACTCACTTACTCAAATATTCATCCATCCAGTAAATACTTATGAAGCATCTACTGTGAGCCAGGCACCATCAACCATGTCTGCCCTCGTGGGCTTACAGTCGAATGGGTGAAGATGAATAAAATATATGGTACATCCAATAGCAGTAAGTGCTTTGAATAAAAATAAAGGGAACTGTGAAGTGAGTTGGGGTGTAACAATTTTAAATAATCTGGGTAGGGGAGGTGTCTTTGAGCAAAGACCTGAAGGAGATGAGGGAGGGAGTCATAGGGACATCTGGGAAAAGGTGTTTCTGGCAGAGGCCACAGCACGTGCAAAGGCCCGGGGGCAGCACCGTGCCTAGAGTGTTGGAGGAACACTGAGGAGGCCCGTGTGTATGGAGAGGGAGAAGAGGTAGGGTACCCCCAAAATGGTACCTGCTGCAGGCTTAGCCCAAGGCCCACGTCTCTGAGGCCCCTCACCTCCTGCTTCTTCCGTTCCTGGTTCTGCTCCAGGCCCCGGATCTTCTGCAGCAGGCGGCCCCTCTCCTGTCGCAGCCGCACGATCTCCTCATAGGCATCTTGATCATCCTGTCCCCCGACCCCGGGAACCCACCACCTTTACGTGATGCCCAAGGACTGTACCCTCCCGTACCTGAGCCAGAGCTTTCTCCCCATCCTGCCTGGAGTCCCTCCATGCCTCCCCCCAAGGCCAGGGCATCTCTCACCGGCATCGGGATATTGGCAGGGGGCTGAGGTGCCTTTCGCTTCTTGGGGGCCCCTTGCTTTTCATGGCTGGACACAGAGTTCTGGGGGGAGGGGTAGAGGGGGTACATGGGGGACATGCCAGCCTCCCACCCAAATAAACCAACACAGCCAACCCACTCTCTGTCACCAGCCCCAACTGTGCCCTCACTTCCTGTGTGATCTCGAGTGAGTCCCTGCCTCTCGCTGGTCCTCACTTATCCCAGCATAAAAGGGGGCAAGACCACATCTCCTGAGAGCTCTAAATCTTATGTTTTACCCTCTGCCCCTCTCCATGCCCTGGCACTTTCCCCAGCTAGACCCAATTGTTTACAATTCTTTCCCTATGGAGCTGAGATGCTGTAGTGCCGGAAGAGAGAAAGAGGCCAGACCTGATTCCTTCACTGATTGCACCAGCCCTCACCCATCTCAGTTCCCTCTACCATCCCACCCTAGCCCCCATGATTTGGCCCCATCCCCGCAGTGTTCTCACTGAGTCTTGAGAGTTATGCTGTGGGTGCTGCTGCCACTTGGTGGCAGCATACCCCGAAGGTAGCATTCTTCCCCAACCTGGTCCTTCCAGGTATTAACCCTGAGTCAAGGGTCCATCTCTTCCTTCTCTTCCCAGGGAGCCTGGGTCAAGGGGGAAGGTAGTGTGTGCACAGGGAAAGGGACTTGTTTGCTGCTTAGGGATCCATACCTGAGATGATGCCTCGCCTGAGTCATCCTCTGGGAGGGCAGGGGAGAGAGGGAAGCAGGGTCAGGCACTGTTCTAGGGATTCCATTCCTAGCCCTAGGAAGGGCATTAGTGAGCCCAGGGGACTTGAGAGGGCTCCCAATTCCCCCCAGAATCAGGACTTTTAAGGTAGGAATCAACCATTTTGACAGAATACTAATAGGAGGGGCCTTGAAACTCTCAAAAAGAGAGAACAGTGGCATCTCCAGGATGGGGCAAGTGGAAGGGCCAATTCTTAGGAAAGGTAAACATCCAAGAATATGGATGACCCAGGAAAACAGAGTTGACCCCTAGGCTATTCTAAAAGCTCTGGGGTTCCTCAAAACTGTCCTGAGTAGTGTGACGGGAGCAATGAAACCTCCTATAATACAAATAGGGATACCTTGAAACTATCCACAGTAGGGAGGGAGAGAAAGGGGTGACAAGAAATTACCTAGAAGATGGAGGAGGGTGCTCAAAATTGTTCAGAGGTGGGGTTTGCATACCGCTGGGTGGTGTGGGGCGCTGGGCGGCCTCCTGCAGGAGGTGTAGGATGAGTTTGTCCCCTGCCAGGGCGCCGTAGTGAGCAGCGTCCTGGCCCAGCGCATCAGTGATGCCCGGCTGGGCCCCACCCTGCAGAAGCACCTCCACTGTTTCGGGGCTGGCTCCCTCACAGGCCAGCATCAGGGCCGTCCTACCAGAAGAGGAGGCTACTGAGGGAGTGAGGACATTTTCAAACCACCACACCCTCCTCAACACCCAGGGTGGGTAAGGGGAGGAGGACAACTAGATCCCACACCCAGAGAGGTTAAGAGACTTGCCTAAGTCACACAGCACACAGCGGACTGGCTGAGAGGGGAGATGCTCACCTGCCCTGAAGGTCCTGGTCATTTGCGGCAGCCCCTTGCTGCAGGAGGAGGCGGCACAGATCTGTGTGACACATCTGAGCTGCTATGATGAGGGGTGTTGTACCCAGCTGGGGGAGGGGGGTTGGGAGAGGGATGAGACAAGGCATGAGAGAATGACTCTGGGCGGTGGGGAAGCCTATGAGGGCCCCCAAGCTTCCCTCCAAATCTTCATACTTTTCAAAGGGTGCCTGGGATGCTGCCACTTGGTGGCAGCGTACCTCAAATGCAGTATCTTTCCCCACAAGATCCCAAAGACTCACCCGATCTCGGGGATTCAGATGGGCCTTGGAGGAGCAGAGCATTTCTGAGCAGGAGATGCAGCCGCCAGCCGCTGGAAAAAGAGAGAAGGGTGGGTAGGAAGGGCATGGCTTTGATGTTTTCTGGGGGCCTTCTGCCTGAGTGTGATTCTTATCCTTTATTTCATGAGAAATTCCCACCTCCCCCAGAAGATCAGTGACAAAGAGATGACTCCTATTATACAGATGAAGAAACTGAGGCCCAGCCAGGCCCACGGTCACCCAGGGGGTCAGAGAAAGAGCCAGGAGGAGGACCCGGGTCTCCTAATTCCCAGTCCCAAGCTCCTTCCACATTCCACTGTGGGTCCCTCTTAGGGTGGAACGTTTCACTGATTTTCATGTATTTAACCCCTTTTGATTCAACCAGCATTTATTGTGTACCGACTATATACCAAACCCTCATACGAAGAGTGTTAATATTTATTAGAGAGATCAGACCTCCGCTGAGGTTGGGCAGGCTTCTTGGGGTTTGATCTGAGCTTGAGTTTTGATGGTGAAAGGGGGAGGGTAGAGGTCACTGCATGGACATGGACCCTGAGGCAGGGAGGAGCTTGGAAGGATTTGGTCATCAAGGAAGTAGGACAAGGTGTGTTATGTCCAGAGCCTCAAAGAGGGAAGGAAGGGCTTTGTGCAAGGAAGTGTTGCTGGAAAACCATTAAACTCTTGGATTTCCCTGGCGGTCCAGTGGTTAAGACTCCGCAATTCCACTGCAGGGGGCGCGGGTTCGATCCCTGGTGAGGGAACTAAGATCCCACGTGCTGTGCAGCATGGCCAAGAAGATAAAATAAGAAAAAAAGCTAAAAAAGAAAATCATCAAACTCTATGTGATTACCTGCTGTGTGCCCAAGGACTTATGGGGTTTTGTTTGCTGTTGTAATCCCATCGCTTAGAACCGAGCCTGGCACACAGCAGGTACTCAATATTTATTGAAAGAAAAAAAACCACGGAGCTTCCATAACGTGATCAAAGGCTTTGCCACCACTAGGTGGCAGCGTACTCCAACTGCAGGGAATGTTTCAACAGTGAATAAAACTCCAGAGCAAATGTATTCCACGCTCCCAAGAGGATAGACGGTTCTTGAGTCATCAAGTGAAAGACATTCCCGAATGTCATGGGCACGGTGGACAGACCCTGGCTCAGGTGGGTGGGTCCCTTCCCTCCCTTGGGAAAGGAATTTGGATTTGATGACTATGAAGGTTGCCTGGACCTTTGGCCTTCCTGAGATTCCCTAGGAGCTCCTTGAAGCAAATTATACTCTGGTCACCCTCTGATCGTCCTCACCCAGGCCCAGCATACAGTAGGCTGTGCTTCGGGGTCAGACGGCCTGGATCCTCCCCACTTTCTTGCTGATAAGCCTCAGTCCCCTTGTCTGTCCAATGGTCATCGTCCATGGCTCAAAGGGTCAGAGGATAATGCAGAGCCCAGTGCCTGGCACACAGTAGGGGCTCCATGAGGAAGGAGGTAGAATGTTCTAGGCAGGTCCCCAGAGCCCTAGGTAGAATAATTCCCAAGCCTAGCACCCTCTGGGCCATGGTGGCCAGGGCGAGGCCAGGCTGCACCCACCTGCGTGATGCAGGGCCGTCCACCCACTACTGTCCACAGTATCCACCACGCAGGATGCCTGGGGGGGGGGAGGCGTGTCATTGGAGGTGGAGCCATCCCTGTTTAGGAGCCATCCCTGTTGCCTAATTTCTCTAGGAACTGCCCCTCCTTGGGCTCTGCTGTATTTCAGCCTCCTTGCCTCCCCCCTTCTCCCCTCCCACCCACCTGCTCTGTGGAACCCACTTCTCACAGGCCCCCAAATGACTCTCTTGGCTTTTATGAAAATTGGTGAGAAAGAGGGATTAGCTGGGAGCCCAGGGGCAGCCGGGGGTTTGGGGAGAAGCTGGGCTCAGGAAATAGCTGGTACTGGGAGTATAACTTGGGTGTGGGAAGTAGCTGGACACTCAGGGAGTATCTGGTTGTCCAAGGAGTAGCTGGGACTCAGGAGTAAAAGGGGCCAAGGAATACAAAGGATTCAGGGGATAACTGGGGGTTCAGTGAATTCCTGGAACTCAGGACTAGTCAGGGCAAGGGAGTATCTGGGGTTGGGAAGTATCTGAGGCAGGAAAGGACACGACCTGCAGTAGTTGCTTCAAGCACTGAGGGTGCCCATACTTGGCGGCCAGGTGGAGGGCGCTGTAACCTGAAAGGGAGAGAGAATGTACTAGAGCTTCAGATACTCAGGGAACTTCCAGTTGCCCCCCCAAACCTGTGTCAACTACTTGTGATGACTCTAACAAGTCCCCAAACCCAGGTACTTCTCAAAACTGTGCTACTCCCTGGGACCAGAGGCTTTCCAAACCTCAGCTAGTAGGTGTCCCAGACAATCTCATCCCAGCTACACTCCACATCCATCCACTCCTCAAGCACTACTGTCCCCAGCTACTCCCCAGGTCGCCAGCTACTCCCCAGGTCCTCAGCTACTCCCTCGGTCCCCAGCTACTCCCCAGGTCCTCAGCTACTCCCCCAGTCCCCAGCTACTCCCCAGGTCACCAGCTTACTCCCTAGGTCCCAGCTACTCCCCAGGTCCCCAGCTACTCCCCAGGTCTCCAGCTACTCTATAAGCTCAACTACACCAAAGTGCCAGCTATGCCGCTTTCTTTGATACTCTACAAATTCCCAGTACCCATACATCCTGGCTCCTATACTTGTTGCCCTGAAGCTTCAGATGTGGCTATGCCCCATGCCTAGCTATTCCCTGAGTCCCAATTACTCCCTCTGGCCATGCCTTCTATCGCAGTTATCCCTCAGGGCCCTAGTTAAGTCACACACCTAGATTCTCATTTTGTCTCAGCTACTCCCAGAGCTCAGCTAACTCTAGAGCCCAGCTACTCCATGCACTTCAGATACTCCCCTCCAAAAAACTGTACTTGTTATTCTCACGCCCCCAGATGCTCCTCTGTTTCCATTACTTCCTCTGACTCAACCACTACCTGAGTCCCAGCTCTCCCTGATCCACAAGTTGACTCACTCTGTTTGCTGCTGGCCATGGTCTCCATCCTTGGGTACCACAGCCTGACTCGCCCCTGTGCCTCCCTGGGGGCACTGAAGAGAACCCCCCTTTTTCAGCAGGACATGGAGGCCATGAAGCAGGGCCTGGCTGGACCCTCAGGCTGGGCACCTGGTCTGAGTTCCTCTTCCCTCCCCCAGGGCCCGGCGGGTAGTACCTGCCCCATCCGTGCTCATAACGTTGGCGCCGTGTGTCAGCATCACCTCTAGACAGCTGGCTGCACCCCTCATGGCCGCCAGGTGGAATCTGGAGGCCAGAGGTCAGGGGTCAGCTGCAGGGTGGCCACCCCTCAGCCATCACACCCCCAGGATGTGGGCACTCACGCGGACTTGCCCTCGGGGTCCAGCTTCGTGGGCACCAGCCCCTTGCGGGCAATGAGGGAGGCCACCCGTGCAGCATCATTGTTCTCCACGGCCTGCAGCAGCCGCTCGTCACTTTTGCCCCAGTCCTGGCTCTGCGGGGCACACCCAGGGGAACGTGGGACTGGCGGCCACTGCCCCTCCCCACTCCCCCAGCAGGGGCTCCGGGCTCTCACCGCCCGGCCTGGGCACTTGCCTGGCGCCTGCCTCTGGCTGCCGGCTTCGGGATGGGGCAGGGGCCGCAGGGTGGGCAGGAGCCAAGGTCAGTGGGGCTGAGCCGCAGCTGCCGGGGGGAGTGGTCCTGGGTTGGGGCCTGAGACAGCAACCCTCAAGCCTGGGTCCCCAGCATCTGCCCCCAGGTCCAGCTGTCATACACCATTCCACCATCGTACCATTAAACCATCCCCAGATCAGCCCCCAGCATCCTTCCAAAAAGTTGTCCCCCAAACCTAGGCTCCCAGCCCAGCCCTTAGTGAAAGCCACCTTTCCAATATCACCTCACCATATCCTTTTCTGAACTACCCTCCGAAGTCTTCCCATAGGAACCCCTAAAAAGGTTGCTTCAATGTCCCTCAGCACCACCCTCTCCCATCTATCCTTTGACTGCCTCTGAGATGCCACAATTGTCTCCCAAATGTCCCCATATCTGAAATGCATTCCAAAATGTCTTCTCCAAATTCCTGACATGTTCTCCAAAATCATCCCAATAACCCCATCATCTGTCCCCAAAATGCCCTCCCCTAAAATCTTTCAGATGTCCTCCAAAATTGTTCTCCAAATGTCAGTATCTTTTCCCAGAAAAGATCACCCAAAACAGCATCCAAACTGTCCCCACAAATGATCCCATCCAAAACTGTTCCCCAAAACTGTCCCTCTACATGCCCTCTAAATGCTCCTGTGTCCCCATCTGTCCTCAAAACTGTCCCCACAAATGTCCCATCCATCCCCCCCAGTCTCTGCCCCGCCCCCTCCCTCCCCCCTGATCATCCTTCGCGGGTCTGAGGTTGGAGGGTCTAGGCTCTGCGAGGCCAGGGGGCGGGGAGGGGCGGGACTGGGAGGGGAGGAAGGGGAGGGGAGGAAGGGCCCGCGCCCGCCCCGCTCCCGCGCCCCTTCCCCCGGCCCTACCGCGAAGGAGGCGGCGGCGCAAAGGCACAGCTGCTTCATGGTGTCCAGGGCGCCGGGCGGCCGGGCGGCCGGGCTCCGGGAGGTGACCAGAGGGAAGGGCCCGCGATGCCGGGGCTCGGCCGCCCGGCCCGCGCGGTCCCGCCAAGCCCCGCGCCAAACCTCCCCCGCGCGCCCCGCCTGCTGCCCCCCTCCAGGCCCCTCCCCTACGGGTGAGGGGGAGTGCCAGGGAAGGGGGCTGGGCTCTGGGGGAGGGGCACCGCGGTGGCCCGACCTGACCTTCTTGCCACTGGGAGGCTGAGGCAAAGAGGGCCAGGCTCCCAGGATCTCCATGGACCCGCCTGCGTTCGTCTCCGCCTCTCTGGGGGGGGGGGGGGGGGGGGGCGGGGAAGAGGGGGAGTGTGGGATAGGGGGAGTGGTCTCAGGTCACTCCCGGTTTGGTTCCACTGCCGCTGGGCTATCCGGGCTCTCCCTCACTCATTCATTCACTCTTTCATTCATTCATCATCCACCAGCGGGGCTCTGCAGTCTGACAACCCTGAATTTGAATCCAGGGCACCCCCCGCCTCGCCCCCTGCCCTCCACACACCCGCATTTACCATCTGTAAGATCGGCCCAGATACTTACCTGCTTTGGACTTCACTTTCCTCATCCGGGAAATGGGTTTCATATTAAACAGTACCTACTGCAGAGAGTTACTGGGAAGACTAAATGAGATGCTATATATGGGGCCTGGAACATAGTGCGCCATAAACACGGATTCAAAGAAAGATGTGGTTGGGCTGTGTGCATATCTAATACTGAATCCTAGGGACGCAGGACATAGTAGGTGCTCAGTTAAACCACTGAAAGACAGAGAGGACACAGCCTTTGGCTCTAACTCCAAGGGGCTGGGAGGGTCTGTGTTCTGCTGGTTTTCTCAGACTGGAAGCCCCTTGAGAGCAGGGTCCCACTGAGGCCTCCCTGGCAGAGGCCAGGGTGGGGTGGGCACCCCAGGGTGGGGTGGGCAGTTGGTGAATGTTTGCTCCGTTAATGTGTGACTCACAAAGCCAAGCCTTCTGAGCCATGTGTATTTCATTCATTCAGTCCACTTGTGCTACAGGGTGCCTGGCACGGCACTGGGCATTGGGACTCAGTGGTGACGAAGACAGATGTCCCTGCTATTACTGAGGTCCCTGAGGAGACAGACACACCCATGGATTTATGAACCAAGGTGATCAGGGCTATTATGAGGGAAGCCCAGGTGAGCTGGGAGCTCAGAGAGGACTCTTGATATCATCTGGGGAGTCAGGGAGGGCTTCCTGGAAGAAAGGACATCTGAGCTGAAACTTGAAGAATGGGCAGGAGTTGGGGAGTGGCAGGAACAAGATCATGTTTGGGAGATATCATGAAATAAATTGCTCTCCTGGACCAGAGCGGGAGCCTCTGCCCTGGTCCAGGACCTGGGGCGTGGGGTGGGGCACGGGTGTGCATACTTAGGGTGGGGGCAGAGGAGGAGAGGTGCTAGGCTAGCATAGGAGCTGGAGGAGGGGGTCCTGGGAAGGCGGGGGAAACCAGGAGTGTGGCGTGTCAGGAGAGCCACAAATGGTTCCAAAAGTCAGGATAGTCCACTGTGTTGTGGATGCAAATTCGAGAAGGGACCAGGAGAAGGGAGAAGATTGGGATTACAGGGGAGAGAAGGGATGAGTGAGGAGACAGGCCTTCAGGAACCCAAATTTAAGAGCAGTGACTGCTGACAGGCACTGGGGCTTTGAACCCAGCTTGGCCATTGTATAGTTGCTGTGTGACCCGGGGCCAGCCATTCTCCCTCTCTGGGCCTCAATTCTTTAACAATGGGATAGATAATGGAACGAACACTATAGAGCCGGGTTCCTCCACCCAGAGGCACTGCTGACACTTGGGGCCTGGTCATTCCCTGGGGTGGGGTCATCCTGGACTCTGTGGGGTGTTGAGCGGCACCCCTGGTCCAGAAACACCCACACCCACACACACCATGTGAAAAACGTAAACGTCCCAGGTATCACGCAGTGTACCTGGAGGCAGGATCACTGCTGTTGTCCGTGATTATTCTTAGACACCTTTAGGCAGATGGAGGGAGAGGTGGGGGCAGGTAAATGGAGAATCTGCTGATAAGCAATTGGGGAGTTGGAAGGAGGGTGTTAAGGGCTCCTCTCTCCTCTTACACCGAGGGGGGGTGGTGTGACCCTCTCAGGCTTGTCCAGAGAGGAGACTGAAATGGATCTCCCAGCTCAGGCCTCGGATTTCCAACTGCCCTCGGCCTGTCCTTCTGGATGTTAGACAAGCTCAGAAGCCCCCCGCAGTGGGCCAAGGGCGTCGCTGTCCCGGTAGGGGCTTAGGCCAAGTCTTAGCATCATCTCACTCCTCTCTCACCCCACACCCAATCCAGCAGCCAACCCCACCAGCTGTAAACTATGTCCAGGGACCCCTTCTCACCCATGGTCCAGCCCCATCACAATTCTGGGAGGTCACCTCCTCCCAGGCCTCCCTGCTTCTGTTCCCCTCCCTGGTCCACAGCTTCCTAAAGCCTGCATCAGAGCATTTCTCTCTTCTGCTCAAAAGCCTCCAGCGACTTTGCTCAGCATCAAATGCTAACTGCTCACAGAGCCCAGGAGGTTCTATGGCAAGCGGTCCAACTGCCAACGGAGGTCCCCAGGGCTGGGGTGGGTGGCAAATCCCAGCCCACCCCATCCCTACCTGGTTTGGTCCAGCTCAAGAGCTAAGGATGGTTTTTACACTTATAAGTGGTCAGGGGAAAAAAAAAATCAAAAGAAGAGTAGTACTTCCTGACACATGAAAATTATATGAAATCCTCATTCCAGTGTCCATAAAACAAGTGTTATTGGGATGGGGCTATGCCCATCCATTTTCAAATGGCCTATGGGAATTCCCCAGTGGTCCAATGGTTAGGACTCCATGCTTTCACTGCCGAGGGCCGGGGTTCAATCCCTGCTCAGGAAACTAAGATCCCACAAGCTGTGTGGCGTGGCAAAAAAAAAAAGTTTACTTTCTGGCCCTTTACAGGAAAAATGTGCCTAGCTTTGCTCTAAACAATCCTCCTTGTCAACTCTCTGAGCTCATCTCCCCCTACCTTTCCCCTGGTCCGTGACATCCTGCTGCAGTGGCCTCCTTTCTGGTCCTCAGACAGCTCTGCCCACTTCCGGGCCTTTGCCCTTGCTGTGTCCTCCACCCGGAATGCCCTCCTTCCTCCACTGCCCACAACGCTGATTCCTCTACTGTCTTTTGCACTGGAAGACACCTCTTCAGAGAGCCCTTCTCTGATCACCCCTTGTCACTCTGACCCCTTAGTGGGGGGTTATTTTTCCTTCATCGTTCTTACCACTACCTGACGTCATCCTGTGTACCTTTCTGAAAATATTGTTTCCTCTTGATCTCTCCACAGAATCTCACCTCTGCACAGGCAGGAATTTTTGTCCCCCTTAGTCACTGCGGCTGGATCCCCAGCAGGTACCGGGTATAGATTTTGAAGGACCCGGTGCAAAATGAAAATGCAGGGCCCCTTGTTGAAAAATTATGAAGAATTTCAAGATGGGGAGAAATGAGTATGAAACCAAACATGGGGTCCTTCTGAGTGGCAGGGTGTGTGTGTGTGTGTGTGTGTGTGTGTGTGTGTGTGTGTGTGTCTGTGAAGCCGGCCCTGATCTCCAGCCCACAGTAGGTGCTGAATAAATGTTTGTTGGATGAATTAAAGAAATAGTGACTCATTTAAAATAAGGTCACATATCTAATATATATCTATATGTACATTTGTTCATTTCAAGAGTACTTTTCAGGGCATCCTAATAATAAACTACAAGCTACAAAATTCAGTCAATCCCCTAGTGCCTGTGTTGATCTAATAGCAATAAACTACTTTGTTCAAACTGAAAAAAAAAAGAAAAAGAAACTGACTCTGGGAATAAAAGTGAGGGAGAGACAGAGAGACAGACAGATTTTCCAAAAAGTGTTGAGGCACCGGGAGTTTACGAATCTCTAAAATTTTCTACAAATCCGCACTCTTCTTCCATGTAGGATTTTTCTAAAACCTGAAATAAGGGCAGGAGGTTGATGGGAATCCAAATACTAGGCTCCCGGCTCCAGTTAACTCCCATCTTTTTTCTTTTCTTTTCTTTTCTTTTTGCGGCATCGCGTGTCATGTGGGATCTTAGTTCTCCGAACAAGGGACCAAATCCGTGCTCCCTGCATTGGAAGCACAGAGTCTTAACCACTGGACCACCAGGGAAATCCCTCCCATCTTATGGATGGAAAAACTGAGGCCCAGAGAGGGTGCGAGAAGGCTCGGAGCAAGTAGGGCGCTCTGCTGGGACCTGGCAGAGCAGGCTGTATCATGAGAGAAGCAGAAAGGAGCGGGGAGGGCGCGCCGGTCAGGTTGTGTGCTGAGAATGGGAAATGGAAGGTCCGGAGAGATGGAGACGGAGGTGGAGACGGACCACTGCAGTCGCGGGTGTTTGCTTTCTTCCCTCGGGGCAGCCGAACAAAAGCTGAACCTGACTCCTGCGTTTGGCAGAGAAACTGGAGCCTGGCAGGTAGAGGGACTGACGGGGGTGGGGGGCGGTTTTGGTGGGGGAGTGGAGGACCAGCTTCTCCTCTCCTTCCTCCCCCAGGCCTCCCATCTGCCGTGCCCGCTCCAGCCCAGGCGGGCTCTGCTCGCTGCCCCCGCCCTCCCTGACACACCCAGAGACCCTCACACCCAGGCTGAGGTTTTAACACCCTTCTATTCCTGCCCTCCTCATCTTGACACTGTGCCAGGCACCTATCAAAACACACCCACGTCCCAAATTAGGTGTTTTTTTGTTTTTTTTCTTTAATTAATTAATTTAATTTATTTATTTTTGGCTGTGTTGGGTCTTCGTTTCTGTGCAAGGGCTTCCTCTAGTTGTGGTAAGCGGGGGCCACTCTTCATCGCAGTGTGCGGGCCTCTCACTGTCGCGGCCTCTCTTGTTGCGGAGTACAAGCTCCAGACACGCAGGCTCAGTAGTTGTGGCTCACGGGCCTAGTTGCTCCGCGGCATGTGGGATCCTCTCAGACCAGGGCTTGAACCCGTGTCCCCTGAATTAGCAGGCAGATTCTCAACCACTGTGCCACCAGGGAAGCCCCTAGGTGTTTTTTTTGTTTTTGTTTTTTTTAGCGGCACAAACGTTTTGAAGGATTGGATTTCAATAGAACTCTGCTTTTGAAATTCAACAATCCCGTGGTTTGGTTTACCACTGGCTACAACTTCTCCAGAATCTGTAGCAGGAAATGTGAACACTAACTAGGAACCAATTTCGAACGGGATGAAAATTTTAGGATCGTTTCGCAGTGAATGAAGCTAACCCCATGCCACGTTTTGTAGGGCTTAACAAACAATTTATTCCTTGCTCTGGTGCCCTCTCTCTCTCTCTCTTTCATTCTCTCTCCCTCCCCCTCTCCTAACCCCATGCCACGTTTTGTAGGGCTTAACAAACAATTTATTCCTTGCTCTGGTGCCCTCTCTCTCTCTCTCTTTCATTCTCTCTCCCTCCCCCTCTCCCTCTCCTTCCTTCTCACTTCAATCAATGCAAGTTTCCCAGCAACCAAGGCCCAATAACACAGCCCTAGTAACACAGGTGTTCCTAGTAACACAGCCCAGGGAGAAGGCAGGCATTCACTTCCTACCTGTGTGATGTTGGGGAAGTTCCTTAACCTCTTTGGGCATCGTTTACTCATTTATAAAGTGGAGATAAAAGCTCCTACCCCATATGATTGTTATGAGGGTTAAAGGAGCTGACATCTGCAAAGCACATGGAAATCTCCTTGTAGTGTTTGAAAACAAATAAATAAAAACAAAAATGGGATGAAATAAATAAAAATGAGTTCAACGGCATTGAATGTAAATTTTAAACGTTAAAATAAACAAAATGAAAGGAATGTTAAAATTGACAAATAATAAAAATACATTTAAAAATCATTTTGAGGGGGGAATTCCCTGGTGGTCCAGTGGTTAGGACTCTGAGCTTCCACTGCAGGGGGCACCGGTTTGATCCCTGGTCAGGGAACTAAGATCCCACAAGCCGCACAGCACAGCCAAAATAAATAAATAAAATAAAAATAAAATAAAATAAAAATCAGTTGGGAAAACTTTGGAAGGCCAGAGAATGGTGGAGATATACACAAAGTCACTGAGCTAGTCAGGGGCAGAGGAAGAATTCGAACCCAGAGCCATCTGACTTTAAAACCAGGCTTGGGACTTCCCTGGCGGTCCTGTGGTTAAGACTCTGCTCTTCCACAGCAGTGGCCACGGGTTCGATCCCTGGCTGGGGAACTAAGATCCTGCATGCTGTGCAGCAAGGCCAAAAAATTTTTTTAATTAAAAAATAAAACCAGGCTGTTCCTCTGCCCCGTTTTTGACATTCAAGGACTCCTTGGGCTGGGCCTTCTCGGGCCTCAGCTCCCCCTCACATTCTCTCCTCCAGCCAAAAGAACCTTTTCATCATCCCATTATGTCCCTGTATCAACCAGGCTCTGCCCAGCCTCCAGACCTTTGCTCACACTGGTCCCCATCCCCCTCCCTGTGTGCCTTCACTTGTCTAACTAAATCTTCCCATCCTTCCAGGCTCTGCTCCAGCACCACCTCCTCCAGGTAGCCTCCCTGACTGCCTTGGGCCTTCCAGATGGGAAGGCCCTGTCATGGGAGAAAGACCAAGGGCTCTAAAGTCAGACACGTGTGGGTTTGAATCTCCCTGTTGCCACTTTACTCTGTGACCAGGAGAGGTGAGTTAACCTCTCTAGACCCTAGTTTCTTTGTGCTGTAATTGGGAAGTCTAGCCTGACAGAGGCCAGTGCTCAGGAAGGCTGGCTGCCAGACTCTACATGCAAATGCTCTCTTAGCTTCTGTGACTCTGTGCCCTGGACCAGCCTGCACACTGGCAGGGACTAGCGGGGCCGGGAGGGAGTGGGTAATGAATGAGGAAGGAGCACAGTCTCTGGAAGTTCACAGCCCAAAATATAGCTGCAAGAGAAGCCAGCTAGACCCCACCTCAGGGCCTTTGCACTGGCTGTTCCCTCTGCCTGGAATGCAGTTCCTGCAAATACACACATGGTTTCCTCCTCCTTTCCCTTCTGATCTTTACTCTAATATCAGCTTCTTGGTGAGGCCTTTCCGGACAACCTGCTTTAAAATTGCAACCATCTCCCCTGCTCAGGATGCTTTCAATTCCCTTTCTTTGTCTCCCTGGTACAAAATATGCCTTTTCACTTATTTATCTTGTTTAGCATCCATCGCCCCAACACAGCTGTCAGCTCCACAAGGGCAGGGATTTCGGTCTGCCCTGTTCACTGCTGTGTCCTTTGTGCCTAGAACAGCACCCAATACAAATATTTGCTGAATAAATACTCAAAAGCAAGAAATCAGGGTCCCTGAGAAAGTGAGGCCCCAGAAAAGCAAGTGGTCAATGTAGCTGGGAATAGAGATTTTCCGGAAGAAATGTTCTTGAGGACAAATTGCGAGCGATGGGGAGGATCTGATGCACAGTAGTACAGGGAAGAGAATTGCAGGTGGAGGGAACAGCCTGGACAAAGGCATGGTGGCTGAAAAGCTTTAACAGGAAGTAATGTGGAGATCAGGGCAGCAGGGGGCAGTAGAGAGGAAAGAGAGGGGAGGTGGCCAGAGGCTAAAAGGGTAAACTTGAACCTGTGGATGGTGGGCAACCATGGAAGAGTTTTGAACAGGGAGGCGCTTGGTCATACTGCCAAAAGAATCTGATGACAGACAGAGGACAGCAGTCCAAGGGCCCAGTGGATCTTCAGCCAGGTCCTGGGGGACAGGAGCCTGAAGTTGGGGGATGTCAGGCATCTCAGTGGCCTCAGACTCACCTCTGTCTTCTTAAATCGTGCCCGGAGGGTCTTCATGGCCAGTGTCAGGTGTTTCTCCTCTCCCCAGGCCACCTACAGAAGGCCAGGGGGTAAGGGACATCAATCCTGGTGGGCAGGAGAGTCGTCCGCCTCCCACTCCTCAAAAGTACCACTTCCTCCTCCCCATTGGCCATCCCAGCCCCTAGAGCAGGACATGAACCTATCCTATCTTCTAAATGCTGTGTGTCCTTCAGCAGATCACTTGTCCTGTGTTTTACATCTCTCTTCCATAAAATGCAGGAAATAATCCCCTCTTACCCAACTTGTGGCCAGTTTCCTGTGAGGTTCCTAGCATACAGCCTGGCAAACATAGGTGCTCAATAAATGTATCCCACCAGTATTCCCTGTTGCCCAAGTAGATCAGGCTTTTTCTGGTTTCAAGCTTTTTTTTTTTTTTTTTTTTGCGATACTCGGGCCTCTCACTGCTGTGGCCTCTCCCGTTGTGGAGCACAGGCTCCGGACGCGCAGGCTCAGCAGCCATGGCTCACGGGCCCAGCCGCTGCCGCGGCATGTGGGATCTTCCCGGACCGGGGCACGAACCCATGTCCCCTGCATCGGCAGGCGGACTCTCAACCACTGCGCCACCAGGGAAGCCCTGGTTTCAAGCTTTTATCTGTGCAGTTACTTCTACCTAGGATGCCTTTTTTTTTTCTTCTCTGGTGAACTCCTATTCATCCTTAACAGCCCAGTTCCAAAATCCCATGGTGTTCTGATCAGCTTTGCCTCTTACTAGTAGGCAGAACTCTAACTCCTCAAATTGGGTTCCCCCAGCTCTTCCTCTGCCCCACCCCTGGCTCCAGAGGCTGGAAGTGTCTGGACTGATTCTGTTTTCTTGAATAGTTAGGGTCTCCTGGGGGCCCAGGCCCAGAGCCGAGGCGTCTTAGCACAGAGGCATGTTTCTTGGAAAGTCAGAAAGAAAATCCTTGCAGCTAAGTCCCCTTACACCAGCCTGGCTCCTGTGTGAGTGAGAGCACGGAGGCAAGTCACCCAAGGTGGGCAGAGGTCCGGGGTGATGGCTGCATGCATGTGTGTGCACGTGTGAGCACAAGGTATGTGTGTGCATGCACGTCTGTCCAGCTTAGCCTGTTTTGTGTTTCGTGCATGTGCAGGTATAGAGGTCAGGCAGGGATCTCAAGGGGGCATTTTGCCAGGTGTCTGGCTAGGAATTCCTTCCTATGTCTGAGTGGGATTTCTGTTAAGACATATCCTTCACCTGTCCTTTTACCTGCTCACCTGCCTATGAATTCTCCAAATCATCTTTCCACCCATCCACTCACCTGTGCATCCATCCTCCCACCCAAGCACTTCTACAGCCACCCACTGTCCACCATCCGCCCAACTTATGTTCTCATGGTTCTCCACGTACCCTTCAACAGTGCTCTATCCACCATCCACCCACCATCCACCTGCCCATCCACTGATCCATCCACCCACCATCCACTCACCCATCCAATCACCCATTGGCCACTACCCACCCACTCATCCACCCAGCTCATCTTCTCATGGCTCTCCACGCACCCTTCAACCATCCTTCATCCACCACCCACCCACCATCCCATCCACCTGCCCATCTACCCACCCAACCACTCATCCAACCACCTATCTACCTCAACTATCCACCCACCCATCCACCTATGCACCCACCCATACAGCCAACACCCACCTACCATCTATCCACCCAACCATCCTTCATCCACCACCCACTGACCCATCTACTTACCACGCATCCATCCGAAGCGCACCCACCCATCCATCCACTTGTTCATCCACCTTCCCGTCCATCTACTGCCCATCCTTTCATTCACCCCTTCAATTCACCCCATTCAATCAATGTACCCATTCACTCACCACCCACTCCACCCACCCTTTTTCTTTACTCCTGTCTAACGGGCTCAATCACACCCAGAGCAGGGTGTAACTGACACCCGAGAGAAGTCCGCAGGTTGCCTGGGCAGGAGGGAATCCGCAGGCTTGGGGGAGGGGGAAGTACCCTCATCTAGGGACCGCTTCCTGGAAGAGGTGATGATATATGAACAGGGCCTGATGGCTGGGCAGGATATTGAGCTGCAGCAGCAGAAGAAGAGGGTACGTACCCTAGACAGCGCAAAGGCTGGGAAGTGGGAGGTGCACGCATGAATGAGTGTGTGTGTGGGTGTCAGCATGCCTCAGCATAGCTGGGACACACACCAGCCTTTCCTTTCTCCCACATGCCAGGGATCAGGGGCAAGGAGCCTGAGGCCCTAAGGGGAGCCTCCATCCCAGGCCTCCCTTAACTCCTTCCCCTCCTACCTCCTGCAGCTCCAGTGACTCCAGCACCAGGCCACTGTGTCCACTGCCAGCTCTGGTTACCTGCTCCCAGCTGGGCCACCAGCTCGCACCAGCAGCTCCCAGCTCGCAGCTCTGACACCTGATCAGCTCTGAGCGGGCAGCTGCCCCAGGGGGCCGGGGATGAGCAGAGGGAGGAGACAGGCTGGCAGCAGGGCTGTCTGTTGGCCAAGGGGCTCTGGTGGGAAGACACCGATGTTCTTCCCGACCACGGCTGGACGGATTTCAGTTTCTGGAATGAGCCACCCTTTTCCTCTCTTCTCAGCCTTCGTACTTGCGGTCCCTATGCCAGGAGCCCTCTTTCTGTACCTCCTGTCACCCCCAAGTGGCTGATTCTCCCCATCTCAATCGTACTCACTGTTCAGATCTTTGCTGCAACATCCCCTCCTCCAGGAAGCCTTCCTGCTTGCCCCCAGGCTGGGTCAGGCGCCTCCTCTGAGCTCCTTCATTGCCCAGTGCCCTCATTACAACCCACTCACACTAAGTCACCATCGCCCGGTCACAGGGTGCTGCCTGTGTTCTCCAGCGTCTCCCCAGTAAACAGTAGGTGCTCAATACGTTTCTTAAATGAGTCCTCAAGGCCTCCAGCCCCGGTGATTGTGAGCAGTTTCTCCAGCCTCTTGGTGAAGTCAGGACCTGTCCTGCTGAGTGATGATCATCCACCTGGATAACGTCCAGATAACTTAGAGTGGCGTCCGTAACCCTCCCTAGTGAGGTCCCAAATTGCCACCCCCTGAGGCCCCCGCACACATGCACAGGTACCCTGCATTTGTAAATTTAGAAACTTATGAAATGTGCAGGGGAAAAAACCTTGGACTCGAAGCATAAGTCCTGGGTCCCTTCTCTCAGGCCATGTCCTGTGAGGGATGGGGTGCGGGGAAGGGGCGCATCAGTTTACTCATTTGTAAAAAGGGGAAAGAGGGAACCGATCGCTTGCGCCTCTCATTTTAGAGGTGACTAGAGAACTCTCACGTGGGCAGTCCCCTAGTTTCCAGCCCGGGTCACTGGACAGCCCTATTCTCGCCACCATCCACATGCCCAGCACAGTAGGAAGCTGGCTGCTCTTTGCCAGCAATTAATATGGCGACTGAGGCATTAGCGCGAGCCGCATGCGCCTTGCGGAGAAGAGGCCGGGTACAGAGGATGAGAAGGCGGCTCCTCCTTCTTCCTCGTCCCACCCCGTTTCCGGCGGAAGCGGCCGCAACAAGGGAAACTTTATTGTTCCCGTTGGGGCCTGGAGGATGTCGGTGAATTATGCGGCGGGGCTGTCGCCGTACGCGGACAAGGGCAAGTGCGGTCTCCCCGAGGTGAGCGCGGCCGGGTGTCCCGACGGCCGTCGTCAGGGACGTGGGCTGGGCGGGGCCGGCTGGCAGCGGGCATTCTGGGAGTATCAGGAGACACTGAAGCTAGACAATGGGAGGGACTTCCCAGTGAGGAGGGGGCGGGAAGTGACGCCCCAGCGCGCCTGGGGACGCGACCACGCCCAGCTCCGGATCGGTCAGGTTGGGACTGAGGCTAGGACCCAGGTCGGGAAGTCCTGAAGTTCTGATGGGGGACCAGGGGCTGTAGTTCCAGGCGGAAGGCACTACCGGGGCAAAGGCGCGGGGGTGGGAATAAACAAACTTGGAGAACAGATTAGACCAGAGAGGTTACCAAAACCAGGCCAAGATGGGCCTCAAGTGGCAAGCTCGGGAGCTGACACCATCCTGAGGGTGATGAGGAAGGGTTTTGAGCTGGGGAGGAACCTGGAGGATGTAAGTCAGAAAGACCCCTCCAGCCACGCTGAGAGGAAGTCCCCACCATACACTGAGACCTTGGCGGGTAACTTCCTTTTGGGTCTCCTCTCCTCTTCTGTAAACGGGGGAGAAGATTGCCCCCACCCCACAAAGGCTAGTGCGTCCCTTTCGAGTCAGGCATTAGTGAGTTCCCAGGTGGTGTGAAGCCCCACTCCTCTCCTGCCTGGTTTCCATTTTATTCCACAAACATTTATTAAGTACCTACCATGCACCAGACACTTTCTCCGCCCTAGGGCCACATCGGAAGGTGAGAGGCCTCGAAATATAGCGTGGTTAGTTTGTATGGGCTGGGTAATTTCATAGGCTAGTGAGTGGGAGAATTATTCCAGCTATTTCGGGGAAGGGGTGGGGATTTCCAGGAATTGGGCCACCGCCCACTTTTTGGCCATTTGTGGTTAGCCTTTGAACTGTCCTGGCACCTGTGGGTGTTAATACATTTAGTATATGCTGAGGTATTACAATGAGTGTATAATGAGGCTCCAGGTATACTGGAAGTCGAATCTTCCGCCATCTTGGACCTTTGACCAGTTTTTGTTATGTCCTACGGCTGTGTCATTCTTTGTTTTTTTTAAATAAATTTATTTTATTTATTTATTTATTTTTGGCTGCGTTGGGTCTTCGTTGCTGCGCGCGGGCTTCCTCTAGTTGCGGCGAGCGGGAGCCACTCTTCGTTGTGGTGCGAGGGCTTCTCATTGCGGTGGCTTCCCCTGTTGCGGAGCACGGGCTCCAGGCGTGCGGGCTTCAGTAGTTGTGGCACACGGGTTCAGTAGTTGTGGCTCACCAGCTCTAGAGCGCAGGCTCAGCAGTCGTGGCACGCGGGCTTAGTTGCTCCGCGGCATGTGGTATCTTGCCGGGCCAGGGCCCGAACCCATGTCCCCTGCATTGGCAGGCGGATTCTTAACCACTGCGCCACCAGGGAAGCCCTGTGTCATTCTTTTAAAGGTTGTTCCCTGCCCCCTTCCCTCCTGTTTCGCTCCCTTCCACTCTCTCCCACCCAACAGGTCTTTGATCCCCCTGAGGAGTTGGAGCGGAAGGTATGGGAGCTGGCACAGCTGGTCTGGCAGTCCTCCAACGTGGTGTTCCACACGGGCGCGGGCATCAGCACAGCCTCAGGCATCCCCGACTTCAGGTCCGTGCGCATGGAGGGAAGTCAAGGCAGGGCTTCCCTGTGAGCTCACAGATGTCTGGCCATCGGAACCCCTCCTGCCGCCTTTCCTCCCGCTGAGTCTGGGGTGATCTGTCAGTTCCCTGGGGTGTTGGGGATGGGAAAGACCCTTCCTTTGGAGAATGTCCCTTTATATCACACCCAACATTCCATTCCACCGGCCAGAACTTGGTCACCTGACTACACCTAGTTGCAAGTGATGCTGGGAAATGTAGTCTTTCGTCTAGGCTCACTGCAAGGCTAACTAGTGGGGTTCTATTATTACCAGAGAAAAAGGGGAGAATTGATATCAAGGACAATTAGCTCCATACTCACTTACAAATATTTTTCTGTCAGACCTCTGGTGGGACAAGTGGCTTAACCACCTGGACCTCAGTTTCCTCACCTGTAAGTGAGGGTGTGAGGCCAGATAATGTCTAAACGTTAGGCAGCCTGTGTTAGACAAGAGTTTCATTGATGAAAAGCAGGGGTCTCTAACTGGTGGCCTCCGAGTGGCCCCTGTAGGTGCTGAGTTTGCAACCCTACCCCGTAGGGCAGGCCTATCACAATTGTGCTCTCTTTGTAAGGCCTCTCAGGCCCACGGAGCAGACTCTTACAGCAGAAGAGCAGATTTCTCGTTCTTGGAGGAATGTTAGAATTCTAAGGTGTGAATCTCACCCCCCTTCCATAACCTGCCATGGCTCCCCACTGCCACACAGGAGCGTTCTCAGCACTTCAGGCTGGAAATCAAAGCTGTTCCCAACCTAGCCCTGGATCAGCTCTCCAACCTCAGCCCCTGCAGCCCCTGCAGTCCCCAGACCACTCACAGGCTGTTGCCAGCCCCCTGGCCTTTGCTTACCTCTTCTGTCTGAGCTGCCCGGCCCTTTCCTGTCTGTTCAAGAGACAGCTCAGCCTCCTCCAGGAAGCCTTCCCACATTTCCACAAAGAGTCCTTACCGCTTCGACTGGGCCAGCCCAGCCTCAGGTTCCTCCCTCTGCCCCAGCCCCACAGAGCTGGAGAGTCTGTGTCCACCTGTGTCTCTCCCCACAAGATGGAGGACTCCTTGAGGGCAGGGCCTGGGTCCCCTAGGGCCCCAGCATCACCCAGCGCAGGGCCAGGCTCAGTGCAGCAGCAGTAAGTGTTGGTGGGATTGAATAGTTAATTTCTGCCCTTGTGTACCACGTTCTCCCTCCTTCCTCCCCCACCCCCTCCTTTGACTGTGTCACTTTGTCTGTCTCTGACTCTCTTTCTCTGCCTCCGTTTCTCTGTCTCCTTTTCCGTCCCCTGTCTTCCTGATCCCTAAGCTCTCTCTGTCTCTCCCGCCTGCCACCTCAGGGGCCCCCATGGCGTCTGGACGATGGAGGAGCAGGGCCTGGCCCCCAAGTTCGACACCACCTTCGAGAACGCGCGGCCCACGAAGACTCACATGGCACTGGTGCAGCTGGAGCGCGTGGGCCTCCTGCGCTTCCTGGTCAGCCAGAACGTGGACGGGCTGCACGTGCGCTCTGGCTTCCCCAGGTGCACCCCGCGTCCAGCCCCGCTCAGCCTTGGGCAGCCTGCCCCTCTCTCCGAGCCTCAGTTTCCTCATCTGGAAAATGGGTGTTGATGGCAGCCCCTCCCTCTCAAGGCCACTGTGGCGATTCAGCCAGGAGAGGTGCTTGGTGCTCAGCTGCCAGCGTCAGTGTCTGCTAGGCGGGCACGTCTGGAGAATCGAGATCCCCTCTTCCTGGTCCTGGGGGGTGGATTCCAGCCCTGAGGCCTCTGGATCCCCTCCACTAAGCCTCTTCCTTCTCCTCCCACAGGGACAAGCTGGCAGAGCTTCACGGAAACATGTTTGTAGAAGAATGTGTCAAGTGTAAGACGTGAGTGCCACGGAGGGTAGGGGCGGGGGCCCAAGGTGTGGATGACCCAGGTCGGGCTCTGCAGAAGGGCCTTGTGAGTTGAACCTGATGTTTCCAGAGACGAGGGTGTGACCCTCCCAGGGTGGGACTTGGGGGCGTATCTTCCTCCCGGGAGGTGTATTCATTTCCTGCAGTTGCTGTTACAAACTGCCACAACCTGAGTAACTTAAAACAACGGAAACTGATAGTCTTATGGGTCTGAAAGCTCGAAGTCCACAATCAAGGTGTTGGCAGGGCTGTGCTCTGCCTGAACCCTGTCAGGGAGGATCCTTCCTGCCTCTTCCAGCTCCTCATGGTTTCCGTGTCCCTGTGTGTCTGTGTCCCCTCCTCTTTTTTTTTTTTTTTTTTTAATATTCACTTATGGCTTTAGTTGTGGCACGCAGGATTTTCGTTGCGGCACGCAGGATCTTTTTAGTTGCCACATGCAAGCTCTTAGTTGCAGCATGCGGGATCTAGTTCCCTGAACAGGGATCGAACCCGGGCCCCCTGCATTGGGAGCGCAGAGTCTTACCCACTGGACCACCAGGGAAGTCCCTGTGTCCCCTCTTCTTATAAGGACATCAGTCACGTGGGTTAGGGGCCACCCTACACAAATGTGACCTTATCTGAACCCAGCCAGTACATCTGCAACAACCCTACTTCCAAATAAGGTCTTATTCCAAAATACTTGGGAGCCACCACTCAGCCCATAACAGGGTGTGACGGGGCATTCTTCCGGCTCTGGAAAGGCTGAGCCTTCCTGGAACAGGAGGGCTCTGGGCGTGTCTCCCTCTGCTGGGCAAGCAGCCTTACGGGTGCGTGTGGCTCCCCTGCGGGTGGAATCTCTTAAGACCAGAGCACAGATGGGGCCCCAACTTTAAAAACAAATTTTTTTCTCTCTAAATTTATTTTGAAAAACTTCAATCTGGTGGAAAACTCACAAGAACCATACAATGAACTCATACTTGACCTAGACTGGGGATCCCCAACTTTTTCCTGTACAGGGCCATATGGTAAATATCTTCAGCTTTGTGGGCCAGGCTGTCTCTGTCGTGACTATCAGCTTTGTAGCGTGAAAGCTGCTATAGACAGCACTTAAAGGAATGGGCATGGCCGTGTGCCAATAAAACTTTATTTACAAAAATGGGAAGCAGAGGGCCAGATTTGATCCTCAGGGCTATGGTTTGCTGACTCTGACCTAGATTCATCAATGTTACCATTTCGCCACAATTTGTTTCTCCTCTTCTCTCTGTTTGGATTTGCTCTACTGTTCAAGGGGCAGATTTCCTTATCCTTTGCCCCTTAAACCCTTTAGACATTTATCTCCCACAAGCCACGGTATTCTCTTCCACAGCCGCGGTGCAGTTTCTAAAGTCAGGAAATGTAAAAACCACAGACGCGACTATTCTCCCCAATCTGTGTTCCCAGCGCTCCCTCCCATTGTTGCTGTTTTTCCCCCGGTGCAGGGTCCAACCCAGGGCAGCACTCTGCATGCCACTGTCCCATCTCTTCAGTCTCCTTTACCTGGAGCACTTCCCGACCTTTCTCTGTTTTCCGAGCTGTGGACCTTTTGAAGCAGCCAGGCCAGCTGTTTTGTGGGAGGCCCCCTCTGCCCCCGCCATGCTGGGTTTGCCGGATGTCCCCTCATGCTTAGATTCTGGTCATGTGGCCCCCGCTTTCCTGGGAGAACAGCTGCCTGCGAAAAGCAAGAGCCATCCAGGTGGGGCCGCAGGGTAGGCACCTGGGAGCGGGCAGGAAGCTGACCCCTTCCTCTCCCGACACAGGCAGTACGTCCGGGACACCGTCGTGGGCAGCATGGGCCTGAAGGCCACCGGCCGGCTCTGCACCGTGGCCAAGTCAAGGGGGCTGCGGGCCTGCAGGTAAGCGGCCCCTCCCCATGCCCGGGACCCCAGGGGAGGCGGCCAGTGTCCCTGCTGACTCCCCCGCTCTCCGTACAGGGGGGAGCTGAGAGACACTATCCTGGACTGGGAAGACTCCCTGCCTGACCGGGACCTCACTCTGGCCGATGAGGCCAGCAGGTCTGACCCCCACCGAGCCCAGGGTGGGGTGGGTAGGGGAGGGGCAGAAACACAGCCAGCTGCAACCCCGGGGACATCAGGAAAGAGGTGGCCCACACCCTCTCTGGGCTTCGCTTCCCCCGTAACAATGGCAGCTCCTGTGTACTGAGCCCTCATACCCCCGGCCCCGGCCAGAGGCCTCACACACCATCCTCACCACAGCCCAGGGTGGGTGCTGCTCGGGGCCCATTTTACAGACGAGGAAACCGAGGCTGGAGCAAGCTGACACCTCCGTCCACACTGCCCAGCCAGGAAGTGACTGAGCCAGGTCTGGAACCCAGGGGTCCAAGTGGGGACATCAGCAGCTCCACTTCTGCCGACGGGGTGGGGTGGCTCCGGCAGAAGGGAAGCGGCGGGCAGGATTCAGAGCAGCTTGGAAACTGGGGCAAGCCGGCCCCCAGACAGAGATGGGCGCTGTGTGAGCCGGCCTCCCAGGGCTGGCCCCAGCGTATCAGCAGAGCAGTGAAGCCATGGCATTTGAGCAAGGGTGGGGTGGTGTGTGTGTTGGAGACGTCCCGCCCCCAGCCTCGTGGGGCAGGAGGAGGGCTACAGAGACCCTTGCCGAGGAGATCAGGCTAATCCCACCTCCTGGCCCCAGGAACGCGGACCTGTCCATCACGCTGGGCACCTCCCTGCAAATCCGGCCCAGCGGGAACCTGCCCCTCGCCACCAAACGCCACGGAGGCCGGCTGGTCATCGTCAACCTTCAGCCCACCAAGCACGTACGTGCTGGAGCCCACCCCTGACCCCTGACACCCCAGGCCCCCCCAAGCCTTCTCCCTCCGCCTGACCGGTCCCCGCCCCCCGCAGGACCGCCACGCAGACCTGCGTATCCACGGCTATGTAGATGAAGTCATGACCCGGCTCATGAAGCATCTGGGCCTGGAGATCCCGGCCTGGGACGGCCCCCGCGTGCTGGAGAGGGCGCTGCCACCCCTGCCCCGCCCGCCCACCCCCAAGCTGGAGCCCAAGGAGGAGGCCCCCGCCCAGCTCCACAGCCCAGCGCCCGCCAGCCCCAAGCAGGAGCCTGCAGCTGAGCCTGGTGCCCAGCACGACGGCTCCGGGCCCGCCAGCCCCAAAAGGGAGCGGCTGGACAGTCCTGCTCCCCGCAGGCCCCCCAAAAGAGTGAAGACCGAGGTGGTTCCCAGCTGACCAGGGGGCCTGGGGAGGGCGGGGCTGTTTGTAGAAACCATGGATTCTTTTTTTTTTTCTTACTGGTCTCACTTTGTTACTCGTCTCTGTCCTTGTGGGGAGACCTCAGGGCGCTGAGAGCTGGGCTCCAGGCCCCAGGGCAGACTTGCCCTCCATTGCACCTCCCTTTAGCTTGGGGCCTCTGGAGGGGGCCTGGGAAGGAGCAGCCCCCCTGGACTCTGACCTTGGAGCTGACACCCCCCCACCCCCTGTACCTGCTCCACCCCCAGGCTCCAGCCTCTGACTCAGGATGTTCCTGGGAGGTGTGGCCAGGCCCTCTGTGGTTTCCTCTGACCCCTGGGCCCTCACACTCCCCAACCCCTGCCTACCCCCAGACAGCCTTCACAGTCCCTCCAGGAGGGAAGGGAGGCAGGGCCATCATTTAGGAGCCAGACTTCATGGCAGGACAGACAATAGAGGCTCACACTGCCTTTGGGGCTGGAGGAGGAAGGGTGGGTCCACCTGGCTTCCTCCAGGCTTCCAGAAAAGCCTTCAATGCAATAAAAGAATTTCTTGCATCTGAGCCTGTGTTTGCCATCCACAACCTTGCCCTGGGTCCTAGTCCCTGGGGGCAGGGTTGTGTGGTCCCCTCACCCCCTGGGATGTGTGCCTCAGCAATCCAGGCCTGGGGGCGAAGGAGGGGGCCTTACCAGCTGCAGATATTTGCTGAGTGCTCAGTTCGTAATTCTCACTTGCGGGATTCTTTATTATGTGCCCTCTGCTACTAGGCTGTGAGCCCCTTGAGGAGAGAGGCCGCGTTTTTTTTATCTCAATTGC
The DNA here is from genome assembly GCF_963924675.1 of Phocoena phocoena. Classification (NCBI taxonomy): domain Eukaryota; kingdom Metazoa; phylum Chordata; class Mammalia; order Artiodactyla; family Phocoenidae; genus Phocoena; species Phocoena phocoena. Next base: position 170,240,767 of record NC_089221.1, read on the forward strand.
AACCCCTGGGCACCTGTGCAAAGCGGGCAGGGCCAGGGTGACGCGTTAAAGGAAGAGCGCAGATGCAGCTGGGGTCAGTCCTCTCCAGCTGCGACCTTGGGCAGGTCCCTTCATTCCCGACGCCTCAGTGCCCTCATCCATAAAACGAGCAGGGTGGGCAGCCTGGCCCCCCAGGAAGGCAACTGCCGCAGGCCTTCCGCGAATACCCTGGAAGGGTCGGGGGTGTGTGTGTGGGGTGCGGGCCAGAGCTACCTTGCCCTCCTGCTGCACCCTGCTCTCCGCCCGCTGCCGCTCTCCAAGGTGCTGAACACGCACCGGCACCTCTCTGGTCACCGCTCCAGCCTGGGGGTCAAGGGACCCCCTGCCTCACTCCTCTATCCTAGGCTGGCCTAGTCCCTCCTTCTGTGGGTTGGGGAGCTCCAGATTCTAATTCAGCCCCCACCCCACTCCACCTCCATGCCAGCCGTGTTCTCTCAAAATACTTTATTAAGGACCGTAGCAGTCTTAGAAAAAGGGAACAGCTGTGAGCCATGGTGGCCCCGAAGTTCAGAGCTCAGCCCGTGCTCCAGGGCCAGGGTCCCAGCAGACTTTGGCCGCTTCCTCCTCCCTGTGTTCCAGGGGGCAGGAAGGAGTCCCTGAGCGGGGAGTTACCGAGGCCTGGTGTATGCCTATCTCTCTGGGTCTGTGGATCAGTCTGTGTCTGTCTTCCTGTTTCCTTCTGCACCTGGGTCTGTGTATTTCTCAGGCTTTGTGGCCTTATGGTCTGTGTCTGAGCATCAGTTTCTGCATGGGCCTGGGTACCTGGGTCTGAAGCTGTGAGTCTGTGCGTCTCCATCCTGACACCATCGCCGGGGTCTCTCCCTCACCTCGGATCCCTGTGCCTGTCTCTGTCCACTGTAGCACACCTGACTAGAGGGGCCTGGGGGCACGTACCCCTGGTGCTCACAGCTCCCCCACTGCTACCTCCAGCCCCACGCGCCCTGGGCCAAGTGCTTGTTCAGGCCGGGCACAGTCTAGGAGGGCGGCCCGGTCCAGCTCCTTCATGGAGTTGCCCTGGACCAGGGTCCCATTGTCCAGATCCTCCGTCGAGTTGTCCGGAGCCGGCGGGTCCCGGGATCCCCATTCCCCCTGAGGGCTGCTTGGAGACCCTTCCTGAAGTGTGCCAGCCTTGGGCCCATGTCCTGGGGTTTCGGAGCCTGGCACGGTGTTGGGAGCCACACGGGATGCAGCATCATTGTGCAAAGTTCTGGAGAAAACTGAGCAAGGGTTGGGGGGTTGTGAGGGATGGCCTGGGGGGCTGGGTCCCTTCTTTCTTTTAGCCCCCAGCCTCAGGAAGCAGTTGCAAGGGGGCCTCCTCCCCCTCCCCCAGTGGCCCAGTATGGGGGCTGGGGATCCAAGGGGAGTGCGCCCACGGGGCAGCCCAGAGGGTTTTTGAGGGAGGAGCAACCCCCTGATCCACCTACCTCGTACAGGCACGAAGTCTCCGGGGCTCTCAGCTTTGTTGGAGGTGAAAGGGCTGATGGAGGGGAGGATGATGAGGGCGAAGGAGAAGAGCAGGACCTGGTGGAGATGGGGGCAGGGTCACCCCATCCCTCCCCCTCCCCTGAGCACACTCGTCTCATAGGCAGGGAAACTGAGGCCCAGAAGAATGGAGCACGCGTGAGCTAGGGCTCAGGGCCGGCTGTCCTCCTACTCACACTCACCTCCCCCACAGGACCCTCTGCCAAGGCTGACAAGCCCCTTGGAGCTGGGGGTCAGGACTCACCGCTATGCAGGTGCCCGTCTGAGCCGACTTGCTGGTGGACTGGACCACGATGGCCTGGAGTTTCTTCAGCTGCTCCAAGAGGGACCTTAGTGGAAACAGGAAGACTTGCTTGATCCCTACATAGCCTTGACCTGCCTCCCTGTGATTCATGGGGTCCCCCAGCCTGGCTGAAGTCTGAATCCCGTCCATCCTTCAAGGCCCCACTGCTCTTAAAAGTCCCAGAAGCTCCCTCAATAAATCACTGAACATCTCACCCACTTCTCTGCCACCCCACCTTCTCCATCCAGGTTGCCATTACTGCTCGCCTGGACACTGGCCCCAGCCTCTGGGCCCCCCAAGCTTCTCCTGCCTCCTCTAGAGTTCATGCTCCACACTTTTTCAAATGTGAGGCAACTTCTCCCAACTCTCGCAGAGTTCCCATCTCCCTCGGAAGTAAAAGCCCAAGTCCTCCCCGAGGCCCACAAGGCCTGGCACAGCCAGTCCCGTCCCCTCCCTGCCCTCCCCTCCTCCCTCTCTCCCCCTCGCTCACTGTGCTCCAGACACACAGCCCCTCACTGTTCCTCCTACTCACAAGCATTCCTGCCCCAGGGCCTCTGCACAGGCTGTACTCTCGGTACCAAGGACACTGTTCCCCTGCCCCATCCCCCACAGGTCTTTTTGTAGCTGCTTCTTTCTTAGCTGTTGGGTCTCATCTCAAATGTCACTTTATCTGACCTCCCTGCCTAAAATGGCACCCCCCTTACTCCCTAGCCCCTTCCCCCTAGTTTATTTTTCTTCCCAGTGGCTATCACTATTTGAATCATCTTTCATATATTTTTGTTTGTCTTGAGTCTGTTTCTCAGTAGACTGTGAGTCTTTAAGTGGAGGGGCTGGGTCTGTTTTGTTCACTGTTTGGGCCCCAGTGTCCAGAACTATGCCTGGCACAGAGTAGATGCTAAATAAAAATTGAGTAAGTAGGGCCACACAGTTTGATCTAGAAGTATGCCGATGTAGCAAATACTCAGTGGAAGCTACTTGGAAACAATGGCTCAAGAATTTTCCTCAGGTTAAATACAGGTTAGTAGAAAATAATACGACCTGGTTGGAAAGTTTAAACATAGCTACATTATAGCACAGAAAGAAAAGAACTAAAATTCCCTTCTAAATACCACCGTAAGAATCAATCAATTCCCTGGTGGCTCAGTGGTTAAGAATCCGCCTGCCAATGCAGGGGACACAAGTTCAAGCCCTGATCCGGGAAGATCCCACATGCCATAGAGCAACTAAGCCCGTGCACCACAACTACTGAGCCTGCGCTCTAGAGCCCACGAGCCACAACTACTGAGCCCACGTGCCACAACTACTGAAGCCCGTGCGCCTAGAGCCCATGCTCCACAGCAAGAGAAGCCACGTCAATGAGAAGCCTGCACACCACAACAAAGAGTAGCCTCCGCTCACCGCAACTAGAGAAAGCGCACGTGCAGCAACGAAGACCCAGCTCAGCCAAAAATAAATAAATAAAGTTATTAGGAAAAAAAATCAATCCTTCACTATTTTCAAACAGACGATTCTATGAAAGAATAAGGCACCAAGCACTGTCCACACAACATGAAGAATGTGCTGATAGGTTTTTAAAAAATAGATCAAGCTGTTTAAACTTCAAACAGGACATCACAGAAGATGGAAATTTAGCCTGTATTAACTCAGTTATGGAGGCAACACCGACCTTGTGACAAGATGAATGTATATATGCAGGGGGATAAAAGATTTAAGGTTTAAAAAACACCCAACAACTTGACAGCGGCATACATTTCTTCCCCAAAGCTGAATGAATGCAACAAAGTCCTCTCTGCCACCAGAGCAGACATCCAACAGTTCAAAATGTGAATCGGGAGGTTGACCACGACGGGGGGAGGAAATACCACCTCCTCCCATCACAACTAAAGTGTTAACACAAGCTATTTCACAAACACCTGTAATGGCATCATCCATGACACCCCCCCAAAAATTGACTAAGTAAATGCACCCACAGATGGAATCACCTGCAGTTATCCAGCATACCATACTCCTAGCCTTTAGCCATTCATATGCCATTTCCTCTACCGGCAGCGTCTTCCCTTTAGTGAACTCTTATACATCCTTCAAGGGCCCAAGTCCAAAACCCTTTTTCTCTGCAGGCTTCCCCCTTTCTAAGTGGAGCCCTTACCCCCTGCTCTGCCCTGCCATCACACAGCCTGTCCCCCCATGTCCACCTCTCCTGCAAGGGACTCTGGGGTCAGCTCCTCCTGTTCTCTGCCCCAGTTTGACCAATACTCACAGGTTCTGCTTCTCAAGATGCAAGACCTTCCTCTGAAGTTCCTGGTTCTGGGCAGTGCAGGCTGACATCCTGAAGAGGCAACATCACAGTGACATTCAGAATATGCCTGTCACCAACAGGTCAAACTAACATCTCTTTGTGAGGCCCCACTGTACAGGCAGGGAACCGAAGCCCAGAGAGGGGAAGTCATTCATCCAAAGTCACCCTGGCAAGTCTGTAACAAGGCCAGAAGTTGAACCCAGTTCTGCCTGGCTCCTAGGTACCATCTTTGCATTGGTGTGGGGGCTTTCTTCTGGTCTGAGCCCCCAGGATTGGAAATGGACCACCAAACTCAGGCAGTGATGCTTTGAGAAGATACAGTAGCATGGCAACTGAGTCCAAGGAGACCCAAGTTACAATCTTCACCCTCCCTGTGACCTTGAGGTGCTCTGCTGTCTGGCCTCAGTCCCCTCATCTGTAAAGTAGAGATACAGTTACCTAGTTCATAGAGCAGTTGGGCACTGATATGAAGTAAAGTTGATTAGGGGCTTAGCAGAGTACATTTGAGGAACAAGACAATGTGATCATTCCATCTAGGGTTTTGGGGTCCAGTCCGGGAACCCCACCTTTCCCATCTGCATCCATCTGTTAATGCCGTCTTTGCCCAGACCACTCAGATGTAGAATTAAAACACTCAAATCATCAGTCCAGTGGTTAAAACTTCACCTTCCAGTGCAGGGGATGTAGGTTCAATCCCTGGTTGGGAGCTAGGATCCCATATGCCTTGAAGCAAAAAAAAAAAAAAAAAACCAACCAAAACATAAAACAGAAGCAATATTGTAGTAAATTCAATAAAAACTTTTAAAATGGTCCACATCGAAAAATCTTAAAAAAACCCAAAACACTCAAATCATGGCATGAGGATATGCTAGTCCTCATATCACAACCAGGGAAGAGAATAAATTCTCCCACTAAAAGGCCCTCCTTCTAAATAACTCATAGGATAAAGAAAAATCCACTGTGTAAATTAAGAAAGACCTAGGGACCAAATGGTAATGACAATGGTACAAACGAAAATGTATGAGATGCAGATAAAGCAGTGCTGAGAGAAAAATGTATAACTATTTCTCTTTTTCTTTTTTTTTTTGGCCCCTCAGCATGCGGGATCTTAGTTCTCTGACTAGGGATCAAACCTGTGCCCTGCTGCAGTGGAAGCATGGAGTCTTAACCACTGGACCACCAGGGAAGTCCCCCCAAATGTATAACCTTATTACAGCTCAACCAGCTGAACATACACATTTAACAGTTAGCAAAAGAACAACAGAATAGATCTTCCCCACCAAAAGCAAAACAAAACACAACTAAAGACACAATAAAGCTAAGAGTAGAAATAAAGGAACTAGAATACAAAAAGACAACTGGGAGGAAAAGCCAGAAATTCATTCTTTGAAAAGAATAATAAAACAGACAAACTTCTGGCAAGATTGATCAAGATAAAAAACAAGAGAAGGCACAAATACACATGAGTAATTAAAAAGGGCACAACTATAAATTATTCAGAACTTAAAAAAATAATAGGAGAGAACTATGAACAATTTTATGTCAGTAAATTTGAAATGGACAACTTCCCAGAAGAATATGACATCTCAGAATTGACTAGAAAAGAAATAGAAAACCCAAATCTGTAACACTTAATTAAATCACTTTTGGTTTAAAAAGTGAGCAAGCTAAGTTTTTAGGTTTCTATTAAAGAATAAAGAGGAGCCCGTCCCTCAGTAGCCTAAATGAGTTGAGGGAGGCGACTGGATGAGATTGGGGTGCACAGTTCTTTTTCTTTTTTAATATTTATTTATTTACTTATTTAGCTACGCCAGGTCTTAGTTGCGGCACGTGGATCTTTGTTGTGGCATGTGGGATCTATTTCCTTGACCAGGGATCGAACCTGGGCCCCCTGCATTGGGAACGTGTTGTCTTAGCCACTGGACTACCAGGGAAGTCCTGGGGTGCACAGTTCTTTTTTTTTTTAATTAATTGATTTATTTATTTTTGGTTGCATTGTGTCTTTGTTGCTGCGCATGGGTTTTCTCGAGTTGTGTCAGGTGGAGGCTACTCTTCGTTGTGGTGCACAGGTTTCTCATCGTAGTGGCTTCTTTTGTTGCGGAGCACGGGCTCTAGGCACGCAGGCTTCAGTAGTTGTGGCCCGTGGGCTCCATAGTTGTGGCTCACAAGCTCTAGAGCGCAGGCTCAGTAGTTGTGGTGCACGGGCTTAGCTGCTTCGTGGCATGTGGGATCTTCCCGGACCAGGGCTTGAATCTGTGTCTCCTGCATTGGCAGGTGGATTCTTAACCACTGCGCCAACAGGGAAGTCCCGGGTGCACAGTTCTTAAGTTGAGGAAATTCTGCCTTTCTTCTCCCCCACCAAAGGAAGCCATGACAGCTCTGAGGATCAGTGATGCTCAGCAAGGGAAGTAAATGTCCCATCTTCAGGCAAAGAGCCAGGACAAGATGGATGATACCTTCTCCCTTCTTGGCACAACATCTTCTAGGGGATTAAGGGGCCTCGAACCTGAGCCCTGTACCACCTTACTAGGCATTTTTCCATCCTTGCAACTCACGTGAAAAATCGTCTCTCCCAGAGAAGGAAGCAACTCTAATTTTGTCAGATCCTGAAAACTGTGACCTTAGCTCCATTGCATCCCTCTCTCAGGCCTCAGTTTCCCCCTTAAGTGTGGTGTCCCGGGACCCCAGCCTTACCGAGTTTCCAGGCCATCAATATATTCCTTCTTCTTTTTCCGGCTTTCTTGGGCTGACTGTTTGTTCCGAATTTTCCGGCGGATTTTCTTCAGCACTCGCTCCTCATACTGCAGAGTGACATGGGGAGCAGACTGAGGCAGTCTGGACGGTCCGCTCTCTTGTCCAGACCCCACAACTTCACCCCATTATCCTCCCAAGGGAGCCATCCCAGACTCAGGGACTTGAGGGCAGACCCATGATGACTTGAAGACCAGATTTTCTGCCACGAAATTCTTGCAGAATCTCTAGAGGGGTCCTGGGTTCTGAAGGTTTTCCCAGCTCCCAAACCCAGTCCCGAATTGGCAACTGGATTTTGTGCACTGGTGCAATCCCGCCATCTTCTGGCCATCTGTGGGAACAGCGCCTTTCCCGAGGCCAGTTATCAAGACTAAGAGAGGTCTTCCAATTGGAAAAGCAAACTAAGATACTGATATTGAGTGAACAGGCTGGGTGGAGACTGCGGCCAGCTAGAAAGCCCCACTGCGGTGGCTTTGAGGATGATTTTTCTGGCTCTGGTGACAGACACGTCCTAACATTCTAGTGTGGGAGACCCAAAGGTGAGACTCATGGGCAAGTAGCTGCAGGAAAGGGGGCGAGCTCCAGAGCCAGGGGTCCCACTGACTCACCTTGGTGAGGGGAAGCTGGGTGGGCAGGGTGATGCCTTCTTTGGCCAACAGCTTCTTCTCGTCCTCTGTCAGCACCAGCTCCTGGCTGTGCTCGGTCCCAAGGCGCAACAGGTTGGGGGCTGCCAGGTGATGTTGCTGTGGGGAAACCAGCAGAATTGCTTTGAGGGCAGGGAGAGTGACCGCCTCTGGGAAATGAAAGAGGCATCAGGTCTGAGAAACAATCGATCCATCTGCTGTAGAGTCCCCACTGGCACTAGGGCTCCAAAGAACCAGCACACAGCCCTCTGACCCAGCAATTCCACTTCCAGGAATTGCTCTTTAGATACAAGTTTTTCATTTGTTTCACAAGTAGTCATTAGACAGCTATGTATTTAGCACCTACTACATGCCAGGCACTTCTCTGGGCTCTGAACATTCCTTGCAGTGCATTCTGCAACAGCAAAGGGAAAATCCAACACACAAGGCACAGGTTAAGTGAGCCTCCAGGAAATGGGGGTGAGGGGTGTTTCTCCCTGTCTACTTGTTTGTACCTTTGGAACTTGGACTATGTGAATGCATTTGCCTATTCAAATTTTTTAAAATTAAATTTAAATTATGAAATAGAAACATTGAAAATGAAAGAATCGGGTCATCAGAGAGCCAAGTATTAGGAATGTCACACCATGGAATGGGAGGCTCAGGAATAAAGGTTGGAGATTGGGGCAGCCTGACATTCGCTGGATCAAATTCCACTCCCTAGAATTCCAGGCCATGGATCAGCCCAACCATTTTCTCTCCAGGATCCAAGCCTCAGTATGTTCATCTGCCAAATGGGGATAAGGCCTTCCACTTCCCAACGCTGTTCACACACAGAACAACGGTATTAAACTTGACACATTTACAAAAGCCAGTTAGTATTTCCAGAACAGTCACTCACCTTTCCTATCTTTCAAGACCTGCTGAAGTTCTGCCTCCTCCAGGAAGCCTTCCTGGACCTGCAATGCCCCTCCAGCCTCTCCCCCTCATGGGTACACTTCCATGAGCAGTCAGTTGTCCCCTTTTGACCATGAGGTCCCCAGAGGCTGAGCACACAGCTGGTGCTCACCGCGCATCTCTCAAGTCAAGAGGGGTGTTCTGCCCTTTCTTAGAGGTTGTCAGGACAACTTTGGGCATCAGGCAAATTAGAGTTCAAATTCTGACTCGGCCACTTTCTTGCCGTGTGACTTTGGGTTTGTGGCTTAACCTCTCTGGGCATTGGCTTTCTCATCTGAGAAATGGAGGTACTGATTGGGTTCTCAGGTCTGGTTTACCTGTAGTCGAACCCCAGGGCAAGATAGACAGCCCTCAGTCAGCGTGCAATGGGCGCAGTAGGCCCAATGGGCCAGCCCAGGGATTAAGCCTGCAGCACCTGTGTGACTTAGGTCAAATTACTGGACCTCTCTGTGCCCATTTCCTCAAATGTAGAATTAAGATAAGAGCCCCAGTTTTCAGGGTTGCTGTGAATTAAAAGATGATACATTAAGAGCATTTAGAAGAGTGCCTGGCCTATAGTAGATGCTTGGTAAGTTTTAGCCCTTTTTTTTTTTTTTTTAATACTACTACTATAGTAGAAAGTATCCCAGCCCAGGAGACAGAGAACTCAGGACTGGGACCCACTGACTTACTCTGGGTGTAAGTCAGAGTAAGTGACTTGGACTTACCTTGGACAACTATCAGCCCCTGTCTGTGACTGTCTTCCAGTCTCCAAAATGGGGGTATTGGGGCCCCATGAACCCCAGTGCCCTCCCACCTCTGATGCGCCAGGGGTCGGGTGGGGACTGCTCACCAAGTCCCCGCCACTGCCAGAGAGGAGGAGGTCTTTCACTGTGAGGTTGCAGTGTGGGGGTGAGTTGGCCAGCTCAGCCTGCTCCCCGGCGTACAGGCCTGGGCTCCACATTTCTGACAGGGCAGATGGGGACAGAGAAAGGGAGGGAGTCAGGCGGGGGACCCCTGAGCTCCCAGCTTCTACTTCCCTCCTCCAGCAAAGCTCCCAGAATTGACCCCAATGTGCTAGGGATTTGTAGCACAGCTTGGGGCCCCAAGACCTGGTGCCTCAGTCTCCCTTCCACCATAAGATGGGAACCCAGATTCATCAGGACATTGTCAGGGACCCACTGTCAACCTGGGAGGGAGGAGCTGTTATTGCCCAGGATTATAGGCTGGATCTGCAGCTGGCCTGGCCTTATCTCTCCCTTGGGGAAAGGACCAGGTCTGATTCACCTGTGGTTCCCTCCCACCAGGTACCTGGCAAACTGTAGGTGAGCTGCTCTGGAGAGCGCAGACTTCAGAGTCAAATAGCCCTTTGCTCTAATCCCGACTAGGTGGAGCTGTGTGACCTTGGGCAAGGGACTAAACCTCTCTGAGCCTTAGTTTTGTCAAGTCTCCAAAGGGACAAATAAGCGTTCCCATACCATCGCAATGCTCAAGAGACAAAGGATACCCTGTTGGCGGTGGCTTCTGCATCAGGCCTTTCTCCAGGTCCAAGGGGAACACCCCAAGGCCTGGGATCCCGTGACCTCACACACTTTCATTGAGTGTCTACTATGATCCAGGCACGGAAGGTACAAAAATGAGGTTGCCAGCATGATGCTTGCAGAAGGAACCAGCCTGCCAGGGGCGCATCTCACCTTTGCGGCTCTGACTCAATTCTTAACCACCTGGAAAATGGGCCCATGACAGACAGCAACCCAATACCCATCTCAAAAGGTGGGTTTGCATGGGCTTCCCTGGTGGCGCAGTGGTTGAGAGTCCACCTGCCAACGCAGGGGACACGGGTTCGTGCCCCGGTCCGGGAAGATCCCACATGCCGCGGAGCGGCTGGGCCCGTGAGCCATGGCCGCTGAGCCTGCGCGTCCGGAGCCTGTGCTCCGCAATGGGAGAGGCCACAACAGTGAGAGGCCTGCGTACCGAAAATGGGTTTGCGTGTACAGTGCCTGGGAGAAGGTGAGGGTAGTTGGCAAAGACTCAGGACTCACCCAGGTCTATAGCAACGGAAGCCTCAAGCCCTTGGGCCACTGGCCCAAGGTTCCTGGTGGGGCAGGCAGGGCCAGTATGGTAGGAGGGGCAGGGCCCCTTGCCAGACTCTGCGCTATGGCAGCTGGCCTGGGTGGCAGCCACCCCACTGTGTGGAGGGGTGTCCTGGGGGTCGGAGGGCAGATCTTCTGAGATGCCACTGTCACTGGCCGCAGGAGACCAGCTCGGGGAGCTGGGCACTGATTCTCCAGAACCCAGGATGGAGTTGAGGAAATCATCAGAGTTCGGGCCTGGCAGGACCTGTTGGGACAGAGAGGGATGGTGGGAATTAGGAGGCCTATGTTTCGGTTTGGATAGCTGTGTGTCTCTGGGCAAGCCACTGACCCTCTCTGGGCCTCACGTGTCCTTTCTGTAAGATGGAAAGAGCTAACGCTCCTTGCCCCCAGTGTTGTTGGAGCCTGAACACAGTCATGTAGCACAGGAACAACATCCAACCGTGTCGAGGCACAGGCCCCAAGTTTAAGTCTGGACCCAACTCCAAACTGTTGTGTGACCCAGGACAAGTTACCACCCCTCTCTGGGCCTCGCTTTTCCCCACCTATAAGGAGGTGATGGCATCTGCCCCTTAGGTCGCTGAGAGGTTCCATACAATAACGTGCTTTGCTAAAATCTCACACATGAGCAATAAACGCACAGAGCTGAGTGGGGTCCTGGCTCTGGCCCTGGGGTAAATGCAGCGGGTTATCACCTGGTCCTCAACGTGGCCCCAGTCCTCGCCCAGCTCTATGTGTCTCAGGATGCCGTCTTGCCGGTCAAACAGGAGATCCAAGAGTTCCAGGCTGTCGGTAGGGCACGTGAGACTGGTGGAGGAAGCCATCTGGGGCAAGGAGGGGACATTTGTGAGGGTCACGCAGCCCTTCTCCTCCCCACCACCCATCTGCACACCACCCTGAGGTCCATCCTGCTCCAGTTCCATCCCGGCTCCAGCCCCAAGGTCGGGCCTGCTGCTCCTGCTTGCTGGACTTCTGTCTCCAAATCTGTGTTTTGGGGCCAACCCAGAGACTCCCGGGGCCTGACAGCCAATTTCTTTAAAAAGTGGTAGACAGATGCCCCCGTGGGGATGATCAGCCGATGGAACTAGCCCTCTCCTGCACTCCCATGCTGCCCAAATTCCCCCCTTCTGGAAGGTGGGGGGACCAGGAAGAAAGACCAGGAGCAGCCCCAGAATGGAGACACAATTTTGGTCGTTGCATTCTCCCTCTGGGCCTCAGTCTTCTCATCTGTAAAATGGGATGTGAGGTTCCTGCCAACCCTGGGAGCTTGGGGAAGGTTCCTGGCATAAACCCTCCCTCACCTGGAGACCAGTGCAGGGCTCACCTTTCCAACTGCTAAATCCCCATTCATGAGCCTGGCCAGCTCTTTCTCCAGCCACTTCTGTGTCTGCTGCGAAGTGGGGGCTCACCCCACCACCAGGGCTCCCAGGCTCAGCCGGCTCTTCTCTGTGGCTCTGTCACCACCCCTAAAAGATGCTGAAATAGTCCTGGGGAGCTCCTAGCCCACCCCCAGGTGCTGATTGGGGAACAGGCAAGACAGACAGGGTTAAGGGCCAGTGACACGGGGGCAGGCTAGGGGGAGGGGAGGGAAGACCGTTATCTCAGATGTTTCGTACTTTTCCAGCCGGCAGTGGGCAAAGGCCAAAGTCTGGGGAGCCGCGGCTCTCGCATGACCTCTCCCCTACTTTCAGAGACTGTTTCTTGTCATAATCCCTGGATGTCGGCTCCAGGAGAGCCCAGGGCCCCTGGCTGGGTCCTGTCCACTCTCAGAACAGAACCAAGAAGAACTGCCCAGGCCTCCGCTAGAGCCCTTCCCTCTGCCAAGAGCCCCCTTCCCTCATTGGAGCTGGCAACCCCCAACCCCCTGCCCGCAAGCAAGCTCTCCACGGCCAAACCAGAACAATCGATTCCTTCTAGAATCTTCTATCATTCATTTAGTCTCAATAAATATTCATTGAGCCAAACTTATTCCCTCCTCAGGGCCTTTGCACTAGCTGTTCCCTCTGCTTGGAACTCCTATCCCCTCCACCCCGAATCTATCACTGCGTTCACATATTTGGGAATGTCTTCTATCTGTGGATCTCAGCCCAGACAGCTGAGAGGCCGTCTCTGACCTCTCACCAGAGAGGAGCCCTCACCCTGTACCTCTTTATCACATCACTGGTTTCACTGAAATCCTCAGTATTTGAAATTTTCTTGTTTACTTGCCTGTATTCTTCCCTCATTCCTCCCCTGCCTCTTCATGTGAGTGACTTCGGGGCTCTTTTGTTCTCAGCTGGGTCCCCAGTGTCTAGGAAGTGCCCAGCACACAGGAGGTGCTCAGTCAACTCTTACTCATTGGGCACCTCCTGTGTGCCAAGCACTATTTAAGGCCCTGGGGATAAGGCAGTGGATGAGCTAGACCATAAATGCATAAACACACCAGAAAACTGACAAATGGGCAAATGCTACCAAGAAACTAAATGTCATCATGTAAAGGGCAACAGAGGGCTGGCAAAGGCTTCTTTTTAGAGGTGACATTTAGGGACTTTGCTGGTGGTCCATCTGTTAAGACTCCACGTTTCCAATGCAGGGGACGCGGGTTCAATCCCTGGTCGGGGAACTAAGATCTCACATGCCATGTGGCATGGCCAAAAAAAAAAAAGGTGACATTTAAGTACAGTCCTGAATAATGAGAAAGAGCCAGCCACTGGGAGATCTAGTGGAAGGGTGTTTCAGGCCAAGGAACAGCATGTGCAAAGGTCCTGGGGCAGGATGGGGCCTGGCGTGTTGGAGGAACAGCCAGGAGGCCCATGTGGATGGAGCAGAGTGAGAGAGGGAGGAGGGGAGGGCAGGGAGGGGACGGGGCAGGTCGTGCAGGGCCTTGCAGTCTGTGGCAAGGAGTTTGGTTTATATGAAATACAGCAGGAAGCTGTTGGAGATTAGTGAATGGATGACGAACCTTCTGTGTGCCGGGCACGATGGTAGGTGCTAAGTTTACACAGTAACTCAGACACCCTCCTTGCTCTCAAGAAGTTCACATCCTGGCGTACATTTCTCCCTGGACCAGCCATTATTTATTCATGCATCAAAAATTTAAGGACGACCTATTATGTGCTGCGCCAGAGTGGTTCTTTTATCTGACAGTAACATCTGTGGTTGTCACAACTGGGGGTGCTCCAGGCGTGGAATGAGTGAGGGTCAGGAATGCTGCTCCACACCTCACAATGCCTGGAACGGCCCCACACAGAGTAAGCCTGGCCCGGATGTCAGCAGTGCCTGGCGGGAGAATCCCTGCATTACAGTAACTGTCCCCCTCTGGATGGGGGACATTATCTCATTCTTGACCTCTGCATCTCTTATTTCCTTTTTAACCACTCTGTGTTGGATTTGTGTGTGTGTGTGTTGGATTTTTTTAAGGGGTTTGTTTGGTTTGGTTTGGCCTTCCTAGTCATAATATTTATTCAGCCTTTGCTGTGGAGGCTCCTTTCCAGGGCAGTGTCAGCAGGTGGAGAAAGTAGGTGAAGTTTGACTTCTGGGCTTGTCTCTGCCTCCCCCTCACTCCCATTTATGACTCTGAGGAGCCCCGGTGCCCTTGACATAGAACTTCCTCCTCTTCTTATCAAAACCTGCCAGAATCATGGATCTGGTATTACTCATTTACACCTTCACGTAGATTTAGACCCCATAGTCCACCTCCCCAGGATATTTGTACTTTTTTGTAATTTTATAATCATGGGCTTTGGAAGGCTTTTATGTGTCCTAATGAAGAGACGTCTGAAAAGGTAGGATAAAGATAAGCGTTTGAGGGACAAGAGGACTTTCTGATGCCCTTGGAATCCTATGACCTAATTTACTGGACATGACCACATGCTTCAAAGCGATGCTAAGTTGGAATCTAAAGTAAAATTCCCACAATAGATTCTACCAATGTGTTTAAGCACGAAACATGGGACTTCCCTGGTGGCGCAGTGGTTAAGAATCCGCCTGCCAATGCAGAGGACACGGGTTCGAGCCCTGGTCCAGGAAGATCCCACATGTCGTGGAGCAACTAAGCCCGTGCGCCACACCTACTGAGCCTGCACCACACCTACTAAAGCCCACACGCCTAGAGCCTGTGCTCCACAAGAAGAGAAGCCACTGCAATGAGAAGCCCGCGCACCGCAACGAAGAGCAGTCCCTGCTCGCCACAACTAGAGAAAGCCCGCGCACAGCAATGAAGACCCAATGCAGCCAAAAATTAATTAATTATTTTAAAAGTATGAAACATAACACAAGAGGATGCTGTGTTGATTGAGGAGTACTGTGTTAATAAACAGATTTGCGGAACTTGTCAGAGCCTTTACAACACTCTGTAACACCCTTGGAAGGGACAGAGTTTGTAGCATTTCTTAAACATAATTGCATAGGTGTGAGCTTTGTTTTTAAGTTGCACTTCATTGATACTGAACCATTTCTGATATATGAAAACGTTTAAAGATACCCACTAGACTGACTGCAATACAAAAGACATCAGTTGTTGGCGGAAAATCTGGGGCAACTGGAACTCTCACCCACTGTTTGTGGGAACCAAAAGGGTCCAACCACTTGGGGAAACTTTGGACAATTGGGAAATCTCTTATAAAGTTAAACATGCATTTACCATATGACTTAGCAATTTTATTCCTGGGTATTTAGCTAAGAGAAATATAAATATATGTTCACAGAAGGACTTGTACATGAATGTTCACAGCAGCCTGATTCATAATTGTCCTGAACTGTAAACAACTCAAATACCCAACAATAGGGGAGTGGATAAACAAACTGGTAT
Organism: Phocoena phocoena; assembly: GCF_963924675.1. Taxonomy (NCBI): domain Eukaryota; kingdom Metazoa; phylum Chordata; class Mammalia; order Artiodactyla; family Phocoenidae; genus Phocoena; species Phocoena phocoena. Next base: position 170,256,059 of record NC_089221.1, read on the forward strand.
ATCCATACAACACAACTGCACTCAGCCATAAAAAGGAATAAATTACTGATACATTCAACAGCATGGATGAATCTCAAATGTATTGTGATAAAAGAAGCCAGACACAAAAGAAGACTGTAGGATCCCACTTATATGACACCCAGAGAAGAGGCAAAAGTAATTCTTGGTGATAAAAAGTGGTTGCCTGAAGTAGAGTGGGCAATTGAGTGGACAGGGGCATGAAGGAACTTTCTAGGGTGGAGAAAATATTCCATATCTTATTTTTAATGGTGTTTACATGATTGTCTAGAATTGTCAAAACTCAGCCAATTGAACACACCTAAGACCTGTGCATCATTACTGTAAATTAATTCTACCTCAATAAAAAACATACTAAATACATAATGAACAACCACGTACATAATGCGTTTAGGAAAACATTAGAAACAACCAAAATATCTGTCAATAGGGGATTGATTAATAGAGTCTGATGTGTTAACACAATGGAATATTATGTAGCTGTGAAACAGAATGAGGGTTCTCTTTATGTACTGATATGGGACAATATTGAAAATATATGGTTATTTCAGTGTTTCTCAACATTTTTTTTATTCTGGCCCTCCCACAAGGAGTCTTTGAAAACATTTTCCTAACTGATCCCCCATGAAACTGTAAATCCACATGTATTCTATATACATGCTTGTGTACCATATGTATATCTGTGCTTTATACAGTAAAAGAGTAAGATTTTTTTTCACCCCCTAAGAACTAGTTTTCACAACCCCCTTGAAGATAATATCTTTCCCATTGAGAATGCACTGGTTAAGTAAAAATTAAGGTGCACAAGATACTGTCTCTGTGTGACAAAAGGAAAAATGAATGTGTATACATGTTTCTTATATATTTATAGAATATCTCTGGAATGAGACACAAGAATCTGGTAACGGTGGTAACCCTCAGGGCTGGGAGCTGGGAGGTGGGATAGAGAAGAAGGAGGGCTTTTCCCTGCATAATCATTTATTTTGGAATTCTCAGCCATGTGCCCGATGTACATATTCCAGACAAAGAAATGCAATTTAACTTTAAAAAAAAAAAAAGAAATAGGGGCTTCCCTGGTGGTGCAGTGGTTGAGAGTCCACCTGCCGACGCAGGGGACACGGGTTCGTGCCCTGGTCTGGTAAGATCCCACATGCTGCGGAGATGCTGGGCCCGTAAGCCACAGCCGCTGAGCCTGCACGTCCGGAGCCTGTGCTCCGCAACGGGAGAGGCCACAACAGTGAGAGGCCCGTGTACCGCAAAAAAATAAATAAATAAAACAATACAAATAAAATGAAAAACATACCTTTTCCATAGTTTCCCAAGTTTTCTAATACAAGCGCACCTTGTGTTAGAGTTAGTGTTTAGGAGCTGCCCCCTCTACAAAAGTAAATTGATCCACCTTGGGTCCCCAAAGTCCAGCATTCCCACTGCCTTGCCTGTAACATTCCTTAAATAAGGTGATGCCTCCCTTTCATCATTATTGCTTTATTCTGATGTGAACACTACCATATCAATAATTGCCAACCAGGTCCTGCCAGGAGGCAGTCTCCCTATACCTGTGCTTTTCTCACAGATCCCTCTTCCTTTCCATCTCTGAAGTTACCTCAGGGAAAATGTGCTCGAAGCACTTTGAGCTAATTCCAACTGCAGTGCGAATGACTGACATCAGGCACATAGATTCCTTTGCTTGGGAGCATTTACATTTTCTTATGGAGCCTTAAGGCATTATAACTCAAAGATTAGTTCTTAGCATTTCTCCCCAGGGCAAAAATCACCCCCTCTCAGATGTTACTTAGATATAACTAGACCTAGGTAAAATGTGAATGACTGATTTTGGGTGAATATATTATTTTTCTTGGGAACATTTACATTTCCTCATGGAGCCTGAAGGAACTGTAGCCCAGATCTATATTAGCTCTTATCTTTTCGCCCAGGGCAAATAACTTCCCTCTGTGGGTTTCAGATGTACTCAAGTGGTAAGATGTTCAAAAGCCACTGGGTTCTATGTGAAACACCATGAAATTATGATATTCAGTCTCACACCCTTAAACATACAAGATTCCTATCTATAAAATCCCAGCATTTAGTTTAGGGCACATAGAAACTGCTTCCTGAATCTTTACTGACTGGAGATTGCATACTGTACTAGATTCTAGCTCAGACAAGTGGTAGTTAAAAGTCAGAAAAGACTGAAAAAAATTCAAATGAGAAAACTCTTAAAATTGAGAAAATTCTAACCATTTCCTCTGCAGCTTGGGGACAGTTCTTTAGGAGGTAGTATGATTCAGTGGCTAAGAAGAACTCAGGGTTTGGAGACAGACGGACGTGTGTGTGAACTCTACCTCCACTCCTCACAGATATTACAGATATTACGTTAGACCCTGGGAAGTCACTTCACTCCAGAACTCCCCTTTCCACTCTATAGCACTCTCGGGGTGCTGAGCTGTAGGAGTGTAGATTTGGGGCTGTTGGCCATCATTACCCCATGATGGGAGAAGCTATCTGAGAATGAAGCCCACCCAGAATACAGCAGAGCAGACAGAGAGCAATCAATCCCTGACAACATGGTCTGAAGTCCTGGACTCAGCCATACCTGAAATCCACTCCTTGGCTTCAGAAACATGGCAGTGATGTGAGCCAGTGACTTCCCCTTTTGGTTTAAAATTTTTGAGCTGGAGTTTCTGACCCTTTGCACTGAACAAACAAACATCAAAACAAACAAACAAAAAAACTATTTACTTTCCTTGATTAATCCTGTCCACAGAGCTGTCTCCCCCCTGCCCCAAACTTCACATTTGAATGTAGATTATAGAGATTAACACTTAACACACTCTCCTTAGGTATTTGTTGATTGGTCCTGCCTGTCTGTATTGTCTTTTCAAAACTAGACTGAGTCCCTTGAAGGTTGAAGGCGGGTCTGTTCATCTCCCTTGACACTACTCAGGGCAAGGTGGATGCTCAAGAATGTCTGGCCAGTTCTGAATTTGCCAAAATGGTCCTCGCCTATTCACATATCATTGCTTTCCTTCCCCCTTACTTTTTGGCTATCAAATGCTCATAACTGAATCTCTTATACTCTAATCTGATGGCATGATATTAGCATTGGTTTGCACCAAGACCCTGTGTAAATTTTTTTAATTAAAAAAATATATAATTTTTGGACTTCCTTGGCAGTCCAGTGGTTAAGACTCTGTGCTTCCACTGCAGGGGGGCACAGGTTCGACCCCTGGTTGGGGAACTAAGATCCCGCATACCACATGGCACGGCCAAAAAAAAAAAGAATATTCCAGAACTCCAGAAATCCCTTTTCAGGAGTTACCCCTCCCCCCATGGAGCTAACCACTGTTCTGAATTCCGTGGCATTATTTTTTGGCTCTCACTACTTCCTGTGTATCTGTCACCCTCCTCCTTCCCTCAGCTCCCACACTCTTGTGTTTCTGTTTATCTTCCAGTGGGCTTTGCACATGTTTATTACAATCCATCAGCAAGTCTTGATAGCTCTGCCTTCAAAACACGTTCATTCTTTGTCTGCTCCATTTCTACTGTCCTGGTCCAGCCCCATCCTCACTGGGCTGGACCAGTGCACTCTCCCCCTTCTCCTCCTCCTGGCTTCCATGCTTGCCCCCATAGTCTGCTTTCCTTATTAGGACTCAAAAAGCCCTCTCCCTCATTACCTTTGCACCACCTTCCACTGCTTTTCCTCTCTCTCCCTCCACACTGGACTCATGTCACCAGGCACGGTCCTCCCTCAGCGCCTCTGCACTTGCTCTCCTATCCCCTTTCCTAGATCTCCCTGTGGCTGGCTCCTTTCACCTTTAAATGGCTGCTCGAATTCACCTCCTCCATGAAGCTCTCCATGACTACCTTCTTTAAAACCAGTCTCCATCCCCATCTCGATTTATGTTTCTTCATAGAAACTTACTGTCACCCGACACTATATATTTTGTTCATTTATCACAGTGTACATTCATTCAACAAACATTTATGGATTGTCTATTCTGTGCCAGGCAGAGGGACACATCCTAGGGAATGTCAATATTCATTCATTATTTCAGTCTACAAAAGTGTCTTTTACTCCTTCTATACATCAACATTGATCCAGGTGCTTAACAAGTCAGAGATAGGAAAGGTTGTGGGGTGGAGTACCATAAAGTCTCTAGCTAGAATTCACCTGCAAAATAGGGACAATCATTAGGACAAGACCTACTGTGTGCAGTATCCCTAGTGCCTGGAACTGTGCCTGGTATGCAGTAGCTGCCCAATCAATACTTGTAGAAGGAACAACTGAACATGTATAAATATAATCATGGAGTTTAGCGCCTGGCTGACAAACTACAGTCTATGGGCCAATTCTGGCCCCTTACTTGTTTTTATAAATAAAACTTTGTTGGCACATGGTCACTCCCACTAGTTTACATATTGTTTACAGTTGCTGTCACACAGTTGCATAGTCTTGACAGAGACACTTTGGCCCACAAAGCTGAAAATATTTACTATCTGGCCCTTTTCAGGAAACATTTTCTGTAATCCCCAGGTTCTGTGGATTAGACTTGCTCAGCCCAACAGCAGGATTAAGTCCACATGTGGTTACTGAGCACTTGAAGTATAAAAAGTGTGACTGAGGAACTGGATTTTAACTTTTATTTAATTTCTATTCATTTAAATTTTAAAAATTGATACTTAATTCAGTTAACAGACAACTTTTGAGTATATATGGAACAAGTTGCATATGTGAATCTACATTTTTACTGTAAATTTTCTGAACTCTATAAATACAGATCGAGGATTTCTGATGAAAACTGAGCACCCACATTGAGATGGGTTGTATGTGTGAAATACACATTGGATATCCAAGACTTAGCATGAAAAAAAGTGAAATACTGCGTTCATAACTGTGACATTGACTGCACGCTGAAATGATAACAGTTTGGGTTTATGAATTCAGTCATTTAGATTGACAAAAATTTATTATTAATACGAAACTTCATTTTGCTCTGTACTTTTCTGATGTAACTGCTAAAAACTTTAAAGTGAGAATATTTCCATGGAACTGGCTGGGGTAGAACAGGGCCTGGGTTCGAATCCTGCCTCTACCACTTGTAACTGTGGGCAAATAACTTTGCTCCTCTTGACTCATTTTCTTTATCTGTAAAATGGGGGATAAAGACCCTGCTTCACCGGGTTCTTGGGGGTTTGATCCATTATAACATGTGGAGTGCTCAGAAGGGACGCCCACACAGCCAGGTCTCAAACTCTGGCCGTTTTTAGGGTAATTACTATTATTACTAGTATATGAATCTGTAAGAAACACGCCAGGCTCAGCTTCCGAGGTGCTCGAAGGGCAGATGTCTGCTTGTCATTTTCCGGCCCCCTCAGCCCTTTGGCCTCAGCACAAGTCTGGCCCTAATGACAGTCCCCATTCTGCACAGGAGGACAGAGGGGCTAATAAGGGGTTATGATTCACCATGGCCACTCCATGAGTCAGCCACCATTGAGACAACGCCCAGGTCCCCTGCCCCAGATGGGGACATGTCCCTCGGCACCATGTCACCTCCACATTCCTTTGGCTGCTTGCCAGAGGGTCCTTTCTACTTCTCCCTTTAGGTCAGTTTTGGGGGAAAGAGGTGAGGGGGTCTGGGAGCACCTGCTCACCCCCTCCCTTCCCCCTCTTCCTCCTCTTTCTCCGGGACTCTCCCTTGGGGTACGGCCAGGCCAGGCAGTGAGTAAAACCCTTGTGACATGGGTGTGGTTGAGGCAGGCCAGGGGCTGGGGACAGGGGGACTCTGATCGGGCTCTTGGGCAATGCCAACTGATTAACACCTAATCCTCCAGGCTTCCCAGTCCAAGGGGTTCCTGGCTCTCAGGGGTGACTGAAGACAGGAAGTTTGAACCAGGGTCTCCCAATACCATGAGAGGCGAGACTTTGTCAGGGGGTGGGAGGCTCCCTCTGCCCTTCCTAAAGCATGAAGGACGTTATGTCTGGGAATTCATTCATTCATTCTAGTGACCATTACTTCTTTTTTTTTTAATAGTTTATTTATTTATTTTTGGCTGCATTGGGTCTTCGTTGCTGCGTGCGGGCTGTCTCTAGTTGTGGCAAGCGGGGACTACTCTAGGCACGCGGCCTCAGTAGTTGTGGCGCACGGGCTTAGTTGCTCTGCGGTATGTGGGATCTTCCCAGACCAGGGCTCGAACCCGTGTCCCCTACATTAGCAGGTGGATTCTTAACCACTGCGCCACCCGGGAAGCCCCAATGACCACTACTTCTTGAGTGCCTGATGTGTGCCCGGTATTGGGGACCCAGCAGAGAACATAACCAATTATTCCCCATGCCCTGCCCCTGTGGAGCTGATGTTCTGAGGTGGGGAAGATGCTAAGTAAAATCAGTTGTGCATAAGCATGTAAATAAATAAATTGAAGAGAAACACAACATTGTAAATCAATTATACTTCAATTAGAAATTTAAAGAATAAATAAATTGGGAGAGACCAGGTATAGAAGAATAAAGCAGGAAAGAGAGATGGGAGGGGTTGGGTCAAGGAGGCCTCGGCAGAAAGATCCTGGGGAGTTGAGGGCAGGGTGGTGCCTTGTTCCAGGATGAGAAGGCTGATGTCAGTCCTGTGATGGTTCTAGAAGTTTCTGCGTGGGGCTGGATGGGATGTGTTTGTGGAAAGAGCTGGGAGGTCCCTTGGGTCAGAGATCTGGTTCTCCAAGCTTGGTGTCAGGGTCTAGCACTGAGCCAACCATAGGAAGGGGGTCCCCCAGCTTCAGGAGACCAGGTGGCCTCTGGGACAGTACCCCGTGAGGGTCCTGAGTCTAGACCAGCAAACGGGGTCAGCACCCCTGCCATCTCGCAATCCACACCCCTCTGCCCAGTCCTTCCCCCATGTCTCACCACCATCTCATCTCACCTCATCTCGGTGATTATTTTATGGCTGGTGGGTCCAAGGGTCAGAGCTGACCCTCTCACCAGGAAAAGGAGGCCTCCTACGGCTGTGGATGTGGTCAACTCAGCTTCCTTCCCCTTGTGGGCGAGGAGACCTTGTCTCCTCTGGCTCCACCCCTGGGGCTTCTGGGAGGGAGTCCTTAAGGTTCGGGTGGGGGAGGCATGTCGGGGTCCACAGAGCCTGAATTCGTCCTGGCCCTCCGTCCCTCACCTTCTGAATGTGTTTGCTGTAGCTGCTGAAACAAAGTCCCACAGACTGGGGGCCTGCAACAACAGAAATGTATTCTCTCCCAGTCCCAGAGGCTGGTAGTCCAAGATCAAGGTGTCAGCAGGGCTGGTTCCTTCTGAGGCCTCTCTCCTTGCCTTTTATATTAATTTTTAAAGAATTTATTATTTATTTATCAGCTGCGTTGGGTCCTGGTTGCTGCGCGCAGGCTTTCTCTAGTTGTGGTGAGCAGGGGGCTACTCTTCGCTGCGGTGCACAGGCTTCTCAGTGCAGTGGCTTCTCTTGTTGCGGAGCACGGGCTCTAGGAGTGTGGGCTTCAGTAGTTGTGGCTTGCGGGCTCCAGACATGCAGGTTCAGTCAGTGCGGCGCACGGGGCTTAGTTGCTCCACGGCATGTGGGATCTTCCCGGACCAGGGCTCGAACCTGTGTCCCCTGCACTGGCAGGCAGATTCTTAACCACTGCACCACAAAGGAAGCCCCTCTCCTTGCCTTTTAGATGCCATCTTGTCCCTGTATCTCTGTGTGCAATTGTCCCCTTTTTACAAGGACCTCAGTCTTATGGATTAGAGCTCACCCTAGTGACCTCACTTAACTTGATTACCTCTTTGAAAACCCCCAACTCCAAATACAGTCACATTCTGAGGCCCTGGGGGTTAGGACTCCAACATATGAATTTGGGCCTGGGGGATACAATTCAACCCCTAACACCCCTCAAAGCTGTGATGAAACCCAAGCCTGGTGGTCACCTCTCCAAGTAGCTGCCCTGACCACCCCAGCCAAAATCACCCCCCCATCCCAGTCACACCCAGTACAACCCCTTTGATGGGAGGGAATTCTGTTTATCTATCTATGTTATCTGTTTACACCAGGGAGCAGGGACCTGTATATTTTGATCACCGATATACCTCCAGCCACGAAATCAATCCCCCACCACCACTGAAGTGGCTCCAAACCCATCTGTGGAGCAAACCCCACAATTCAGTGTGCACCATGGGTCTCAAGAGAAATACACCTGCTCTCGGCCGAGTTGGGATATCTGTGTGGTCTCTAATCAATTCAAAACTTTCCCATTTTGTGTGCAATTGCTTTCTGGACTGGGTGCCAGGAGGTCGAAGTCCTAGCCCCAGCTCAGCAATCAACTTGGCTGTGACATCACAGAGTCACTCCTCCCTTCTGAGACTCTGGTTCCCCATCTGCAAAATGGGACGATGGATCTAAAGGTTATATAAAATGAAGCCCCTTCCAGGTTAAACATTGGGGTTAATGTTTAATCCCAGGGAGAATCTGACCAGGAGTGTAGTTTGATAAGAGTCGTGGGCCACGTTGTGTACATGTATAAGGAGAAGCCCACCAGGTAGGGGACAATCCCATTCACGCATGAGCGAGGTGGAACAGGCTGAGAAAGTGTTAAGAAAGAACCGCGCCCTGATTCTTCTCTCTGGGAGCATGGTTAATCCCCAAATGTCCTCCCTGCTGCAGGAAGAACACTGTAGAAATCTCAGATCACCAACAGAATCTCCAAGTTAGAGTACACTTAAATGATCACCAAAACCCTCAAGAGAATTTAGTAACTTTTTTTTTTTTGGTGGCGCAGTGTAGCATGTGGGATCTTAGTTCCCGGAAGGACCAGGGATTGAACCCGTGCCCCCTGCAGTGGAAGCACTGAGTCAACCACTGGACTGCCAGGGAAGTCCCTAGTAACATTTATTTTCATGTTACATTGCTTTTATAATTACCTTCTAATTGGGGCATCTGATACTGGTCTAATTTACCATCGTGTTACTAAGTGTCTTTCAAAAATAAATTTATTGAAGAAAAAAAACCAAATACATAATAATGCTGAAGATGGTACTAAACTTTCTTCAACAAATGTACCTTAGGGCTTCCCTGGTGGCGCAGTGGTTGAGAATCTGCCTGCCAATGCACGGGACACGGGTTCAAGCCCTGGTCTGGGAAGATCCCACATGCCGCGGAGCAACTAAGCCCATGCACCACAACTACTAGCCCATGCACCACAACTACTAGCCCGTGCACCACAACTACTAAGCCTGCACGTCTGGAGCCTGTGCTCCGCAACAAGAGAGGCCGCGATAGTGAGAGGACCGCGCACTGCGATGAAGAGGGGCGCCCCCTTGCCGCAACTAGAGAAAGCCCTCCTACAGAAACGAAGACCCAACACAGCCAAAAATAAAAATAAATTAATTAATTACAATGTATCTTAAAAGGAAACATTATAACACCAGGTTTTAGGTTTTTTTAAGTATCAGGTGCCTAAAACAGATGCAAAAGAAAATAAACAATGTTATTATATTCTAGAGAGCTACTGTTGCCTGTGGAAGGTTCTGGATTAGGTGACTCTTAAAAACGTAGCAAAAATGTGTTAAAGACACAACAGCACCCGACTTGAGTGCTTCTTGACAGAATCAGACAGTTTAAAAAAGGATTGAAAAGTCATTTCTTACCTTTCATTAGGTTTATTTCGTATATGCAATTTGCATGCAAACGTGCATGGAGAATCCCAGCGGGGCCTCCAAAACAAACAAACATGCATGCATGGAGAACTCACTCTGTGCATTGAATTCTCTCAAACCATCCCCACCCCCACTCTCTTGGACTTCCCTTCTCCACAAAAAACAACGCCATTTCTCCCAGGCCCAGCGTCTGGGTCTGGGCACCCAGTCTCATCAAAACCACAGCTAAGGGCTTCCCTGGTGGTGCAGTGGTTGAGAGTCCGCCTGCCGATGCAGGGGACACGGGTTCGTGCCCCGGTCCGGGAAGATCCCACATGCCACGGAGTGGCTGGGCCCGTGAGCCATGGCCGCTGAGCCTGTGCATCTGGAGCCTGTGCTCTGCAATGGGAGAGGCCACAACAGTGAGAGGCCCGCGTACCGCAAAAAAAAAAAAAAAAAAAACCACAGCTAAAATGCATTGATCACTCACTGTGCCAGGCACTGTGCAAAGGATACAAATAAACTTGATCCTCCAAAAACCCCAAATGAGTTGGGGACTTTGTAAATACCCATTTTGCAGATAAGTATACTGAGGCTCGCGGAGTGGATGCTCTAGCCCAAGCAGCTTGTAAGTAGTGATGCTGAAATTCAAGGCAGCAACGCTAAGTCAGAGCTGCCCCTGGGGTGAGCCAGAGTCAACCCCACGTAGCAGTGCTCATGGCAACAACAGGCCGGGGCTTTGTCGTGTCATCTAGCACAGAGCGCATGTCATGGTTACGGCTCTCTGGATTCAATTCCAGCCCCTCCTCTTGCAAGCCGTGTGACCTTGAGCAAGTTATTTGGCCTCTCTGTGCCTCTACTCCTCCCAAAATGGGGAGAATAGTAAAGATCCAGAGAACTCTTATACAGGAGCGGTGGCATACCATGGCTGGGGAGAGGGGAGCAGCTCACCCCAGGTGCTATCAAAAATGAGGCCCATTAATTTCTAAAATATACAAACAGCTTGTATAACTCAAAAATAAAAAAACCCAAACAACCCGAACAAAAAATGAGCGGAAGACCTAAATCAACATTTCTCCAAAGAAGACATATAGATGTCCAAGAGGCACATGAAAAGATGCTCAACATCGCTAATTATTAGAGAAATGCAGATCAAAACTACTATGAGGCATCACCTCACACTGTTCAGAATGGCCACCATCAAAAAGTCTGCAGATAAATAAATGCTGGTGACGGTGTGGAGAAAAGAGAACCCTCCTACACTGTTGGTGGGTATGTAAACTGGTGCAGCCGCTATGGAGATTCCTTAAAAAACTAAAACTACAGTTGCCATATGATCCAACAATCCCACTCCTGGGCACACATCCAGAGAAAACTCTAATTCTAAAATATGCGTGCACCCCAATGTTCACAGCAGCACTATTTACAATAGCTAAGGCATGGAAACAACATAAATGTCCATCAACAGGTGAATGGATAAAGATGTGGGATATATGCAATGGAATACTACTCAGCCATAAAAAAGAATGAAATGATGCCACGTGCAGCAACATGGATGGACCTAGAGATTATCATACTAAGTGAAGTAAGTCAAGCAGAGAAAGACAGATATCATATAATATCACTTATATGTGGAACCTAAAATATGATACAAATGAACTTATTTACAAAACAGAAAACAAATGTATGGTTACCAAAGGGGTAAGGAAGTGGGGGAGGGATAAATTAGGAGTTTGGGATTAGCAGATACAAACTACTACATATGAAATGGATAAACAACAAGGTCCTACTGTATAGCACAGGAAACTATATTCAATGTCTTTTAATAAACCATAATGGAAAAGAATCTGAAAAGTGTATCTATCTGATACACTTTGCTGTACACCAGAAACTAACACACACTGTAAATCAACTACACTTCAATTTATAAAAAAGAAAATCTGAAGTAAAAAAAGGGGAGCCCATTGTCTGCAGAGAATTCAGAAACTGATAATAAACCTGATTTTATTATTATTTTTTTATCAACGTGCATAGACAATTCTGAACAATGTCAGTGTCAAAATAATCTCCCCTTAAGAAATCTTTTATTGATCTAAACCACGGAGTGAGCAAAGGTTTTCCATAAAGGGCCAGATAGTAAATATTTTCAGCTCTTTGGGCCAGATGGCAACTACTCAGCTTGTGATCCCAGCAAGAAAGGCACTGCAGACAGTTCATCAATGAATACGGCCCAGTGCCAGGAAAGCTCTTTATATGGACACTGAAATTTGAATCCTCTATACTTTGCACATGTGAAATATTATTCTCTTTTTGATTTTTTTTAAAGATTTTTTTTTTTGATGTGGACCATTTTTAAAGTCTTCCTTGAATTTGTTACAATACTGCTTCTGTTTTTGTTTGTTTGGGTTTTTTTTGCAATACGCGGGCCTCTCACTGTTGTGGCCTCTCCTGTTGCGGAGCACAGGCTCCGGACGCGCAGGCTCAGTGGCCATGGCTCACGGGCCCAGCTGCTCCACGGCATGTGGGATCCTCCTGGACTGGGGCACGAACCCGTATCCCCTGCATCGGCAGGTGGACTCCCAACCACTGCACCACCAGGGAAGCCCTGCTTCTGTTTTATGCTTTGGTTTTTTGGCCACGAGGCATGTGGGATCTTAGCTCCCTGACCAGGGATCGAACCCACACACCCTGCATTGGAAGGCGAAGTCTTAACCACTGGATCACCAGGGAAGTCCCTCTATTTTTGATTTTTTTCCCAACCAGTTAAAAAAAAAAAAACAAAAAAACCCCTCCTTAGCTCCTACAAAAATAAGCTGGATTTGGCTGACAAGTCATGGCCTGTCCACTCTTGGTCTGAACAATTGCTGTGGTTTAACCACTGGAAGTTTTGAATTAGCACATTTTATTACTTATCCTTTAATAAACATTGTAATATACACAGAAGTGAATTTGGAGAACTTCATGCAATGCATTTGGCTCCAGACACACACAGACTCAGCTATACACATTCATTTGAAGAGTTAGTTCTTAACGATTCTAATTCTTTTGAGTTCTCTTTGGAAACAGTTCATATTTCCAACCCTTGTGGTATTACACGATCTTGTGTTTAAACAGTAGATTTGAAATAAACAGTGATGGGCCAGTGATTTTAAATGCAAAGAAACAGAGTTTGAGCTACTTCACTTTTTTTTTTTTCCGTATCTGACCACTTGGACCTTCTATTTCTGTTTAAAAGTTTAGACAGTGTACCAATTGCAAATTATAATATTTTTGTTTGGCAAGCTCAAATTTTAATTCATTTTTACTGGATTTGAGCCATATCTTTAAAATGGAAATATCAATAATTTCCTCCTTTAAATTATTATTCTTGTTTGATGATTTAAACTTATTAAACTATAAAGCTATTATTCATTGCTGCAACAGATCAGTAGAGATATGTACCTACATGTAAAGAGAAGTTTTTCTTTAAAAAAAAGTTCATTAATGGAATTAAAATGTATCCATTCATCACCTTTTTCCCTTTATTGGACTGGGATATTTATTTATTTAAATTTTATTTATTTATTTATTTGCGGTACGCGGGCCGCTCACTGTTGTGGCCTCTCCCGTTACGAAGCACAGGCTACGGACATGCAGGCTCAGCGGCCATGGCTCACGGGCCCAGCCACTCCATGGCATGTGGGATCTTCCCGGACCGGGGCACAAACCCGTGTCCCCTGAATCGGCAGGCGGACTCTCAACCACTGTGCCACCATGGAAGCCCTATTTATTTAATTTTTTAACATCTTTATTGGAGTATAATTGGTTTACAATGGTGTGTTAGTTTCTGCTGTATAACAAAGTGAAGCAGCTATACATATACATATATCTCCTTCCTCTTGCATCTCCCTTCCACCCTCCCTATCCCACCCCTCTAGGTGGTCACAAAGCATCAAGCTGATCTCCCTGTGCTATGTGGCTGCTTCCCACTAGCTATCTATTTAACATTTAGTAATGTGTATATCGGACTGGGATATTTATTTTACGTATGTTACTGGTGTGATTATATAGCTGGTGTTCAATGAAAGAAAAAATTTCACTCCATATTTCTCTTATGGCTATTACAATTATTGGTTGCTTTGCATAATATTACTGACGCTTTCTGGCTTATAGAGGAGTGAGTGTTAAAACAAGATTTCCTTCAGCTTTTAAGTGTGCTATGTAAGTCACTGCATTTAGGCACTTAATACCTGGTTCCTAGTGTCAGACAAATATTTATTATCATCCCTAGTCCACTGACAAACTATACCCCCATAGTCTGTCTTTGTAAAGACTGAGAGCAAAGAGCAGCTTTTGCATTTTCAAATAATTTTAAAATACAGAATAATTATTTCGCTTTAAAAATATAGGAAGAAGCGGTTCCCTGGTGGCGCAGTGGTTGAGAGTCTGCCTGCTAATGCAGGGGACACGGGTTCGAGTCCTGGTCTGGGAGGATCCCACATGCTGCGGAGCAACTAGGCCCGTGAGCCACAACTCCTGAGCCTGCGCGTCTGGAGCCTGTGCTCCGCAACAAGAGAGGCTGCGATAGTGAGAGGCCCGCGCACCGTGATGAACAGTGGCCCCCGCTTGCCACAACTAGAGAAAGCCCTCACACAGAAATGAAGGCCCAACACAGCCAAAAATAAATAAATAAACTCTTACCCCCAACATCTTCTTAAAAAAAAAAACAACCAAACATTAAAAATATAGGAAAAAATTATTTCGCGACACAGGAAAATTACATGAAATTCAAATTTCAGCCTCAAAAAATAAAATTCCGTTGGCGCACAGCATGCCCATTTACGGACTGTATGGTCTGTGGCTGTTTGGGGACTAGAAGCGCAGAGTTGACTAACTGTGATGGGCTGTGTTTAAGCTATTTGCTACGTGGCCCTTTAAAATTTTTTTTGCAGACTCCTGCTCTAATTTTTCAACCCCTCTCCTCCAAACCCCCAACTCTGGAAGTCCATGTTCAGAGACTTAGGCCCCCAGGTCCTCTTCTATAGACAGCTGCCCAGCGTCACCCAGTGGACCCCTCCCCTTCCCACCCAGGCCTGGCCTGAGGCTGGGGGAGACCGGTCAACTTCTCAGTCCCTGGCGCCCTCTAGTGGACCCCGCGAGCAACTGCCTTCTCAACCTCCTTCCCTGGCGGCCCCACCCACGCCCTCCCTCCCCGCCAAACCCAGGTCTCCTGGGAAGTGGGGAGGAGTGGGAGGTCATTTTTGTGCCTCCTCCTTGTCCTGATTCCTCCCCCTGCCCCTTGCCAAGGTCTCCAGGACTCCCCCCTCCTGGGGCCATGATCCTACTCTCCCACCATGCTTTACACACTAGGACTCTCAATGAATTAAATCCCATTCAGTCGTTGTCAAAGATGTTGACAAATTTGAACTTGGTTACTTTCCAAAGTCCCTTGGTGTGTATACACACCACCTCTTAATTTGTGCTTTTTATCTGTATGTACACCTTGCATTTGTGTAGCATGCCATTCTTTGCCCCTCCAAAGTGTTGTTTAAAAATATTTATTTATTTATTGGGCTAAACCGGGTCTTAGTCGGGGCATGCAGGATCTTGGTTGTGGCGTGCGGGATATTTACTTTCAGCATGAGGGATCTTTAGTTGCGGCATGAGGGATCTTTAGTTGCGGCATGAGGGATCTAGTTCCCTGACCAGGGATCGAACCCTTGCCCCCCTGCATTGGAAGCGCAGAATCTTAACCGCTGGACCACCAGGGAAGTCCCTCTCCTGAAGTATTTTGATCCACATCATTTCATCCAACATCTGCAGGAACTGGCTGGTATTTCACACTGAAGACATAGAAGGACAGAGGAGATAGGTAATATATATGCTCAGGCTAAGAGATGATGTTGGGTCTAAGGCCTGAAAAGACTCAGGTACAGTGGTGAGCTGAAGCTGGCTTCCTCTGGCTGGTGAGATTCAATGACATCACGCAGGTAGATTGAAATTGGCCAAGGTTGGGGTATTTACAGGAATCGGCAGATGCTACCAATTAGGGATTTTCTGTGTGGATCACGAGACGGAAGGTGTAACCATTGCGTTTTGGGATGTGAGCAGAGCATCAGGAGCATGGCAGTCAGAAACGAAGACAGTCCTCCTGGGAGAGGACATCCATGCCAGCTGTGCCAGGGACTTTTGGGAAGACAAATCACTCTTTTTCAGAGCCTTCCTTCCTTCATCACTCATTTATTCATTCATTTTCCCCATCAAATATTTACCTGATGTCATAAGACGTTACCCATTCCTTCTCAAATATTAGAATAATGCTTGGACCTTTTCCCCCCCAAAAGCTGTGATTATTTATAAAGTCCAGTACCACCTCTCCAAGATATCAGATGTGAGTTATTAGATTCAAAATGAACTAGCTTAGGGACTTCCCTGGCGGTCCAGTGGTTAAGACTCCGTGTTTCCACTGCAGGGAGTCCAGGTTCGATCCCTCCTCCGGGAACTAAGATCCAACATGCCAGTGGGGCATGGCCAAAAACAAAACAAACAAACAAACAAAAACTAGCTTAATCCCTACCGAAAATGCAGCAAGTGCTTCTGCTACGCCTGTCATTTCTAGAAGTCTGACCTTGTTTTCAGGGTTAACTGCTGAAGGTTGGCAAATGGCCTGTATATCCAACTGCCTTTTGCCGTCTCCATGCAGGCGTCTCACAAGCCTCCCAAATTCAATGTGGCTGACTGAGCACCTGCCATTCCCCCAAACGTGCTCCTCCTGCTGCCCTTCCTGTCTCACCAAACGGAAGCTCCAGCCTTCCAGTGCTCAAGGTCAAAACGTTGGGCTGTCCTTGAGTCTTCTCTTTCCCTCACACCCCACATCCATCCATCAGCAGTCTTATCCACTCTGTCTCACTCTGCTCCAGGCACCCGGGCCTCCTGGCTGTCCCTCCAACACGCCAGGTGCGGTCCTGCCCCAGGACCTTTGCACTGGCTGTGTCGTCTGCCTCAGAACTCTTCTTCCAGATCTCGATGGAGCACACTCCCAACTTTTTCTGCTTTTGCCAAATGTCACCTTCTCAGTGAGACCGTCCCTGACATCCTATTTATTTATTTGGTTGTGCCGGGTCTTAGTTGAGGCTCACGGGCTCCTTAGTCGCGGCATGCATGTGGGACGTAGTTCCCTGACCAGGGATCAAACCCGCGGGCCCCCTGCATTGGGAGCGCGGATTCTTAACCACTGCACCCCCAGGGAAGTCCCTGACATCCTATTTTAAAACTGTGACTTTTTTTTTTTTTTTTGCGGTACGCGGGGCTTTCACCGCCGTGGCCCCTCCCGTTGTGGAGCACAGGCTCCAGACGCGCAGGCCCAGCCGCCATGGCCCACGGGCCCAGCCACTCCGAGGCATGTGGGATCCTCCCAGACCAGGGCATGAACCGGTGTCCCCTGCATCGGCAGGCGGACTCTCAACCACTGCGCCACCAGGGAAGCCCTAAAACTGTGACTTTTGCCCTATTCCCAGCTTCTGTGTTTCCTCTTCTCTTGCATTCGCTATTTTTCTTCCGCGGCACTTGCTGAAATGGGACATACTGTTTTTTATTTGTTTGTGGCCTATTTCTCCCTATCAGACTGTGAGCTCCATGAGAGCTTGGAACAGAGTAGGGGTTCAATAAAAATTTGAACTGCTGTGGCTGTTGAATGAATGAATGATTTGCCTTAACTTAGTTATGAGGAACATGCCACGTCTTATACCCCAAATGCCTCGAAGTGTAACCAATGTCCTGATGCCCTAGATCAGGGGTTGGCAAACCAGAGCCCATGGGCCAAAGCCAGCTCACCACCTGCTGTTGTATTGTCTTCAAGAATGCATTTTACACTCTTTAACCGGTTGAGAAAAAGTTTTAAGAATATTTTCTGTTACTGAAAATGATATGAAATGCCAATGTCAGTGTCGCCTGGCCACACCCATTTGTCTATATTTTTGCGACAGAGACTGGCCCTCAGAACTGAAAACATTTATTATCTGGTCCTTTACAGAAAAAGTTTGCAGAGCCCTGCTCTCATGTCAAAGGAGGAAATGGTGTTGCCAAAGGGGAAACTGAGACCCAGAGGGGTGAGATGAGTTTTCCAAGGCCCCACGTTTCTGAGGGACTCCTCCTTTGCTGAATTATCTGAACAATGTTTCTGATGCTTTACAGGAAACAGAAGTCAGACTGCCGGGGACTTCCCTGGTGGTCCAGCGGGTAAGACTCCACGCTCCCAGTGCAGGGGTCCCAGGTTTGATCCCTGGTCGGGGAACTATACCCCGCATGTATGCCGCAACTAACAGTCTGCATGCCACAACTAAAGGACCCTGCATTCTGCAACGAAGATTCGGCATGCTGCAACTAAGATCCGGCGCAGCCTAAATAAATAAACAAATATTTAAAAAAGGAAGAAAAAAAAAGAAAGAAGGAAGGAAGAAAGAAATCAGACTGATGAAGAAACACCTTCATAAACTGAAGGTCACCTGAGGTACTGACCTTGAGAGAGAAATCTGCACCCAACCATCTGATCTTGCCAAGCCCTGGAGATTTTTAATTGCCCCTGTAAAAAAAGAAAAAATAAAGTCATCGCTCACTCTAGAAACCTTGAGTTTGGGACTTTGATCGAAGTGATTACGACATCCCATCAAAACTCCATTTGACTTCATCCCTTCCGCAGACATTTATGGGCACAGTCAGAAGCTGAGGGCAAACTGGAGGCAGAAAAGCAAGTTTCCGGGGGCTGGGGAGCAATGGCTAATGGGAACGGGGTTTCTTTTGGGGGCGATGGAATGTTCTGGAACTAGACAGCAGTGAGGGTTGCACAACACAGTGAATATACTAAAAACCACTGATCCGTGCACTATATTTTATTTTTTTATAATTTTTTGGCCTTGCCACGCAGCATGTAGGATCTTAGTTCCCCAGCCAGGGATCGAACCCGTGTCCCCTGCAGTGGAAGCACGGAGTCTTTACCACTGGACCACCAGGGAAGTCCCCATACACTTTAGAAGGGTGGATTTTGCATTACATACATGATGCCTCAATTAAAAAAATAATAATAAATTTTAAAAGACAATGCTTATCTGTTTCTTACTAAATAACAGTGCTATGAAATAAATAAATAAAGGGAAAGCAAAAAGTAAATTTCACCTATTAACCACCCCTGCCCCAAGTCAAACTCCTTTTCCACATTCCTCCTAATTCTTATTCATCTGCATGGACCCTTTTTGCACAGCTGTAAAATAGATATCATCTTGCCCATCCATTGTTCAGGACATGATACAACATAATTAAAAAAGAAAAACACCTCTAGGGGTGGGGATGGGAGGGGCGAGAAATGGGTGAAAGGTGTCAAAAGGTACAAATTTCCAGTTATAAAATGAGTCCTGAGGACACAATGTACAGCATGGTGACTATAGGTAATAGTACCGTGTTGTATATTTGAAGGTTGCAAAGAGAGGAGGTCTTAAAATTTCTCATCACAAGAAAAAAAAAAGGTGTTTGTTAACTATGTGTGGTGACGGATGTTAACTAGTCTTGTTGTGGTGATTGTTTCTCAATATATACATAAGCCAAATCATTAGGCTGTACACCTGAAACTAATATAATGTTATATGTCAATTATATCTCAAGAAAAATAATCAAATAATAAAAGGAGGTAAAAAGGAAGGAAGGAGGGAAGGAAGGGAAAAGAAAGAAAGAAAGGAAGGAAGAAAAAGAGAAAGAAAAGAAAGAAAGGAAGGAAGGAAGAAAGAGAAAGAAAGGAAGAAAAGAAGGAAGAAAGAAAGAAAGACAGAAAGAAAGAGAGAGATAGGAATTCCTTGGCAGTCCAGTGGTTAGGACTCTGCACTTTCACTGCCCAGGTCTGAGGTTCCATCCCTGGCTGGGGAACAAAGATCCCTCAAGACACGGTGGTGCGGTCACCAACAAAACGAAAAGAAAAACAAACAAAACAAACAAGCAAAAAACACAAAAAAATCCCTCTAGGGATGGCATCACAGAAATGGGCCTCTGTGCTTTTGTCCACTTATTTGCTACTTCCTGAGTTTTTGCTCAACCCCATATCCCTTTCTCTCTCTGAATAGCTAAGTATCTGGATCGAAGGTGATGGAGGGAATGATCACAGACGTTTCTGTTGAATGAAGTAATTAGTGAATATCCATATCCCCTGGGGTAGGTCTTTCTGCCTGGCAGGGAGTAGACACTCAATAAATGTTAGTTGAATGAATGCACACCGTTTTGGTGGAGGAATATTTCAGCTCCCCAATGTATAAAAGTAGTGGTGTGTTGGTCTGTGTTTAACAACCGGCTCTCTTGAAAGGGAATTTAGATATCTCTGTATATCTAATGTATATTATACATGTATAACTACATGCATTGCAGACATCTCTATATGTTGAATATACATTACATGTGTATAATATACATGCACTGCAGACATCTCTATATGTCGAATATACATGTGTATAATATACATGCACTGCAGACATCTCTATATGTCGAATATACATTACACGTATATAATATACATGCATTATATAATATATACGTTTATTATTATTATTTATTTTATATTTTTTGGCTGCCTTGGGTCTTCATTGATGCACGTGAGCTTTCTCTAGTTGTGGCGAGTGGGGGCTACTCTTTGTTATGGTGCATGGGCTTCTCATTGTGGTGGCTTCTCTTGTTGCAAAGCACGGGATCTAGGCTCATGGGCTTCAATAGTTGTGGCACGTGGGCTCAGTAGTTGTGGCTCCCGGGCTCTAGAGAGCAGGTTCAGTAGTTATGGCGCATGGGCTTAGTTGCTCTGCGGCATGTGGGATCTTCCCTGACCAGGGCTCGAACCCATGTCCCCTGCATCGGCAGGCGGACTCTCAACCACTGTGCCACCAGGGAAGCCCCCTAATATATACTTTTAAATGTTAACAATATAAAGGAGGTGTAGGACACAATTTACAAATAATAATCACATATACAATACCGTATTATAAATTCTACATAGCCACTTGAATCTCAGAATAGGTTTTGGTTGATTTTTGCCAAACTCTTGTATCCATAGCCAACCTCTGGTGGCAAATAATGGAACAAGTGTAGTTCTGACATGAACGTTGGCAATATTTTCCATTTATGTTAATAAGTAACATGAAAGTGAAGATGTATGTTGGAATTTCACTTGTTCAGCAATAATGTGAATGTCTTCTTTGGTGAATCATATAACGGTTTTTGAATACTGGAAAATATCTTTCCATTTCTGTGTGTGTGCTAGTCATAACCTAACAATAGTAGACACACACATTTTGACATTTAATCTGCATTATTAACTTTTCTCCACCACTTTTTTTGTGTTTGTTTTTTTTTGCGGTACGCGGGCCTCTCACTGCTGTGGCCTCTCCCGTTGCAGAGCACAGGCTCTGGACGCGCAGGCTCAGCGGCCATGGCTCACGGGCCCAGCCGCTCCGCGGCATGTCTCCACCACTTTTTAAAGCCTAAACCAGGAGTTGGCATGCTATGATCCTCTGCCTGTTTATGTAAATAAAGTTTTATTGGCACCTGGCCATGCCCATTTGGTTAGTGTGGTCTGTGGCTGCTCTCTCCGTACAGACATGCAATAGGGATGTAGGGCCCACAAAGCAGAAAATATTGACCGATCCTTTACCAAAATATTTTCTGACTCATTCTATGCAATCAAAAACACAATAAATCAAGCCCTCATTTGTATCATTTGCCAATTTCCAGGGTGTAAATACTCCCACTAGGGACCATTTCAATCTGCCAATGTGATGTCAATGACACAAAGTTAAAAAAGTACAGAAAGTACCTCCTCATCATATTTCCACCAAACAGATAAAATAACAAAAACAATGAAAATAGGTGAAAATCAAAGCAAATTAAAAAGCACACATAATAGCAAAATATAATTAGGATGTGATGTTTTGAGTATAAATACCTTTTACCTTTAAAAAAAATTAAGGTGATGGGGACTTCCCTGGTGGCGCAGTAGTTAAGAATCCGCCTGCCATTTTCAGGGGACACCGGTTTGAGCCCTAGTCTGGGAAGATCCCACATGCTGCAGAGCAACTAAGCCCATGCACCTCAACTTCTGAGCCTGCGTTCTAGAGCCCATGAGCCACAACTCCTGAGCCCATATGCCACAGCTACTGAAGCCTGTGTGCCTGGAGCCCGTGCTCTGCAACAAGAGAAGCCACCACAATGAGAAGCCTGCGCACAGCAACGAAGAGTAGCCCCCGCTCACCACAACTAGAGAAAGCCTGCACACAGCAACAAAGATCCAATGCAGCCAAAATTAAATAAAATCTAAAAAAAAAAAAAAAAAAAATGGTGTCGTCAAAAGTCTTCTGTAACTTTCTAAGACTTTTTTACGTTGTTGTCATTTGCAAGTTTACTGCTGCCTAATATTTCTTTGGGGACTATACTGGAACATATTTTTCCATCAATGGATATTCGTGTTGTTTCCAGATTTTTGCCAAAGAGAACATTAGCGTATGTGTCTCCTGGTTATAGAAGGGCATATGCCTAGGGGTAGAATTGCTGGGTTGTAGGTAGTCTAGATAGAGCTCAACTGCAGTATGCAAAGGGGTCAGGTCAGCCGTTCTTCCAGTTAATCCATTGCCCTGGTGAGAGAGATAAAGTTCAGGGTGCATTCCGAGATAGGCCGAGTGTACACATGTGATATTAATGCTAAATTGTCCCTGAGTAAGATAAACACCACTTTGAATTGAATCTATCAACAAAGCCATTAGAAACTAATTTCCATGGGGAGGGGGAGATTTCAGAGAGATCCAAGTCTCTGGGACCAGGGAACAGATGTATCAAGAAAGATGTGATTGGAACCAATGATAAGCAGAGAGATAGGTAACAGGGTGAGGTTACAGAGAAAAATGTACTCTGTGGTCAAGATAGAGAAGGGGCTGGAGGGCAAGTCTGCTGTAATCTCAACAATAAAAGCTTATGTTCTATAACAAGGGCTGAGCATCAGGTGATTAGCAGGAAGTTCGCCTCCCAAGGACAGGAGCACCCATTTCATTAATTCAAGTAGCATATATTCGGAGGCTTCCACTATCCAAGGAGGTGGACTGGAAGAGAAACAGACAAATCCAACATCTTCCTTGCCTTCAAAATGTTCATAACTAGACGGGAAGATAGAATAAGAGAGCAGGGAAGCGAATCAGAATGCAGCGAGAGCCATACGCCAGAAACAAGCAGGGTGTATTGGGAATTCCAAGGAATAGGGAACTGGAAGGAACAGGGAGAATCAGATTTAATGTATGCTGAGCCCCCAACTAGGAATCGAGGAGAAAATTCTGCTCATTAGAAAAGATTTGATCCCTTGATCCTCCTCAAGAACTAATTTAACTCAGCCATAAAAAAAAAAAAAGAAATAATGCCATTTACAGCAACATGGATGGACCTAGAGATTATTATTATACTAAGTCAGACAAAGACAAATATCATATGTCACATATATGTGAAATCTAAAAATAATGATACAAATGAACCTCTTTACAACACAGAAACAGGCTCACAGACATAGAAAACAAACTTATGGTTACCAAAGGGGAAAGGGAGGAGATAAATTAGGAATTTGTGATTGACAGATACACACCACTATACATAAAATAAACAACAAGGACCTATTGTATAGTACAGGGAACTATATTCTATATCATTTAATAACCTATAATGGAAAAGAATCTGAAAAATATATAATATATACATAACTGAATCACTTTGTTGTACACCTGAAACATTGTAAATTGACTATATTTCAATTAAAAAAAAAAGAACTAACTGATTGGTCTACATGAAGGGCAGATCCCCAGATACACACGATGGAATATCATACATACAGCAAGGAAAAAACCAAATTACTGTTACATGCAATCACATGGTTGAATGGCCAAAATATTTTGCTGAGCAAAAGAAGTTGGGCACAAGAGTACATACTGTACAATTCCATTTCCACGAAGCTCTAGAACATGCAAAACTAATCTCTGGGGATAGAAATCAGAATCTAGGGTGCCTGTAGGGGAGTAGGGGGCTGCAGCCAGTTTGTCTTGGCTCATAGGTGCCTATTGTTACTATCCTTTCCAACTTCATGGTAGATGGAAATAAGTCTCGGTGGGAATATATACACCACAGAAAAGGACAAGTACTACAAATTACAAAGCAGCCTCTCTCTCTCTCTCTCTAAATCTCTCTCTCTCTCTCTAAATCTCTCTCTAAATCTCTCGTTTCACAAGCCCATCGTTAAACATTTACCAGCACACCACTGCTGCTTGGGGCAAGGGGGATTAACTGAATAGGACACCGAGAAAACTTTCTGTAGTGATGGAAATGTTCTGCATCTTGTTTCCGGGAATGGTTTCATGGGTGTATACAGTTATAAAAGCTTAAGGAATTGAACATTCAAGAACTGTGCGTTTATTACGTGTGAGTTACAGCTCAATAAAAAAGACTATATGTATATATAGCCTAAAATAAAATAAAATCATAGAGAAATCATTTTGCAGAACAGAAAGATATTGGAAACGCCCAGATCTGGGAAAGGTCATGACATTATTTGAGGCTAGATGAGCATTCTTCTGAATTTTGGATGAGCGACTGGGAGCAGTGAGAGGCAAAACAAACACAGCTCAGATTGTAAAAGTGGAGGGGCAGGCAGTGTCTGGGAGCAGTTTTCATCAGGGGAGAGCTACGGTTACAACTTTGCATTTTTAGACCATTGTCACATTTTGCAATTATGTATATTTAGATTATGTAGCTATTTTTTTAAACATTGTATCTCTCACTGCCCAGCGCGGGTCTAGCACCTAAAAGGCTTGCAAATTAACTGTTAAAAGAATGACTGCAGGGAGGCTGGACAGGAAGTGGGCAGGGCTGAGCCAGGGGGACCAGGGGACCTGGGCTGAACCTAGAAGAGGTGGACTGAACCTTCCTCTCTCTGTTTTTTCCCACGTGAAGATGCACCCTACCATGAAATGCACACAGGTGCTCATAGATGTGAGCCAAAAAAAGCAATGTGGTGAGTTTTTCATGAAGCCAATTTTTTCCCATTTAAATGGCTGTGCCTTTATTCAGTGCCATATACTGCCTCCTTTTTTTTTTTTAATTGGTGTTAAAAATGACCTTTCTCATAAAATGGTGTAGCCGCTGTGGAAAACAGTATGATCCCTCAAAATAATTAAACATAGAAACACCATATAATCCAGCAATTCCGCTTCTAAGTAGATATCCAAAAAAATTGCAAGCAGGAATATGAACAGATATTGGTACACCCATATTCATAGCAGCACTATTCATCACAGCCAAAAGGTGGAAACACCCAAATGTCCATCAGTGGGTAAATGGATAAACAAAACATGGTCCAACCATACAGAGGAATATTATTCAGCCTTAAAAAGGAAGGAAATTCTGACACACGCCACAACATGGATGAACCTTGAGGATACTATGTTGAGTGAAATAAGACAGTCACAAAAGGACAAATATTGTATGATTCCACTTTATATGAGGTCCCTAGAGGAGTCGAATTCATAGAGGCAGAAAGTAGTGGTAGTCTGGGGGAGTAGAATGGGGAGTCAGTGTTTCATGGGGACAGAGTTTCAGTTTGGGAGGATGAGAAAGTTCTGGAGATGGATAGTGGGGATGGTTGCCAAACCGTGTGAATGTACTTAATGCCACTGAGCTGTGCACTTACAAATGGTAAAATGGTAAATTTTATGTTACATATACTTACAACAACAACAAGTTTTTAAATGACCTCTCTTTCGTGAAAGAATGATGGTAATTTATATTGTGTGTGTGTGTGTGTGTGTGTGTGTGTGTGTGTGTGTCCATAATTGGCAAAAAGCCTTTGACTCTGAGGTCAACTTAAGTCTCCCACTTTTTTTTTTTTTTTTTTTTGCGGTACGCGGGCCTCTCACTGTTGCGGCCTCTCCCGTAGCGGAGCACAGGCTCCAGACGCGCAGGCTCAGTGGCCATGGCTCACAGGCCCAGCCGCTCCACGGCATGTGGGGTCTTCCCGGACCCGGGCACGAACCCGTGTACACTGCATCGACAGGAGGACTCCCAACCACTGCGCCACCAGGGGAGCCCCTCCCACAACTTTTGAGGATTTTACCGGGTGATGTATTCCCAGTCCGGCACCTGCAAGGCTCTAACGGTCTGACGTCTCCCTCACGCACACCTGCCCACCGCGTCGGCGCTCTCGCCCTGCCTCTCCCGAACGCCCTCCTGGCGCCCCAGGCACATGCGCACACGCTCGGTGGGAGACGAGCGAGTGCGCATGCTGCATGCGCCGCCTAGAGTCGGTATCCTCCCCTTTTCCCTTCGAGGAGGTGGCCTCAGGCTGGTGCGCACGCGTCGGGGTGAGGGGCGGGGCCCGGCTCGGCTCCCCGGCGCTGGTTATCGCGAGAGGCCCGCGATCTCGAAGCTCCCCCTCCCTTCCCTCTGCCTCCTGGGCTCCGGCTGCAGCGTCAGCCTCGGTCCGGCCTCTGTGGCTGCTGTGGCCCCGATCCCTCGGCTTCAGCCCCTGCGTCCCTTGGCGCCTCTCGGCCCCGATCCGCAGCGCCGCCCATCCTCGCCCCACCGGTGCCGGCCTAGGCCGCGGCCGCAGCCCAGCGCTCGCGTCGGCGCCGCCCGCTCCCGGCCCGCCCCCTATGGGCCCCGGCTAGAGGCGCCGCCGCCGCCGGCCCTCGGATCCCCGATGCTGGCCCGGAGGAAGCCGGTGCTGCCGGCGCTCACCATCAACCCCGCCATCGCCGAGGGCCCGTCCCCCACCAGCGAGGGTGCCTCCGAGTGAGTGGGCAGGGCCGGGGCCGGGGAGAGGACGGGATGGGGATCCCAGAGTACCGAGGTCGGGGGAGGGGGTCGAAGAGATGAGAGGACGGGGGAGTGGGCCCTGGGTGGGAAGGACGGGAGAGGGGTCCCAGAGTTGCGAGATCGGGGAAGGGGGTCCCTGAAAGGAGGGGAGGGGGCCCTGGGTAGCAAGGTCGGGGAGGGGGCCCTGAGAGGAGAGGAGAGGTGAGGGGCTCGGAGTATCGCTGTCGGCGGGAGGGAGGTCCCTGAATGGTGAAATCGCGCTGGGGGAAGGTTCTTGCTGGGAGAAGATGGGATGGAGCGTCTCAGAGTAGTGAATCGGTCCCCGCGGGGAGAAGACCGGAATGTGGCGTCCTAAATAGTGCAGCCAGGATGATGATGGGAGGGTTTCTGAGGGGAGAGGATGGGTCAGGGGTCCGCAATAGTGAAATCGGAGGAAGGAGGAGGAGTCCCTGAGTAGTGATGTGGGGGGAAAGGCGCGAGGTGGGGGGGGGGTCCTTGCATTCCAAGAACGGTGGCACGTGGGGTTCCTGAGAGGAGGGGATGGGACAAGCGGGGTTCCTGGGAGTGAGCATGGGGTAAGGAGGTCCAGGAAAAGGGGAAAGGGGTACCTGAGAGATTTGAGGGTGGGGAGGGATCCCTGAGGGGTGGGGAGGGTCCTCAGGGAATTGGGGGGAAGGGAGCCTGAGAAGACCCTGCTGGTGGGGGGTGGAGCTGAACCTAGGAGTCCTGGAGGAGGCATAGAGGCTTGGGGGGGAACAAGGAGCGAGGGGGATTTGAAGGGACGGGGGTGGGGAGAACTGGGCACCCAGCAGGAAAGAAGTCGGGAGCCTGCTGGGACCCCTGAAAGCAGATGAACAGAGATTCTGGATCGAATGGACTAGCAAAGCCTTGAGGGGCTGGAGAAGTGTGATTGGGTTTGAGGCAACTGAGGGGGACAGGAGGACTTGAGGGGAAGGAAGGGACAGAGAAAGAAGCACGGGGCATTGGGGTTACCTGATGGCAGAGTTGCGTTGTGTGAGGTCACGCCACTTGGCCCCAGAGCATGTCCCTATGACCTCCCCACTCCCGTTCTTCATGCTGGAGCGGCCAGGCTGGTGTCAGAGGTCCGTGGCCGGGATCTGTGTGCCGTGCGCCTTGCCTGTGGTGTGACCCATGAGAACCAGGTGTGATGGGCGAATGGCATGTTTGGTGCCTCTCAGGGCACTTGGCCTCCTGCGACCAGATGAAGGAGGAGCGCCTTGATGCATATGTGTGTGAGTTCACATCTTTCTCTGTCCCCGAGGGTGCAGCTCGATGTGGGGACGTGTTCCTGATTCTCAGAAACTCCACTTATTCTTACGAGACATCTCCTTCATCATATTCTCTTCTCTTTTTTTCTTTTTTTTTAATGTGATTTGTGATTTCCATCCCTTCAAGAATTCCCCCAGAAGAAGCCAGCCTTTGGAATTCCAGGGTTTTTTTAAATAACCACAGTGGAGTTGCCATGAAATGTAAAATGGCTTAATCAGCTGACTCCAGAATGCATTTTAGATGTCATAGGCCAGGCTGGACACATTCCAGGGTCTGAGGGTCTGGCTGCAAGAGCTGCCTCTTCACTCCTATGGTGAAGGGGTCATGACACATATATTCCTTCCTTTGCCTTTCCTTCTCTGTCCATCGGCGTCCTTCTTGTTCCCCCTTTATCCAGGTCCTGGCTCAGGGGAGCACTACTATGAGCACAGGCTTTGCAGGCTGGAAGGGCATAGGTGTTGCTCCAGCCTCTGCCACTTCCTTGCCTTGTGACCCTCAGGCAGGTTACTGAACCTCTGAGCCTTGTCCCTCCTGGGTGGGCTGGGTCTACAAGAGAGGTGCCTCCCAGGAGGATTGTGGGAGTTAAAGCTCTTGTACCTGCTCAGGAAGTGGCACCTAGCCCCCTACCTCCCAGCGACCTCTTCAAGGTACCAGCTCAGGTGACATCACCCAGCGGCAGGTCATCTTGCTCCTGTGTGCCCTTTTGCTTACATCTCTTTAAGTTGTAGGCAAGTCATGGTTGAACTTGGGGCTTGGAAGGTTCCTGCCAGAACTCCAGTGTCCCCCTTCATCTCCTGCTTGAATTCCCCCGGGGGGGTCTCCCCTAGGTGGGCGGTAAACCTTGGCTTAAGTGCCCTGGAGAGTGGTGAGTGGAGACCTCTGGAGGTGGCCCATTCTCCTCTAGTGACTTTCCTTAGAGCTGCACTCACTGTTTGGGTAGAGACCTTGGCCACAGCCAGCGCTTGAAATGTGGCTTGTTTGTCCAAATTCAGGGGAGCTGTAAGTATAATACATATTCCAGAGTAACTAATTTCACCAGATAAACATTTTCTAACGTGGCTAGAAATTTTAAAAATTGCATACATAGCTCACGTTCTTTTTCTTTTGGGCGGCCTCGGCTTAGTGCTCGTGCGCGCTGAGCATTGAGCTGGCGTCTACCTGCCTGTTACAGTGTTTTACTCCAGGATTTGGTTCAGAGTCAAGGCACTCGTGAAAATAGCTAACTGTCAACCTGTCCTTTGAAAGTTCGTTGAAATCACCCAATAAAGTGCAGTATACATGGCTTTTATATACATTTATTTATTTGTTTCTTTGTTTCTTTATTTTTGGTTGCGTTGGGTCTTTGTTGCTGCGCGCGGGCTTTCTCTAGCTGCGGTGAGCGGGGGCTACTCTTCGTTGCGGCGCGCGGGCTTCTCATTGCGGTGGCTTCTCTTGTGGAGCACAGGCTCTAGGTGCGCGGGCCTCAGTAGTTGTGGCTCGCGGGCTCCAGAGTGCAGGCTCCGTAGTTGTGGCTTACGGGCTCAGTAGTTGAGGCTCACGGACTCTAGAGCGCTGGCTCAGTAGGTGTGGCTCACGGGCTTAGTTGCTCCTCAGCATGTGGGATCTTCCCGGACCAGGGCTCGAATCTGTGTCTCCTGCACTGGCAGGCAGATCTTTAACCACTACACCACCAGGGAAGTTCCACATGGTTGGTTTTTAATAACCGGCTCTGGGAATGCATGTACGTATAAATGCCTACCATTTACAGTAACGCTCAAGATATAATAAGAGCATGCTGCTGGAACGGAATGCCCTGGAATTGTCTGCACTGTTTAAATTATGCCCCTCTCCTTTCCTCCGCCCATGCCTCTGTGTAATTCGTGTAAATTAGAGGCACAGATGCTACGGCTTCTGTCATCTGCCTCTTGGTTCTAGTTCTTTGCTCTGAGGCCACTCAAAATGAGTTTGCTCCTCCATCCCTGTGAAAGACAGGTGTCCTGACCTGGGGCTTCACTCCCCGACCCCCAGGCTTGTCTCTCCGGTTCCCTTGTCTCCTTCCCATGTGGTCCAGAGCTCTTGTGTCAGGAGGAAGGGCTCCCGGGTCTGATAGCAGGGCCACTGAGCTAGAGCTGGTCCTCGAGGTTCTGAGGTCTCCTAACCTTTATGAGTGGGGGAGAGGGATGGCATCCCCAGTTCTCAGGGACCTCAGCTGTGTGTCAGCAGGTGGTCTTTCTTTCCCATGAGATCGTAGGCCCTTCAAGCACCAGAATCAGGTCTGATTCACCTCCCAGCTACAAACCCCAGGCCTGGAATGTGCAGTGGCCATGCGGTGACCTCGGCTCGGGCTGAGTCATCTTTTGGTAGCGCATGCAGTCTTGGCTAACCCTCGCCCTTGGGGTCTCCGCAGAGCAAACTTGGTGGACCTGCAGAAGAAGCTAGAGGAGCTAGAACTTGACGAGCAGCAGAAGAAGCGGCTGGAAGCCTTCCTCACCCAGAAGGCCAAGGTCGGGGAGCTCAAGGACGATGACTTTGAAAGGATCTCGGAGCTGGGAGCCGGGAACGGTGGGGTGGTCACCAAGGTCC